>NW_006160094.1:3945571-3965981 GCF_000334495.1 Tupaia belangeri chinensis
TTTCTCTCTTTCTCTCTCTCTCTCTCTCTCTCTCTCTCTCTCTCTCTCTCTCTCTCTGTCTGGCGAGCGCATGCGCCCTACAGCAAAAACCTCTTCAAAATAAAAGAACCTGTTCACTTGGCTAGCCGTGCTGCTGAAGACTATCCAGCAGCCACTCTCGGGAGGAGAGTTCACACTGCCTGCACCCCCTGTCTGAATCCAGCACCCCACCGCCCCTGCAAAGTGGGCGTCACATGACTCCCGTCCTCTGACTGAAAAATGGGAATGAAAACCGTTTCCCAATAATGATGCCCAAGGACCACTGGGACACAGACCAAGGGACTTCAAAGGGACTATGGCAAGATAGGATTAAAGTATCACTTCATTTCGTTGCCCCACAAATGGAAATCCTGGGGCTAGCAGGTGGTATGGTGCTTAAAGGTGCTGGATTCCCACATGGCTGACCGCAGTTCGATTCCCAGACCTGGCAGCTTGCTTTCTCACTTTCCCTTTCTCTCTCTGGTCAAATTAAAATATAATAATAGAATAAATAAATTTTTAAGGACATGTAAATCTCTGCATAGTTTTGTCATAATATCCACTATACATAAAATTTTGAAGAACCACTCATGAACACACGCGCACACACACACACACAGTCCTTTAAAATTCTTTTTCAGGCTTTTGCCACAGGGCACGTGCACCTGACGTGGTAGCCAAAGGCAGCTGGGTCCTACATGGCCACTTACAGGGTTCGAGTTCTGGGGCCAGCAACTTGAGAAACACTACAAGGTGTGCATGAGTGCCCAAATCCCAAACGGGGAGATGGAAGGGAAGAGATTGCAGCAAAGACCATCCTCCTGTGAGGAGATTTCTCAATTTCCCTCTCTCTCTGTTAAAAAAAAAAAAAAAAAACTAAGAAAAATAATAATAACAATCTTAGTATTAATTAGGTAAATCTCTGTTTCTTACAGTAAAAGTTATTTCTTAAAGTTTCTTTCTTTTCATATCAAAGAGACAGACACCCTCAACAGGGTTTCACCACATTGCAATCCCTCCTCTTCCACGTAGCCGATAAGCGGGGGCACCCAGGGGGGTACCCAGCACATTCTGGTCGACCCAGGATCCAAACCCCCAGCCTTCCCATATGACACCAGTACAGTACAGTCGCCCTAATGCCTGAGCCACTGCGACTGCATTTAGGAGTTCACCAGCAGGCAGCATGGTGATTAAACCACTGGACTCCCACATGGCAGATCACAGTTCACCCAGACCCAGTGGCTTGAAAATCAGGTTGGGCGCACGTATGTGCATGCCCAAGGTCCTGAGAGAAGAATGGAGAAGGGACTGCAGCATGGCCATCTCCCTGGGGAGGTGCTTCCTCACTTTCCTGCTCTCTGTCTCTGTGTCTCTCTGGCTATTACATACACTCTATGGCAAAAATCTGAGGGGTCTTAAGGCATCCTTTTCTTTCAGTCCAATGGGACATTCCCATGCAATGAGCCATAGGATAACCAAATACGATGGTGTCTACATGACTCCTATCGCCGTTTATTTACATTTGCCAGTGTGTATACTTGCTGGAGAAGAGAAAGCACCCTCACTGGTCCTGGTCTTGCTACGGTCCCTGCTCCATCTCTCTCTCTTTTTGAGATTTGGGCAGAAACACGTTTTTCAAGGAGTCTGGCCCAGAACTCAGACTCTGAGATCAGCCCAGGGGACTCAGCTCCCACAAGCACACACCACAGTTGGCCCTAAAGGACACACTGCGACACAGCGAGAGCAACTGCCACATCCAAGAACACCCCTGGGCCAGGTGCCGGGCGTGGCGCTCACACGCAGCACCTCGTCGGACCCCGAGGGCTCAGAAATGAGTCTGGTTAGCCCGTTAAACCCAGGAAGAAACTGGGGCTCTCGGGGGTCACACATCAAACACGCGGTGAGGGCAGAATTCACACCCAGGTTTCCTACGCCTGCAGCGCGTATGCCCTCACTGAGTTCCCAGATCTCAAATGTGCTCAATCCAGGAGATCGTGCATGTGACTGACATTTCTAAAAGTGACTTTGCGGGGCGGGAGGGGGCGTGGGGGTTAAGGGCACTGAACTCACACACGGCCGGCCACGTCACCTGCTGGCCCCTCTGGAAGAAAATTTTAAACCTTCCAATTAAAACACTTTGGAAAGAATCCAAAGAAGTACTTTTATTTGTTTGCATAAAATGATAAAATGAGATTTTTTTTTAAAGACTGAATGTATTCCCCATACTTTCTCCTAATCATTGGTGGTGGTTTCTAAAACAAGTTCCAAAAACTTGGTTATCTCCCACATCGCAATTTTTAAGTTTGAAATTGTGATCAAGTTTAGGGCACATAACTCAAAGAGTAAATGACAATTACAGCAGAGGGCCAGCCACAGACACCGCACTCGGGACAGCTTCCGAAGCTCGGGACAGGCAGCTGCCCGCAGAGGAAGCGCACGCCATGTGACGCAGTCAAAGGTAACCGAGGAGTCCAGCTTGTGATCCCCTACCTCGGGAGCTGTCTCCTTCAACTCTGCTTACCTGACATGAATGACCTAACACATTTATCATTTAATTCTGAATAGAAACCATAACATAGGGGCAGGACGTGGCATGATTTTTGTGTGTGTGTCAGCCTTTTCTCATGGATTATATGTATAGTGGTAAAATTTGGCTTATATACATGAACTCATGATACATTTTCAATGTCAAATATTTCTTGAATTAAATTCTTTTTAAAACTAATCATTATCACACTGTGTAAATTAATATGGCATCTTTAAATGTAAGTTAATATTTATTTGGAATTCTTGGTAGAGTATGTTCCAGAATTTTTAAATGGTTTTTAAAAAGAAGCCATTGCAGAGAGAATAACAAAATTTTAGAAGTGGAAGAAAACAATATTTTTCTGCTCCTTGGTATTTGTTTGTTTGTTTTTGTTTTGGGGGTTTCTTTTTTTTTTTTTTTTTTTTTTTGCCATAGGGCATGTATGCTAACGGGAGAGAGACAGAGACACAGAGACAGAGAAAGGGGGAATGGCCACGCCGCTGGACTTGAGGCAAGCACACACACGAGCCTGGCATATTTTTCAAGTTGCCGGGTCGGGGTCTCCAATGATGCAGTCAACCACGTGGGATCCAGCGCCTTCACCACCACGCCACCTGCAGGCCAACTGCTCCTTGTTTTAAATGTAAGAATACTAAGGCCTCAAAAGGCACATCACCTTGCTGTTTTCAAAAATCACAAGCCCAGAACCATGGCCCGGGTGCTGGAGAAGCCAGGACTTGCTGGCTCTGGCGCAGAGTTGAACCTGATGAAAGAAGCCCCCTGCTGGAAGGGGTCCGAGAGGCTGGGGTAGGAAGAGCAGATTTCACTGGTTATGGGTGACAAATGGAGTCTCACGATAACAGTATTACAGGCCCTCCCTCCAGTGCCTACCAAGGACTATTTAGCATGCCTGACAACCGAAACGTGCGAGAGTTGATTCATTGGATCACTAACGGCATTCTTCACGACACAGCAAGCTGTTTTCACATTAGCACTGCAACTGAAGGAAGAGAAAGAATAGAAAGCTGCTATCAACTGTTTAAAAATTTACGCCAAGAACCAAAGAATTCCCCGGTAGAAATATAAAAACTTGCTTGAAGTTTCATTATGTGAATTTATTGCCAATTCAGCCATCTTAAAAAGTTGTGCTATAAAACATATTGTCCTTTGCTGTTCTAAACAATGTTTGAAAGAAATAATAACTTTCTTAAGGGTGTTTCTGGAGTGTCCTTCCAGTCTCTAAAACCCAGTCATAGACCCTTAAAGAAATGCTGAACCTGCCTCTCGCCCGTTGTAAGAGACAGGGGACAACAGTGCATCCGAATAATTCTGGCATCGCACGGCTGGCTCTTCCTCTGAAGACGTCAAAGGGGGTGTGGAAATTAGAAGCAGTACAGAAATTTAGCATCACGATGACTGCTTAAAAAATGACTGTGAGGGGGCCAGCAGGTGGCGTGGTGGTTAAGGCGTGGACTCCCACATGGCCGACCGCAATTTGAGTCCCAGACCTGGTGGCTTGCTTTCTCACTTACCCTTTCTCTGTCTGTCTCTAGTCAAATTAAAAAGTAATAATAATAAATGGAATTAAATAAATAAATAAATCTCTTTTTTTGTAAGAAAACGACTGTGAGAACAAATCTGTTCCTCAATATCTTCTTGTGCCCATTTGTCTAAATGAATAAAGTAAATATTCAACACATACACACTTACACAAGAACACACAGCCAACACATGAACACTAGTAACCTGACCACGGGATCTCAACACTGTAAACCAGCTGGTACTGCCCAAACCATGACTTAACTGAGGCCTTGTGATACTGACCTGCTGTGTCAGGCACTGCACGCATGCAGACTGGAGGTGCCTAGCCCAATATCCGCTCCCCCATTATCCCCAGTAAGGAAGCCCCAGTTCTTAGCAGAGCAATCATGTGCTCTCCTATGGCCTGACTTCACATTAGGGACACACGTGAAACAAGGCCAAAGCCCGAGTGCGATTTGGTATTTCACAAAAGGATCCTAAAAAAAGGAAGCAGATGCGCTTCTTCCTTCCTGCTGCCTGGGACGAGGCTTCAGCCTTTGCTGGGAGCTCAGGCAGCCACTCTCACCAGGAGTCAATGGCACGAAGGACAACACCACAGTGTAACAGGCACCTGACGCCAGAACTGGGGCCATCGGATTGCCTTTCCGGGTGGCCGTCCACCCGACCTCAATGACACGTGCAAGAAGCAAACGTCTCGCATGTTTCAGCTCTTGTTATTTTGGGACTTTGAAATTATATTCTGCCATGCTACCTTGGCTTCGCCCTGCCCCCATGCACAGCCTTTGGAAAAATGAGTGAGATGTCAAGTCAAATTATTTCAGGGATAACTTTTACCAAGTAGAATCCCTGCCTCTTCTGTGCCTTCTTGAATGTTCCATCGAACAGCTAATCCGTCTAGCCTTCTAAATTAAGGAAATGGAGCTCAATCAATCTGCTTTTAGACAAAGTTAAGAAATAGACATTAAAAGCATAATTAGGAAATCTTATCTTCCAGAGGTCATTGGGCAGATGAAATATGAGAATATATGTGAATCTACTCTGTAAACACTAAAGGACGATGCAAATGACGTTAGTATTGATTCCATGTTAAATAATCAAGGGAGGAAAACAGATATTTTCTAAGGCCAAATGTACTTTACAATTTCCTATCACTTAAATGCTCCAAAATCTTTCATAAAATTGATGCTTAAAAAATTGCAAATTAGAGACTAGTTTTAATTCCTTCATCTACACTTCTTTAATTCATATCAATAAAGGAATCATTTCTAGATGTTTATTAGAGCCTTTGGTATACGTAAATCATACAGCGTGACGAATTTTTACCATTTTTTAAAATAGTTCATTTATTTCTGGCATGGAAGAGAGAAACAGATAGACACCTCCCACAGGGTACTCGTGCTGTGACCCAGCCCCACTCCAGTCGGCCCAGAACGCGCACTCACATGCGTGTGCCCAGCATGTGCAGGAAGACCTCTAGACACAGAGCCAGGACCTTTCCTTGGGGTCCAGCGTCTCAGAGCACTGTGTCACCACCACACTCCCAGCTGGCCCTTGACACAACCTAAAAGTCACTCAAGATTACAAACCCTAACTTGAGATGCAAATGCGAAGGTATGAAAACGCCTGGCACGCCTTCACAGATTTTTCAAACTAGTATTTCTTCTTGGTACGGATAAGACAGACATTTATTGATGCAAAGCACATTAAGTCAAAGGGCCAACCCACCCTTACTGCTATAGACAGAAACCCTAGCTTCCTCTCTGTCCATATCACTTCCTAAGATGAAGAATGCACTACTGGTGTGGCCTCAGAATACTCCGGCACAGTGGCCCCAGGGCGCTGAGGACAAAGAGCTTTGTGCTTGGAGCCAAGACCCATGGGTTTCAATTCCGCTTCAGTCACTAAATACAGGTGGAGCATCCCTTACCCAAAAAGCTTGGCATCAGGAATGCTTTGGATTTCAGAGTTAGTCAGGTGTTGGAACATTTGCATATACAAAGTGAGAACTCTTGCAGATGGACCCAAGTGTAAACATGAAATACTCTTACAGTTAAGGCTCCCACCACGCTTAGCCGAAGGGACCCAAGTGTAAACATGAAAAACTCTTACAGTTAAGGCCCCCACCCCCCACCACGCTTAGGCGAAGGCAATCCTGTTCAGTACTTGCACACTGCAGTATCCTGACTGATCCCTCACATCAGGTCAACTGCGTAATTTTCCACTTCCGGTATCATGTGGCACTCAAAAAGTATTGGATTCTGGGTCATTTCAGATTTCAAACTGTGCGGTCAGGGGTGCTCACCCAGGATCTACAACACATTTGATAAACCCACCATTTCTCCAGCAGAAGCCTAAGCACAGGCAAGGCAGGCACAGTATCCATGCTACATGCGTTCAGCGCCAGGTCCTCAGCCCACCTCGGCTCTCGAGCAGCTGTGCTCAGCACCCTGAGGAAGAGGGCTGTGTGGTGTTCACCTAATCAGAACATGAAGGATCCTCGTAATTCACACGCAAGGACACGCCACCTGACTCAAGCAATTGTCCTGTGTCTCTACAGTGTATGTCTACTTATCACTCCGTAGCTGAGAGACACAGCTTTTTTTGGAAATTTTTCATGATTGCATTAGACATTCTTCATTGACCCAACCATAATGTCATCTAATAACGGCTGACAATCGGGCAAGCAGACACGATTTACAATACTAGTTCAAAATTACTTCTTGATTTCTTTTCATTCTATGCACGGCACACCTTTAGGCCAGCTGCCCTTTGGGTTTCATTTACACAAAATAATAAGCTGCCATTGCTCAACTCTTCTACATCATTATCTGTGCTCTTCGGGTCTTTTCCTTTTCTCGATCCCACAGATCTGCTTCTCTCCAGATGCATTGGTTACCCTCCAAGATGTCTTTTTCATCTTTGGCTGTCCCAGTAAACTTGCACTGTTCCCTCCCCAGTAACACTCATTCACCATTATCTGCAGATTTCAACGATATACTCCTTAGCTAATTCTTCCAGATCATTAAAGAAAATATACACACTACCCTGTCAGTCTCTTCAATTTGAAATGTTTTCAATAATCACTACCTCTTGGACAGTCTATTACACATATACCATTTCTTTATCCAATTCAGTTAATTTGGTATATGAGATTTCAAAAATAGTACTTTCTCAAAATCGTGATATTTAACATCCGACAGCCTTTTTTAATCGAGTAATTCTATAAAGCTATCAAGGGAAGCAATCAGGTTTTTGTGTGATGATTACTACTTTAAAGTCTTTAGTCTTGCTTCCATTGTCTTATAGATGTTTACACATCCTTGTTAATGTTTATTTCATCAGTCTATTAAAAATGGAAAATTAAACTAACCACATGCTAATTTTTCTTTTTAAAAACAATCTACTAAATCTCTCCTGCTAATTCTAGACTATTTCCAGTACCAAGGCCCACTGCTTTATCTAACCCCCCCACACACACACCACCCGGCAAAACTCTATAAGACTACAGATAGTACCAACTTTATGAAAAAGAGGAGATGATCTCTGTGCAGGTATAACTGCCAAGGTTTGGGGCACACATGCCTCTATCATCCAAATGCCGCTTTCACCGCTACAGACCTGAGAAGGCTTTCTGTCTTTTGTAAAATATCACAACATTACGGATCATACAATTTCTATGAAGGCAGGAAAAAGTCAAAATTAATTGTGTAAAATGGAGGATGGATGCTTGCACTTGCTCATAAAAGCATAAAATAACTCTGGAAGAAGACACCCTCATGCATGCTCGCACACAAATGTGCGCACAAACACGCACACACACACGCACGAATTAACCAGGCTGGCTGCCTCCAGTGACAGAAACAGAATGACCTGCACATCGTGTTGTCACTTACACTTTTTGTTTTTTATCACCAGAGGCACTTGGGCTTGCCAAAGAGGGGAAGAGAGAGGGAGGGAGGGAGGGAAGGAAAGGGAGAGGGAGTGGGAGAGGGAGAGAGAGAAAGCTCCAAATGAGGCATGGTTATACTGTAATAGTTTTTCATCCGCTTCTCTGCCCCACCAGACTTTTGGGCACACATGCACACGGCCTGTTTTTCAAGCAACAAGGGAGCTGGGACTCGAACACCAGATGGCCATGTGGGATCTAGCTTGCTATACATAAGGCTTGACCACTGCACTACAGGGCAGGCCCACACTTAGAGGGTTTTAATTCTGAACCATGTAGATGCATCACTTACATTTTTAAAATGCAGGTTATCAGCCCAGATCTAGAGAATTAGAATAGTGCACAAGATTTTTAATCAATTTCTCTAAAAGCTATCTGCCTAAAACCCCATGATATTCAAACATCCATGAGAAGAAACTAGGTAAGCCATACCAATTAATCACTACTTTAATGCAGATTCGTTTTCAGCTCAAACTGAGGGGTATAGAAATAGGACACCTTGATATAGAAATAAAGACATGGGGAATAAGGTGAAAAGAACCGAGAATAGGAAAGAGATGATGAGCCGACGGAAGCTGATGGCTTTCTCTGAAATAATTAGTTGATTAAAGGAACTAAGTGTCAAGGACCTGGAAAAGCACCAAGAGGCAACCTAGTAGGGTGGGAAAGGACAGACCTCGGACCATTTTCCTCCTGCCCCAGGCTGCTCTGTGGGCGGATCGGAAATGAAACACAGTTCCTGGGAGTCTCTAAATAGGAAGCTCCCGAATGCAAGCAGCGGGGAGAGGAGGTGCAGGTGGAAGGCGGGTCTGCAGTGGACGCCCGCGCACACCGGTGCACATGCTTGCTGTACAGATGGCACACGTGCACGCGTGTGTGCCACAGCACTGGGTGGCCAGTTTCCCTTCCACTACGATGGCTGTTCACCTCTGAGACGTGGAAGGCATGCTGCTTGCAGGGCTAAGTGCCTCCATCCAAAAGCAAGCAGACACGGAGCACCTCAGGACAAAGGGGCACCGCCACTGAGCAGAGGGATTCAAGCATCATGTCCTAGATGCCTTTGAATCATTCTAGGAGAAGGACAAGCTACACACACACACATGCACGCACACGCGCACGCACACACACACACACCTGCACGCACAGGCACACATGAAGTCATGGGTGGGAGGCTAATATTCTGTATTGTGCACAAAAATATTTTAGTGTGTCAGGAGAAAGTTGCTTCAGCAGTTCCTGGCACACGCTAAAGCCTGGCCGTGTCCTGAGAGGACTTCGGGCACGGACAAGGACTCCCGAATGGCCAGTGAGAGTAATCGTCCTCCGGTCGGTGTGAACAAGGCTCTGAGACTGCCCCATTCGCGCTGGCTCTGCAGGCGGCATTACCTGGATGTTGGCACAGGGCCCCGTGCTCATTAATGCCCTGCTGCTTCTGTCCCCGAATTCTTACCATCCGTGAGCCAGGGCCTGCATTTCCACTCTGCACTGGGACCTGCTAATTGTACAGGAAGCTCTGGCCCTGCTTCTCAGTGGTGCTCTCAGGGGAGCAGCAGTGGAAGGCTCACTGGGGACATGCCAGAAATGCGGGACCACAGGAGCCAGCAGTGGCGCAGTGGTAATGCAACTAGAACCACGTGTGAGAGCACCTGGCCACACCCTGAGGCTCCCAAGCGCACTGATGGTACGATAGTACGTGTGCACATAACCGCAGCCCAGGCTGGCTGGGACTGAGGCAAGCTCACGGCACGATGGCCATGTTGCGGGTGGTGGGGAAGTCAGAGTTTATATGGTATTTACTTCTCTAGGAATAAATAAACATATAAACTTTCTTTGAATAATTATTTAATTTATTATTATTATTGTTTCAATTTGCTATACATCAGAGAGAGAGAGGGAAAATGAGAAAGCAAGCTGCCAGGTCTGGGGCCCAAATCATGGTTGGCCATGTGGGAGTCCAGTGCCCCAATCACCACACCACCTGCAGGTCCCAAAACATATAACCGTAAAAAGAGAGAGAGAGAGAGAGATCTCAGGCTCCGACAAAGACCCACCAAGTCAAAGCCTGCACCTTGACAGGATCCCAGGATATTAATATTCATGCTTACATCTGAAGAGGTCTGCTACACTGGAAGTTATTCTACATCAAAATATAAAGTACCTTCAAAACTCCACACTGGTAGATACACGACAAATACCTAAAAAAACTCAACCAGCCTGTGAGATGAAGCAGGAACTCCTAGAAGTGTTTATTATGCAGAGCTCAGTAGAAGAACTGTGGTTAAACAGAGCTCTATCCTGCCCTTGAAATCATTCACCAAGAGCTTTACGATCTCCTTCTTTAAATGTGTAGTACTGGGGGCCAACCAGGTGGTGTGTTGGTCAGGTGGATTCCAGCCCATGGCCCCAAGTGAATCAGGTTCCAGACCCGGGGACTTGAAAAACGCACCAGGCACCGGTAATGCAACTAGAACCACGTGTGAGAGCACCTGGCCACACCCTGAGGCTCCCAAGCGCACTGATGGTACGATAGTACGTGTGCACATAACCGCAGCCCAGGCTGGCTGGGACTGAGGCAAGCTCACGGCACGATGGCCATGTTGCGGGTGGTGGGGAAGTCAGAGTTTATATGGTATTTACTTCTCTAGGAATAAATAAACATATAAACTTTCTTTGAATAATTATTTAATTTATTATTATTATTGTTTCAATTTGCTATACATCAGAGAGAGAGAGGGAAAATGAGAAAGCAAGCTGCCAGGTCTGGGGCCCAAATCATGGTTGGCCATGTGGGAGTCCAGTGCCCCAATCACCACACCACCTGCAGGTCCCAAAACATATAACCGTAAAAAGAGAGAGAGAGAGAGAGATCTCAGGCTCCGACAAAGACCCACCAAGTCAAAGCCTGCACCTTGACAGGATCCCAGGATATTAATATTCATGCTTACATCTGAAGAGGTCTGCTACACTGGAAGTTATTCTACATCAAAATATAAAGTACCTTCAAAACTCCACACTGGTAGATACACGACAAATACCTAAAAAAACTCAACCAGCCTGTGAGATGAAGCAGGAACTCCTAGAAGTGTTTATTATGCAGAGCTCAGTAGAAGAACTGTGGTTAAACAGAGCTCTATCCTGCCCTTGAAATCATTCACCAAGAGCTTTACGATCTCCTTCTTTAAATGTGTAGTACTGGGGGCCAACCAGGTGGTGTGTTGGTCAGGTGGATTCCAGCCCATGGCCCCAAGTGAATCAGGTTCCAGACCCGGGGACTTGAAAAACGCACCAGGCACCTGTGTGTGCACACCCAAGCTCCAGAGGAGAGCGGAAGAAAGACGGCTGCGGTGTGGCCATCCCTCCGGGTGGCTCCTGCTCACCTTCCCTGTCTGTCTCTGGAAAGCACACGTGTGCCATATAAGGGAACATGTGGCACTACTCCAGGCCAGCTGTGACCACCACAATCGGTGTCCTGCAGCCCTGGCCCTTGGCACCTCCCGGTGTGACTGGCTGTTCAGGATCTTTAAAGAGGTAATTAAGTCACTCTGTGGCTGTTAGCATGGGCCCTAAACCAATATTCCTGGTGTCCCTGTAAGAGGAAACTTGGACACAGAATGTACAAAGGAAGGCCACAGGAGACAAAGCAGTGACAGCCATCTACACGCTGAGAAGCCAGCCCTGCCCGCCCTGGTCTCAGCCTTCCGACCACCAGAGGAGAGGGGAAGTAACGCCTGTCGCTCATGCTGTCCACCTTCTAGTGCTTTGTTACGACAGTCCTAGCAAACGAACATAAGAGCATTGAAAGGAAAAACATGCTCACCCCAATAGAGTTTCTTGGGGCCAGCATGTGGTAAGGCACTGGACTCCCATATGGTTAAGTGCACTTCACGTCCTGGAACCGGTGGCTTGAAACTCATGCCAGGCGTGTTCACCCTGAGAGGAGAATGGAGAAGGGACTGTGCCATGGCCACACCCCACCCCGGTGGTGGTTTCTCACTTTCCCTCTCCGCAAGAGCAGGCCTGAGTGAAGTGTGAGGATGGCAAAGCCACCAGAGGAGCCAAGTGAGCCGAGCAATGACCTGAGACACACACCGAGATTCACAGTGTACTCTGCTAAGCACCACGATTCTGCAGTTTTCACTCCTGGGACCCACAATCTCACACCCGAATCAGTAGCTCCATCACAGACCCAAGCTTCAGGAACCCCAACTCTTACCACGTTCAGAAAAGCGCTTCTCCTGAATTCAAGACCCTCTGCCGTCAGGCCAAGGTTCCTCCCCAGACTCCCTGATGCACGAGCCCCAACTCAGCACGGCATGCAGGTCACAAACCCGGAACCTGCCTGGAAGACGTGCACTGATGCCGCCAATTCCACCCAGACAGGACGTGCAGTCCCGCTTTGACCCATCTGGGACATGCATTTCTGCTCTCTCGGGGGCCCCGCTGCTAGAACATATCTGAATGCACGCTCTGCCTTCAGCATCACGCGGCACAGAGCCCATGCAGGACACGGCCCGCAGGAAGGAGCGCTGCCTCCAGGCAGCACGTAAGCAATTCCAGTACCCACTCGAATCGCATTCTCACAGAGCAGTGATGCAGGCGAGTAACAGATTTCACAGATGACAAACGACGTCGCAAGAGAAGAAACCGCTGATCCAAGGTAAGGCATAGACGTCCCCCAGATGTTAGGACGCTGCTCTTGCTTCCTCCTGTTCTCTACTCATTCAGGAAAAGGTTACTGAGCGCCTACTCTGTGCCCAGCAGGGTCCAGACCCTGGGGTGCACACATGGGCGAAATGAAAGAACGTTTGCACCCTGTTGTAACATTGTAAACAAATGGGCAGGGTGGAGGCAGAACCATCAGGGAGTAGAGGTAATGACCGGGAAGTACAGAGTGCTGCCACGGAGGGCAAGTATGGACGAGGGAAAGCATGCACGCAGACGTGGAGGTTTATAATGCACGTAGCCAAAGGAGAAGCCTGAACTTGTTCGAAAATAAAACTTTAGCACTAAATATGTACATATGAGCCCGTTTACATATATAAATTTGTAGGCATGCATATTTCAAGTTTCTAAAAATGCAACGAACATTAATAAACACCACTTCATATTCAATGCATAATAAAGCAATGAATGGGTCATTTCTACATACACAAATAACCATACAGCTATTCACCAGTTATAGTGAATACATACTCTTATAACATAGAATAAGCGTACACCCACAATCACCTACTTAGATTAACTAGCGTGAACACACAGAGAAACACACACACACTGCCTTCCGGCATCGAAACCTATAAATCATGGAATATCTCAGAGCTATTAGGAAACATTAATGCAATTCCTCAAGCTAAATTACATTTCACAGTTTCCATCAATGGGCTTGAATAGAACTTTGAGATGATTAATGTTTTATCAGAGATTAGCCAGACTGGGAAAGAGGACCTGCCATTTCGAATTTACAATGTTGCTTCAGTACCCCTGAAGAAGAGAAGACCTGAGCGATCCTTTCTAAGAGCATTATTATTTAAATTTAGTCAAAAAATGGAGAAAAGTGTAACTTATTTAAGAATTCATTCTTTCACTTAAGACTCCACACTGTTCTCTCGCTAGAAACTAAGACTGGAGATGTTCAAGAAGCCTTAGAAATCTCACTGCTAAAAGAGATGGACATTGTTCTGTGATGGGGATCCACAGAGGAACACAGGGCATGGTCTGACAAGCTCTGCTACTCGGCTGTTTAAAACTAACCCATTTCGGGACCAGCAGTTAGCGTAATGGCTATGTCGCGGGACTCCCATGTAGTCGACCACAGTTCAAGTCCTGGACCCGGTGGCATAAACTCACGCCGGGCGCATGTGCGTGCATGCCCAAGATCCTGAGAGGAGAATGGAGCAGAAGGGATTGTGGTGCGGCCATCCCCCCTGGGGGATGATTTCTCGCTTTCTGTCTGTCTTTCTCTGTCTTCCTGACGCAAGCATGTGCCCTGTAACATAAACCTCTCAAAAAAAATAAATAAATAAAAAGTAAACACTAACCCATTTCTCATGGATTTACATTTACCACAGCCTACAATTACAACTTACGCTTCCCCCAAGCACTTAGACCATACCGTCCTTTCATACCTCGGAGAGAGCAAAGAACAGGCCTATAACTGTAACCACCACGCGGTGCCCCGAGGAAAACAGGACATGTTCTCTAAGACTTCCTGATCAATCAGAGCAGGCTGTGTGAGGTGCACAGTGTGTGTGCAATCAATCTGTAGAAACAGTCTTTGGAATTACCCACTATTACACTGAATGTAATGACTATTACTTCTAAACCCTTATTTCCAAGTACCAGAAATCCCTAATAAAATTGCACACAGGGACCAGCAGTTAGCGTAATGGCTATGTCGCTGGACTCCCATGTAGTCAACGACGGTTCTTGTCCTGGACCCCATGGTTTAAAACTCAGGCCAGGCGCGTGTGCGTGCATGCCCAAGATCCCTAGAGGGGAATGGGGGAGAAGGGATCGCAGCGTGGCCATCCCCACTGGGGGGGTGATTTCTCGCTTTCCATCTCTCTGTCTCTCTCTGTCTGTCTGGCGAGTGCACACGCCCTATAGCAAAAACCTCTCCAAAAAAAATAAAATAAAATAAAATAAAATAAAATAAAATAAAATAAAATAAAATAAAATAAAATAAAATAAAATAAAATAAAATAAAACTGCACACAGTCATTTCTGTTATAAGTGAACTACAAAGAGCTTCAAGAGTGCTTTTTAAACTCTGTGACCCATTTCCACGAACACATATCATTGAAGCCTGTATAAAATTCTCTTTGACTCTCCTCTTACTTGGCTTTGCAAGAGACCATAAAAACTCAAGAATAGGGAACAAACACCCCTGGGAGTTACAAAAACAAGATGATCCCACCCGTGAAGTCCTTCTGGACGTAGATGAGGGCAATGAGAGGAAAACAGTCTGTGACGTCATTCAGATCTGGGCTTTTATTCCCGTTTGTTCTATTTCGTTTCCTAGTTTATATATTTCTTCCATGCATGAGAGCCAGAGACACAGGGTCTCAACACTGCGATCTGCGTGTGTAGCCAGCACCCAGGGAGGTGTTCCCATCAGAATCGGGCTCACAGCGCTGGTTTTACTGCTGAGCCACACTGCAGCCCCTCATCCCAGCTCTGGCATCTGATGTGATGCATGTCGGTGATGTGACGCCTTCATTTCTCCATATAGTACCTTGGGATTATTCGTCTCCTGAATAAAGAGACGGTATTTAAAATACCTAGGAGAGGGCCAAGCAAAGAGCAGACGTATAGTAACGGGCTACGGTGATGCCTGCTATCACTTTGCTTGTTAAGTACACCACACCTGAGGCTCACGTTCCGTGGTTAAGAAATCCGTAAGATAGGGCCAGCAGGTGGCAGAGTGGTTGGGGTGCTAGGCTCTCACATGGCTGACTGTGGTTCAAGTCCTGAATTTGGTGGCTTTAAAATCACACTGGGCACATGAGTGCGTGTGCCCAAAATCCCAAGAGGAGAATGGAGGATAAGGGATTGCAGTGTGACCATCCCCTTTGGAGAGTGGTAACTTCTCACTCTCTCTCTGTTTCCCTCTGGCAAGCATAAGTATCCTATGGCTAAAACCTTTAAAAAATAAAATTAAAAAAAAAAATACATAAAAACTTCTGAAGGCTTAAAACTTAAAACATTCCCTAAGAACATTAGGATGTAAGGTTCAGACCAGAGTTTCCAAAATTCTATCTTCATTCTTCTGTTCAGGCTTTAAAGAAATCAAACTAGCCTCTGATTACAGACTTATTTACTTACTTTAATTTGTTATAAGGCATGTGTGCTCACCAGAGAGAGATTGGGGGAAAGGTGGAGAGGAGTGAGAAAGCAAGCCACCAGATCCAGGTGGACAGACCTTGTGGGAGTTCCAGCCCCTAAACCACCATGCCATCTGCTGGCCCCTGATTACACTTTAAGAGAGATTTTTGCTATAGGGAGTGTGCACTCACCAGAGAGTCAGAAAAAAACACCCCCATGGGGAGATGGCCATACCGCAATCCCTTCTCCTCCAATCTCCTCTCAGGACTTGAGCACTTGCACACACACACAAGCACACCTGGCGTTGAGTTTTATGCCACCAGGTCCGGGACTCAAACCCCAGTCAACTACATGGAAGTCCAGCAATGTAACCATTACACTATCTGCTGGTCCCCTGATTATAGTTTTATAGTCGGTTTTCTAGAATGAGAAGGGGAAGAGAGGACATATTTTTCTAACAAAAGTAAAGATTAGTAAGATCAGTAAATTGAAAATACTTAACTTTTTGCTACAGTGGAAATTTCCATAGCAAAATATTTACTAATGGCATAAGTATCATTCACAGTTTAAAAAGAATCCTTTGGAACCGAAGAATAAAAGATGTTTCTGCTTAGAACTTCTGGCTCTCTGAGTAGCACCATGGAGGTTGGCAAGAATAAGCACCTTATGAAATACGGCAAAAAAGGGAACAAGAAGAAAGTGGTTAATCCATTTTCTAAAAAAGAGAGGTATGACGTGAAAGCACCTGTTATGTTCAACAGAAGAAAAACTAGAAAAACACCAGTTACCAGGACTCAAGGAACCAAAATTGCGTCTGACGCCTTAAGGGCCGTGTGTTTGAGGTGAACTTTGCAGATCTGCAGAATGATGGAGTCACATTAAGGAAATTCAAGCTGATGATGAAGACATTCAGGGCAAAAACTGCCTATTTCTACAGCATGGATCTCACCGTGACAAACGTGCTCCATGGTCAAAAAATGGCAGGCCATGATTGACGCCCATGTCGATCTCAAGACCACCGATGGTTATTTGCTTCATCTCTTCTGTGTGGGGTTTACTAAAAAATGCAGCAATCGGATACGGAAGACCTCTCACGCCAGCATCAGCAGGCCCGCCACATCCAGAAGAAGAGGATGGAAATCATGACCCGGGAGGTGCAGACAAATGACTCGAAAGAAGTGGACGATAAACTGATTCCAGACAGCATTGGAAAGACACAGAAAAGGCCTGCCAGTCCATCTGCCCTCTCCGTAACGTCTTCGTCAGGAAAGTCAAAATGCTGAGGAAGCCCAACTTTGCGTTGGGAAAACTCGTGGAGCTTCATGGTGAAGGAGTAGCTCTGGAAAAGCCACTGTGGATGGGACAGGCGCCAAAGTTCAACAAGCCGATGGATATGGACCACCAGGCCGAGAGTCTGTCTAAAGTTTAGACTTCTGTGTGACAGTTTCCATCTGCACATTCTTGATAAATAACCTGAAAGCTTGAAGAATCAGATACTCTGGTTTGATAATGAAGTTTTTTTTTTTTTAACCTGTGTATGAGTTTTATTAAATAGTTGAAAGGAGGAGGAAGATGTCTCTGCTTAAATTCACTATACTACTACAAATTATGATCACATCCCATAAAGCACTTCACAAGGCGCAATGACACCAACGTGGTTAAATTCTGACTTGATCTCACTGAATTTTGGCATTAATTGTTATGTGCACCCTTTCTAGTCCTGGCCCACCTAAATATTTCAAAGGAAGAGGCAGGCTGTTAGCTACCAGATCCAAACCACCTCCTAGGAAAAGAATAAAGTATACACGTATGCTGTCATAGTAAACATTTTTCCCACTGAAACAGAAAATAGAATTTTATTTTTCATTAACTTCAACTATAAAGAGGTGGTTATTTAGGCTAACAAAAATAGGTTTACTAGAATTCTTTTGATCTTCTTGTTCCTATTCTGGCCTCAAATGCCAAGGAAATATAAACACTGCCAACGTCCACCACAGCACCTGGCCCGAACCAGGAGGTGGGAGGACGGCAAAGGAAGGGGGGTAAGGGCTGGCGCACTCCTATGGTGTATTCCAAAAGCAATCTCAGAGCACAGCAGAGGCATGCACCAGCCATTTTAATATATTATCTAAATCTTAAATAGATCTGGAGAGAGATTGCTAAAGAGAGTGGGGATTTAGCTAGCTTTAGGCACATAAATAAGAAATTGCTCCCAGCTGCTGAGTGTAAACCCAGGGAGGATACGTTTTACTCCCCCAGAGCCAAAGACATTCTGAGGCTCTGCTTTATCAAAGACACACGGCAACACTCCAGGGGTCTCCAGGTTCCCAGCAGAATGGTCAAGGAGAAAGCCCTGGGGTGCTGAGCTGGAACAAGAAATACAGAAGTAGCTGACAGCATTATCAAAAGTATAAGGCGATTACACAGAAAGGGAAGGACTTGTTTTCGGCAGCACCGATTCTTGGAGACAGCAGTGAACATGGCAAAGGCGGCACAACCATCTCTCCTCCACCTCCTTGCACCGTCATGCCATAATGACTGGGGGAGTGTTTGCTTACATTTCTATAAACATAGTATCAATATGCTTATATGCTGACTTACATATAAGCAAATATGTGTTAGTATATCTGTATATTACTATTTAGTTATATTCTACATTACAATTATCCTCAGTAAGTTTTTCTTGAACAAGTATCTTGTTTAAAGGGAAAAAAAAAAAGCAATTCTGGAGGTCAGTAGGTAGCATGGTGGTTAAGGTGCTGGACTCCCACATGGCTGATCCCAGTTCAAGTCCTGGACCCAGCAGCTTGAAAATCAAACTGGGCGTGTTTACATGCATCCCCAAAATTTTGAGAGGAGTATGGAGGAGAAGGGACTGTGGTGAGGCCAACCCCCCACAGGGTGGTTTCGACTTTCCTTCTGTCTCCAGTGAGTGCACACACCCTATAGCAAGACCAAAAAAAACTTAAATTAACAAGGCAGTTCTTAGAATTATTCTATTCTGGGGACCAGCAGTTGGCGTAATGGCTATGTCACTGGACTCCCATGTAGTCGATGTGGCTCAAGTCCCAGGTGCAATGACTTAAACTCATGCCAGGCACGTGTGCTTGTGTGCCCAAAATCCAGAGAGGAGAATGGAGGAGAAGGGATGGTGACGTGGCCACCCCCGGGGGGGTGATTTCTCACTTTCTGTCTCTGTGTCTTTCTGGCAAACGCACACACCTTACAGCAAAAACCTCTCCAAAAAAGAAAAGAAGAATTGTTCTATTCTGTGCTTGAGGTGGGGTGAAGGGGGCACCCCCACGGAAAGCAGAAGCAGAGAAGACAACGTGTGTGGGTGTGGGCCCAGGGAGGATGAGCCTGTCCACAGCGCCTGCTCCTGGGGTCTCGGCGGAGCTGGCTGGGGCACCCATCCCTTTGAAAGCACGAGAACTGGCTGCATTCTCCGCGGCTGGCATCTTAGATATTGGCTCTGGGGGAAAAAAGCTGATGCTAATTTTTGCCACTGGGTGTCATTCAGTGTTTGTTTACTTGTGATTCCAAAGCAGTGACCTTTTGGAGACCCTACGCCCACCTCTAAGAAACTGTCAAGTCTTAGCCCAGGAAGTTTGAAACCCTTTTTCCTTGAAATGTCGGAGGCATTTCTTTAACACTGAGTTCACGAGCAATGACTATTACCCATAAAATGTCTGTGAGATTTGAAAAGACATTCTTAGCTTAGAGTGCAGTAGGTATTTAACTGTGCATACTCCTCTCACCCGCATCGAGACGCTGAAAAGGAGCAGCAGTTCTAGTATGTTCTGAAGAGCACACTGGGGTCTCTGAAGTTTCGCAGACCAGAGGCTTAGTAATGATGCTTCTGATAGGAAGAAATGAAAGGCGCAGTTATGAGAAATACATATTAGGAGTACAGGGAAAGTGGAATTTTGAATATAACCGAAATAAGGGGATATAGAATTGGGAGCAAGTGTCAGTTTGGCATTAAACTTTAAGCTTTATTACAAGGAACTGTCCAACCGTGATAACATATTCTAGAATTCAAAGGTTAAAAAAATAAAATATTCAATTTATTTAACACTGTACGTTTTCAGAGCACTTTCTTAAAAATACAAAAATAAAAAAAATTTTAAAGCAAGAGGAAGGGATGTCCATGGGCTCTTTTTCAAAACATAGACTGCGCTGGCTAGACCGGGCAGCCGCAGTGCGCCAGGTTTTCAGGAGTAACCCGGGCGGGGAGCATCAGCAAACACCTGAAAACCAAAACGCTGGGCAGAGGCCAGTCCTAGGTGCCAACAGTACACAGTCCTGACGGCTCCCAGTGTGGGGACGGCACGGCTGCCACCACCTGCGATCGCGAATCCAGACATGGCAGCACGCCTGACCCTGATGCAAATCCAGACACGGCAGCACGCCTGACCCTCAAAGCCAAAGTTGCACGGCTCGGCCTGAAGGATGGCAGGATGGCAGGATGGCAGGATGGCAGGATGGCAGGGTGGCAGGGTGGCAGGATGGCAGGGTGGCAGGATGGCAGGGTGGCAGGGTGGCAGGGTGGC
>NW_006160094.1:3966995-3980768 GCF_000334495.1 Tupaia belangeri chinensis
ATGGTGCCCCAGGGCTGGCTGCTCCCGTCCAGCCTGTTCTCCTGCTCTTCATGTCCAGACCTGCACCCAGGCTGAGAGCCACCACATACAACCTGCAGCCACGGCTGCCTGCAGGGGTGCTGCTCCCGTGCCAGGAGTGCCTGTCCCTCCCCCGGCAGGGTCAGAATCACAGTCCCTCCTTTTCTGCCATCATCAGCCCTCTGTCCCTGCTCTCCCACAAAGACACCGAACCCACACATACAGCAGCACTCCTGCAGTTGCACCCCTGGACCCTGAGCACCCCACCCCAGCTCCCCGCACAAATGTGGTCTGGAACGTGGCCTGGAGTTGCCGTTACTGTGGCCTGATCCCGCCTAAACGCTGCCACTCTGTCCGTCAGCCCTGCACGGCCAGGTCAAGGGGAACTCAGTTTCTTCAGGCCAGCCCTGGTCCCACAGCTCAGGCTATGAAACAAAACAATTAAACAGCTCAGCCCAAGACAGCCACACGCATCAGGGCCCGTCAATACTGCGGTTGTTAGCACAGCTGGAACCCACCAGGTCGAGTGCGTGGTTCAACTCCCAGTTCCGGCAGCTTGTAAAACACTCCGGGCACACGTATGTGTGCCCAAATGGAGAAGGAACTGTAGAGTGGCCATCCCTGGGGAGGGAGAGGGGCGATTTCTTATCTATCTTCGCTTTCCCATGAGCACACACGCCCCATAACAAACCAAAACAAAACTGACACAAGACAATAAAGTATATAGGAATAGTTCCTTTACACGCATTTCCGGTTACCACAGAACAGCCATTTATAACTGGAATCCAGGCTGCTGCATGAAACCGGAAACTCTGACCATGCTAAAGCTCTAAGAGACAGCTCAAAGAATGTTGTCACGCCTCATTCAAGTACCTGCATGCGCTCAGTCTACATACAATTACACTCTAAAAACTGAGTTAAGTCCCTCTTCACATCAACACGAGGAGCCACGAAGGTGCAGGATGCCGGTGCCTGATCAAGTGCACACGTACACACGCAGGCAGCACGTGTGGCACCAGGCACCTGGCACGTTATCTCACTTGGATCATTTCAATAACCTTGGGCGGTGTTGGTGCTATGAGGTGGTGTTCCTCTTCTAATTAAGATCACAGACAACAAAGCTGACCCAGGCTGAAGTCTACAAAATTTAAACTGAGGTCTACAAGATATCGAATCCCATTCTTTCTACTAACATATTCCTGAAAATACACTAAAACTATGTTTTGACTTTACTACAGAATAATTAATTTTTTTTTAAAAAAAAAGGCCTTCTTGGAACTTCAGTATGATATCTACAAAGAAGTCTTGTTTTTTGTTTTTTTTTTAAAGATTTTTCCCATAAGGCATGTACTCCCACTAGAGAGAGACAGAGAGAGAGAAAGTGAGAAATCACTCCCTAGGGAGAATGGCCATGCCACAATCCCTTCTCCTTCAGTCTCCTCTCATGATTTTGGGCATGCATGCACATGCATTCAGCATGATTTTCAGGTCATCAGATCCAGGACTCAAACTGTGGTAGGCCATGTGGGAGTCTAGCACCTTAACCCCAAGAAGCCTACATCACAATGGTGAGAAACTGAACACTTCCCCTTGGGTTCATGCACATGACAAAGCCACACACACTATCATCACTGTATTCAACATTGTGCAGAGATCATTGCCAATGCAATAAGACATGAAGAAGTAATAAAGTATAAAAATGGGAAAGTAGAGGAAAACTGTTATTTACATGAGCAAAAGTAATGTCAAAAATGAAAAAATTTGTAATACCCAGGATTAAGGAGGATATGAAAAAAGAAACACCTGTGGTTCCACAAGAAGACTTGTACATGAATATCTATAAAAGATGTGTTCAGAACAGGAACTCAAACCAAGGTCTGGGATGGGGGAGGAGGAGATGAAGGAGCTGCCCCCAGATATAGGCAACAAGGAATAAACTAAAGATAATTTTAAATGATTGGGGGCAGCAGGTTGTGGTTAAGGCACTAAGACACTGGAGTCCCATGTAGCTGATCACAGTTCAAGTTCTAAACATGGCAGCTTGAAAAATCACACTGGGTGCCTGAGCATGTTGCATGCCCCAAATCCTGAGAAGAGAATGGAGAAGAAGGGATTTTTGACATTGTCATCTACCATGGGGAGGGTGATTTCTCATTTTACCTCCCTATCTCTCTCCAGCAAGTGTTCACATTCACACTCCATGGGAAAAAAAAAAAAAAAAAACAGATACAAACAAAAATACATACATGTATATGTGAGTGTGTGTATGTATTTTTTAAATAAACTTTATTATTATCACCATGAATTGGCCATTTCAAACAATGTTGACGATAAAGGATCCCTTCTCCAAAAGAATTATTTTACTAGTCTATTTCTAAATTTATTGTTAGAGCTACTGTCAAGTTTTAATTTCAATTTAATTTAAAATTCAACTTAGCATATTTCTGTTGCTTACACTTTAGGTTCTGGGCTCCTAATTCTATTCTATTGCCCTATATGTCTGTTTTTATGCCAACAGCATGTTGCTTTGGTTAATATCAATTTGCAGTATATTGGAAGTCAAATTGTTTGATGCTTCTAGCTTTTTTTGTTGTTGTTGTTGAAGGTTGCTTTGACTATTCAGGGTCTTTTGTGGTCCCCTATGCATTTGAGAATTTTTTTTTTTATTTCTGTGAAGAATGTCATTAGTTCTTTGATGGGAACTGGATTGAATTTATAGATGGCTTTGGATAGTAGGGAGGTATTTTTTATCAATTTTTTAATTTAATTTTACTCATTGTCATTATTATTTTTTATTTTTTTAAGTTGACCAGAGAAAGAGAGAGCAAGAAAAGGAACATGAGAAACCAAGCTGCCAGGCCCAGGACTTGAACCGTGGTCAACCATGTGGGAGTCCCGCCGACTTGATCACCATGTCACCTGCTGGTCCCTAGTAGGGAGATTTTTAACAAGGTTAATTCTTCCAATCCATGCACAAAGATATCTTTCCATTTATTTGTTTTATATTGAATTTTTATTATCCATGTTTTATAGTTTTCATGGTGTAGCCTCCTTCTTTAGACTTATCCCTAGGTTTCTTCTTTTATTTGTTTGTTTTTTAAACTATTAGAAATGGGATTAACTTCTTGGCTTCTTTTTCAGCTAATAATAATTTGCTATTGGTGGGACCAGCAGTTAGTGTAATGGCTATGTCGCTGGATGCCCGTGTAGTCGACCGTAGTTCAAGTCCTGGACCCGGTGGCTTAAACTCACACTGGGCGCGTGTGCATGCAAGCCCAAGATCCCAAGAGGAGAATGGAGGAGAAGGGATTGCGGCATAGCCATCCCCTCTGAGGGGTGATTTCTCGCTTTCTGTCTGTCTCTTTCTGGCAAGCGCACGTGCCCAATAGCAAAAATCTCTCAAAAAAAAAAAAAAAATTTGCTATTGGTATATTGAAATGTCACTGATTTTCGTATGTTTATTTGCTATCCTGCAACTTTACGGAATCCATTCAGCAACTGTAACAGGTGTTTGGTGGGTTCTACAGGGCTTTTTCTATAAACACAGAAAATCATGTCATCTGCAAACAGGGGCCCATTTGATGTCCCCCGTTTCAATGTGGACGCCCTTTATTTCTTCCTGCTGCCTCGCTATGTTGCCTAGGACTTCCAACATAGTGGTCAGTGAAATGATGAGAACGGGCATCCTTGTCGAGTAGGATTTTCCTACTAGATTTTCAAGGAAAATTTTTCAATTTTTTTCTTTTTCAGTATGATGTTAATTGCAGGCTTGTCATATATAACTTTTATCATGTTTAAGTACATGTCCTCTATCCCTAGTTTGTTGACAGTTTGTTCTTAAAGAATTATTTTATTTCATTTCATTTATTACCATCATTATTATTAATTTGACCAAAGAGAGACAGAAAGTAGGAAAGCCTCCAGGTCCAGGCCTCAAATTGTGATTGGCCACTTGGGAGTTCAGTGTCTTAACTACCACACCACGTGCCATCCTGGTAGATTTTTTGTTTTTGTTTTTGTTTTTCTTAATAAAGTGATGTTAAATTTTATCACCCTCTCAGGGGTGATTTCTTGCTTTCCCTCACATTCTCTCTGTCTCTTTTCTCTCCAATGAGTACATGTACCCTTTCTCAAAAACCTTTAAAAAAATAATTGGAGAATACTTGAAAAAAATTAATCATAGCTAAGAATTATTAATCCATTTCTCTTGTCTTTCTTTGCACTGTAATATTTATGTTTTAATGGACATGATGCAACATTGAAGATTTACTCATGGAGAACTCATGGAATTTCTTTTCTGACGATTATTTTTACATATTTACTGATCTAATGGTTAAAGGAAACAATGGTGTTATATGGTAGGGTGCTGAAAACCGATCCGTTGGGAACACACCTGGGAAACAGGCCGAGGCTGGAAACAGCATAAAAGCCATCAGCACTGGGACAGACAAAACGTGTGGCGTAGTCCTACAAGGGAGTTCTACAGACGCGCCACAGCTCTCCCCACGGAGCCGGAAAACACCACACCCGACGGTGAGCAGAAGCCAGCAACAAGACACTGCTTCCCAAATGGTGCTATTTCTGTGAAGTTCAAGAACGTTACAAACGAATCCATGGTGAGGAATCAGAACCACGGGCGGGAGGTCTGAGTGAGAAGGACGCGAGCCAGCCTTCCAGGCCATGGAAGACCTTTCCTATCTTAATCTGAATCTGGGTGGCAGCCTGGCGGGTTTATAGACATAAACATTTTTCAAACTGTCGCTATAGTTACCCTTAAATTTGCTTGTAAGGCCTTCACCACCATCCACAGATACACACACTTAACAGAAAGGGAAACTAATATTTAAAAAGTAAACTATTGGGCCAGCAGGTGGCATATTGGGTAAGGTGCTGGATTCCCAAACAGTCGACAGTGGTTCGGGTCCCAGAGCTAGTGGCTTGAAAGTCACATTGGAGTGTGTGCACACGTGCCACAAACCTCAACAGGATGAAGAGCTGGAGAAGAGAGAGCAGCTGACGGCGCTTGTTGGGGGTTGCTTTCTCCCGCTATCTTTCTGTCATTCTCTGGCAAGTACATGTGCCCTCTGGCAATTAAAAAATAAATTTGAAATGTGATTACGTTCTATTCCTCACGTGACAGCATGGTTGAGAGAGATTAATGGAGAGAAGAGAGAAGAGAGTACAGCCAACTATTCGAGCAGGAAGTGGTTATCAAAATTAAGCAGAGTATACGGGACCTCAGGGAGGGTATCACGAAATCAATGTTGTGCTTGAAAATTACTCTTCACTGGCAGCTTGTCAAAGTGTCCCAGAAGGAGGCAATGGCACCTCAGTGGGCTGCAAGTCTAAATTAGAAAGGACCCCCTGCAGCTCTGGTGTCCATAAAGTGCCCACTGGCCTCCCCGAGAGCCCATCTGTGTCCTCGATGGCAGCCTGCCCTTGGCCGGGAAGACTGGACACGTGCCAAGAGCCCCGGGGGCTAAAACTCTTGGCCCAGTGACAAAATTAAGTCACCTGGGTCTAATCTGCAAAGATTGTCCCCTCTAATTTCCTCCAAAATAATGCGAAAGGAAGCAGGCAGGAGAGGAGCACACTGACCAGGCACGCAGCTCAACACACTACCCTGTACCCAGGTCTGGAGAAAGGTGCTCCTGAGGCACTCTGAGTTCAAATCACGGGACGGAATCTCAGCAAAGCCATTGGCGGGGGGGAGGGGCAACGACTCACTTCTTTACCACCTTTAGAACCAGAGTGTATAATAGGATGTGAGGCCAAAATATCCACTGTGGCTCATCAGAGGGGAGTAGACGGGAGAGGAGAGAAGAAAGGTGAATGGGGGAAACAAACCAGCTCGTGCGCGTGCTTGCTCACACACACACACACACACACAAGTGGCCCAGGAAGCAGGACGGTGGTAGGTGCTGGGCTGGACTAGGCCACTGTCCTGAGTTTGATGAGGGACAGCACTCAGGAGTTACGTGACATAGAGAAACTATCCCACAGGCAGCCTGTTGCCCTTCCCCTCGCCACCAAATGCCGGAGGAAGGGGGTAATACCCCAGATGATTTCAGGACCAAGAAATTCCTCCAAAAAACCTAGTGCTTTAAAATCCTCTTAACAGGGGACAGCAGATGGTGAAGCAGCTGCATCACTGGACTCCCACATGCGCGATCCGATTCGATTCGCTTCCCAGACCTGGTGGTTTGAAACTCACGCTGGGAGCATGTGCGTGCGTGCCCAAGATCCCAGGAGGAGAACGGAGGGGAATGGACTGCAGCAGGGCCTTCCCCTCAGGAGTGATTTCTCACTTTCCCTCTCACGGTTTCTGTCTCTCTCTCCCCAACAAGCCCATGCCTCCTAAGAAATTTTAAAAAGTCCTCTTAACAAAGGGGTTAACAGCCTCATTCCACAAAAAGGAGCCCCAAACCAAAGAACAAATGTATCACACTTCTGTGAGAGGTGTGGGCCGCAGCCAGGCAGTCCACACATACAGTCACCCCTCCGAGTCCCCCAGCGTGTACAGCAGTCACACATGCCCGCACATGCGTGTGGCGTGGAGAGCCGTGTGTGTGAGAGAGGGCAGGACCATGTGGGAGGATGGGCACCTGGAGCTTAGCAGAGGACCCACGGGCAGAGGGGGAGATGGCAGGGACCCCGTCCGGCTGCCTCCAGCCACTGCACAGCGCGAGGTTCCAGGACTTCCACCGGGCTGGCTATTCACGGGTCACAGGAGGTGAAGTCACCTCCCTGGAAGTCCGAGCGCCACGTAACACTGCCCAGCAAAGCCAGGGCACACAGGCACTGTCCTGATTTGGGACAAGATGCCTCGTTTCTTGGGGACAGGCCAAGCTGGACCTATGTCCCAGCACAAACCATAGTGTCCGGGGGCCGATCTGAGTTCTGGAGGGCTGGTGCCCTGTTTTCCTCATTTTACAGATTTCAAAACTGACAGAGCTTCACCCTATCCCACCCACAGAGTCATCGCTCAAGATACATTAGAACTATTGAAAATCCCATCGTTTCACAGAGAAATGCACAACACATGCGATGTGTATTTGCAAACAACCCTCCAGGGTACACACAAATGTGCTAAAAACTGCAACGTTTCATAGTCCCATCAGAAAGGAAAAGATGACAGCATTCCCAAGACGAGCTTAAGTGACGGATTTTGTGCCAACAGTCGGAATTGTAACTCTGTCACAGCCAGAAGAGCAGTGGAATAATTAAGCAGGTTCTGAGATGATGGGACGGAAACGAGTGTGAATGGAAGCTGAGCAGGCCAAAGAAAGGGATGATCTGGGTTCTTCGAGAAATCTAATCATCACCCAGACTCCCAACAAGTTTCCCCAGGTGATGTCTGCATTTATAATCTGCTTCTGTTTCAGACGGGTTGAAAAGGGGAGGACTAGGGAGGGCCATCTTTCGGCACCTGTCAGTCATTTCTCTGTGTGTCACTCAGCGTGCTCCTCGGGTCTCTCTGCAGCCTGGAGTAACCAACAAGGAAAAAGCTGATTCAAAGACCGAGGAAAGTCGGGGCTAGCCCCACTGCACTCTGTCCTCCAGCTCTGGAACTGAGAGCCGAAACTCTGGGAGAACCATTCTGATTTCGGCTTTGCTTTTTTCTCATTCGAGAACAAGCAGGGTGGGTTTCCTGGGCAAACCCACCTACACATCAGCACAGGGCCCATGATGGTTCACAGCCCAACTGCTGAGGTCTTGCAATTCTAAGTCCTTCCTGAAAGAATGCAGCGCAGCCATGCCTGAGAATCATGCAGCGGAGGCTGGGCAGGAGCCGCCTGTTCTCAGGGACTTGCTCAGCTCCCTGCTGCGGACCCAGCTCTTCTCCCTGCGACACGAGTAAGGCCCCCGGTGATACATGTGCCGCAGTGACCAGGAGAGGGGTTCCTCAGCACCGTGCTACTGAACACCTGAGGATTTAGAACACACGGGCTGCCTTCGATCCGTTCCGCCTGCTCCCTCCCTGGGAGCTCCCCTGCAAGCCTCAGACTCGTGTCTGACAGTGCACAGTCTAAGCGATCAAGTGCGAGCTGCGGGGACAGAGGCGCCCGTCTTTCCCAACCAAGGGAACAAGAAGCCTACCCACTGCAGACTAGCTCCTGAGAGATACTAATGCCGTGAGGGTCGTGTTGATGGAAATGCTGATACACCAGAACTCAGACTCTAGAGCTGTGGTGGCTGCCAGTCATGGCTTCAAAGTAGAGAACATAACACCAAGGTATCCATTCACCGAAGCTCTGATTGTTTGTGATGGAGCAGCGAAACCTCCCCAGTCCCTGCAGGGACACGCCATCGCTTTCTGATGCGTGTTCCATCGGCAACGAGTGGAAATAAATAGAGCAGCTAAGGCATGTGGCAAGGGGGACGGGAGTCGTCGAACTCCCTTAAAGCCCCAGTAAATAACCCAGGTACCTAGTAAGCCCTCTAGGGACGAGGAGTGTCACTGACTGCTCTTGATCAGGAAGCCCTGGCTCTGACAGTTTCCATTGTTCCTGTCTCCCACCAAGGACTCAGAGATGCACCCACAACAGAAACTGTCAATACAGTATGTCACTGTCCAATAACCAAAAGAAAGGGCAGCACTTGTCAAACACTGGGCATGCGTGATGGGGACAGAACACCCTTCCACCAGGCGGATCACTAGGGCGACCACACCACCAGGCCTACCCCAGAGGGCAGCTGTAGGATGACAAGTTGGCCTAAAAGCGCTACGTGGAAACTGAGTGGAACACCAAGGAAGGAAAAAAAGCGTGGCCGGACAACGAATGGACATGCAGAAGGCGCTCAGGAACCAGGATGGGGATGGCAGCACTGCATTCCTCCACTGGAGTATTCACAGAGCTCCTAAAAGATGCTAGACATGCTCAAAGCGCCATGTCTTTCTGATAATGTGCCTGGTGGTGGCCTTTGGCTTCAGTCCCTAATCTTACTGGTCCTGAGCAAAATGAACCTACTGACCACCATCTACTTAGGGGTAACTAGCAGTCGTACTCTTAGCTTTATAAGCATGATGCCCAACTGAACAATCAGAAACTACGGCTTCTGGTTACTGAAAACATACAGGCCTGATTTACACCTGCCAAGTGAACTGACTAGATAGTGTGTGTGTGCGTGTGCGTGTGCATGCGTGGCGGGTAAACTTGCAGACTTCAGCCCTTCCTGGTGGTAGGAAGTAAGCAGCACCCAGGGAAATAAATACGACATGCAACGACAGAAAAAGTGGGTGGCGTTTCTTCCTTACTAAAAAAGATCTTGTTGCTGTATATATTCTAGTCCCTGAACAACTTTGGAAGCTGAAATCAGTCTATTTTCACGACGCTTGCCAAACTCAGTCCCACAAGTGGAAGAAAATTATGTACCCAGAATTAGGCAGAGGAAGGGCCGATTTATTTCTGCACTCATTAATGCGTGAAATAAAAATCTGTGGTGGCTGGTAAAATTAATTATAGCTTTCAAAGGTACTCTATGTTTACCAGTTAGAAAGCATAATGTAACGCACATACGAATCGATGTTTTCCATCACGGTCTTGTACCTGTCGTTGGATATTTTGGAAACTTGCCTAAGAGTCAAGTTAGTTACTGTGAAATGACCTCAGTCCTTCACCTAAAAAACGGGAAGTCGATCAGTCAAAATCTGAAATGTTTCCGGAAATATAAAACAATTTTCAAGAAAACAGAACCCTCATGGAGCTATCACCCAGCCGAGCAGTATACCTGGACAAGCTAGAAGCAGAGCAGATAAAAAACAAAACCAGTGAAGAGAGCCTGGGGCACTCACGGACCAAGGACGGCCAGGAAAAGAAACGTATGTGAGCAATCTCTGGTTTTTCTAAAGCTTTTGAAATTTAATTTCAGAAGCCAGAAAAAAATTAACTTGGCAGATCTGAAGATTAAATAATATTTTTAGAATTCCTTCCATCTGAACTTCTAATAATGCAAATCAGAATAAAACTACAGAAGGCCTAGAGAAAAAAAAACTTTTTTTTTTTTTTGGTTTTGTTTTTTGGGTGATTTTTTTTGGGGGGAGTGGTTTTCTTCCTATGAGGTGTGTTTGAGAGAGAAACAGAGACAGAAAGTGAGAAATCCCCCGCCAGGGGGATGGCCACACACGCACATGTACCTAGCCTGAGTTTCAAGCCACCGGGCCCAGGACTTGAACTGTGGTCGACTGCATAGCAGTTCAGAATCTTATCCAGTACACCAGAAAAATCTGGATCTTGGGTAAATCATATAAATCCCACCACTCTTGAAGGCCCATACACATTTTTCATAATGAAACTGCAGGGTGGGGGGAAACCAAATGTCACGCATATGAGGATAAAAAAATTTAATACATTTAGAATAAAGTCATTATAATGCAGGATGCATCCATAAACACAGTATGTAAACTATATATAAGCACAGCTGTACGCTAAAAATAAGTGTTCCTAATTGCATGGAAAGGTCTTCAAAAAGTTCATGGAACATGTACATTATAAAACGGCTAGGTATGAATTTCAACATTTTTTACACCAGACTAAATTCATGCTTTTTTTGTTTTAAGAGATTTTTGCTATTGGGTGTGTGTACTTGCCAGAGAGACAGAAAGTGAGAAATCCTCCCCCCAAAGGGGATGACCACACCGTAATCCCTTTCCCTCCATTCTCCTCTCGGGATCTTGAGCACACACGCCCGGAGTGAGTTTTAAGCCGCTGGGGCCAGGACTCAAAGTGTGGTCAACTATGCGGGAGTCAACGACCTAACCATTATGCCATCTGGTGGTCCCCAAACCCATACTCTAATGACATATTTCTACAAATGTTTTGAAATCCTCTCATGTATTTCCAAATATTTTGAGCTCTATTTATAACGCAATATTGAGTATACATATATATACATAAAAACTTAAAACAATTACAAGTATAATCTAAGTATTCCCCCAGTCCTTAAATAAATACTATGAGAGAGAAAGGATTCTGTACAACCATGTTGTGTGGTTTTTTTTTTTTTTTAGGTATTTAAGTTTTTGCTTGCCTAAGAAAGACAGAGAGACAAACACAGGAAAAGTGAGAAATCGGCCCTGAGGGGGAGCGAGGGGCGGCCATTCCACAAATCCTTCTCCTCCACTCTCCTCTTACGACTTTGGGCATGCACACATTCGCACCTGGCGCGATTTTCAAGTCACCGGGTCTGGGACTCAGGCCACAGTAGGCCACGTGAGACTCCAGTCCAGCACCATAACCACCACACTACCTGCCGGCTCCCACAGCCATACTTTCAGTAGGGGCGTTGGAGGCTAACACAATGGAAGGTTATAAAGACTCGTTTTCCCCTTTTTAGCCACTCTCTAAATGGGTCTGTGGGGCCTGGGCAATGACTGGAATGGCGGTCTCGGATCGACAGTGCGCAGAGCTCTAAGACGGGAGCCCATCCACAGAGACACTGTTCGGCCCCAGGTGGCCTCTGAGCCAGAACTCGGATGACTGACCTCCTTAACCAGAAAGTCGGTGCTGTTCAGTAGGGCAAAAGAGAAAGGTTACCAGGTAATGGATGAAGACTTTTTTAAAAATGTATTTATTAATGCAATGAGCTAGAGAGAGAGAGCACCCTAAACAGGATCCTGACACTGTTTAGGTGTGGACCCACCCCGACTCAGCCAGCCCCAGATCATGGCACGCACAGGCCCAGCACACCCTGGGAGGTCTCCGGACTTGAACCAGGAACCTTTCTGAGTGAGACAGCCTTGCAAAGAATTTCATTTTACCACCGGTCTACTAAGCAGACCCCAGAGAGCTTCTTAATGCTGGCGCCTAGGACTGGATACACTGAATGATCTAGTCCTTAGCAATACAACGAGGAGGTGGATGTCGTAACTCTCATTTGGGACAAAATCGGGGCATGGAACTTCAGTTACCTGCCTGTGAGCAACGGTGGAAAACAGCTCAAGGAGAGGCAATGAAGCACTTGAATAGCAAATCAATTTCTAAAAAGCAATCTTTGATAAAAGTTAATGCAATCAATCTTTCTTTAAAGTCAATGTACATACAATTCTTCAAGCGGCTATATAAAACCTAAACCTACCCAGATGACCGTAAATCAACCAAAGTGTAACACTACAAATATTAATATTTCCACTAACATCCAACATACAAAATAACTTGTTACTCCCTGAATTTAAAGGCATGTTCAGAAGCAGCCTTCAATTGCTCAATCATTTCAAGTGGTTTTAGAGCAATAACATAAACGTATTTTGTGCACTTTTATAAAAATAAATATTGTAAAGTGAACCGTAAATCAAATAAGCAAACGTGCCTCCTGACTCGTGTGTGCACACGTCACCGACCAATCCCTTTCTTTCTGAACCGGCTCTTCCTTCACCCTTCTTATGTCTATTCTGTGAGAGTCAGAGATGGCTAAACTCTTAGAAGGCAGCCACGGAACACTTGTACGGCTTGAAATCTGAGCTCGCCCACATCTGTGCAATTCCAGAGTACACCCTGAAATAAGAGCTGTGTCTCCTAAATGCACACCAGTAGCACAATGTTAAAGCCGTTATGTTCGACCTAATTACCATCCACTCCCTGAAATGCATACAATCCATGTACAATTAATCATAATTATGCCACCACACAGCAGCAAGAGGACTAGCAAACATGTGGCCTTCTTACTCCTTCTGCCTCCTATAAGAACAGAAAGAAAAATGCAGACAATGTGGCACCCCAGGACAAGGGCAAACAAATTCATTTCCTGTAGAAGAAAAAAGAAAAAGGTTTGAAAAGCAGATTTCTGTCTAATATTCTCTGGATATTAGTTTCTAAGTGTCTCAGTTTCTGGAGGAAGCCATTTAGGGTCAATGTAGAAAAATGACCTTACATCTTGTTCCGAAAGCTTTAACTTTTATTTCAAAAGGAAGACGGGAAACATTAAGAAACAAAATGGAAAATTATCTGTTGAATGTAATGGGTAGGGGAAAAATATATTTGAGTGGGCCAATATTCAGCATATTCTGGAAGGGAAATTTTATTTTGCATGCTGTGATGATATACACTGAATGAATGTAAAAATAAATAAAAAATGATTTAAAAAAGCAAATGGTTATTGATGGTAAGAATAAAATGACATTGCATCACAAGCAGTGGATACAAAATGCCAAAGTCTACTGATCAGTAGATCCTTTCACAAATTAACTTCAAGTCATTAAACTACAGCAATCAGTAAGACTGCATTGCTACGCCATCTTTACGGGAAAGGTTTATAAACACAAAACAGAACATGTACATTCACACGTGCACGTGTTTATATGCTGAATCGAGCTTTGAAGACAAATAGGTAAATTCAGGGAAAGGAAAACAATTGTTTTCCTACTTTAATCATGTGTTCCTTCATGGCCAGCGAATTGTATAGTGGTTAAGACACTGGATTCCCACAAGGCCAACTGCAGTTTCAGTTCCAAAACAGGCAGCTTCCTTTCTCACTTTTCCTCTCTCTCTCTCTCTGGTCAAATTAAAATAATAATGGTAAATAAAATTAAAGAAATAATTCTTTTTTTTTTTAAGCCTATGTAGCCTTTAAAAAATAGCTGAGTTAGGGGACCGACAGATGGTTAATGGTTACATCACTGGACTTCCACATAGTCAACTTCAGCTTGAGCCCCAGACCTGGTGGCTTAAAACTCACGCCGGGCATGTGTGCAGGTGTGCCCAAAATCCCAAGAAGAGACTGGAGAGAAGGGATTAGGATGTGGCCATCCTCCGGGGG
>NW_006160094.1:3980839-4007288 GCF_000334495.1 Tupaia belangeri chinensis
GCCAAAAAAAAAAAAAAAAAAAACCTCCTGGGACCAGCAGTTAGTGTAATGGCTATGTCACTGGACTCCCATGTAGCCAACCGTGGTTCAAATCCCGGACCCGGTGGCTTAAACTCATGCAGGGTGCGTGTGCGTGCATGCCCAAGATCCCGAGAGGAGAATGGAGGAGAAGGGATTGTGGTGTGGCCATCCCCCCTGGGGGGTGATTTCTTGCTTTTTGTCTCTTTGTCTCTCTCTGTCTGATGAGCACACACACCCTTTAGCAAAAATCTATTAAAAAAAAAAAAGGCAACCACCATAATGAAGACTGACAAAGCTTACTATATTAACAACGATTTTATCACACCCATGTAATTTCTTTCTTCGGATCACACTCTAAATGTCTAACATACATTTGAAACACTTTTAACATTGGTTTATATTTGTGCTTAACTTTACAAGTAAAAGTAATTTAAAGTATACTTCAACTTGCGGTAAATATCCCGGTAGTTGGGACTACCAGACCACAAACCAAAAACTGCTTCCCACACTGAAAGCGAAGCACACAACTCTGAGCAGGTGGCAGGCGGCTTGCGTGGGGCTGCCATTACACATTTAAACCTACAAAAGGGACAGTCCCTTCAAAGAATCAAGGGCTACACGCCAGGCACTTAGCATGGAGAGATCAAAACTATGGAGTTTTAGTTCTTATTGTTTAAACTTTCATTTCTCTCTTTAGGGATAATTGTGAGAGAAAAATATTTCTCCTTTTTATTTGCACATATACACATGAGGCACATGCACTTGCCAGATATATAAACATATATACATATGTGTATATACACATACATGCATATGCACACACACACAGAGAGAAAGGGCGAGAGGCAGGGAGAGGGCAACGAGAAACCACCCTCCATGGGGAATGATCATGCCACAGTCCTTTCTGTCTCATCTTTCCCTCTTGTGAATTTTGGGCATGCACACACACAGCCTGGCATATTTTTCATCCATGTGGTCAGCCATGTGGGATCTAGTCACCTTCACTACCAGGCCACTGGATGGCCTGAGATAAAATTTAAAAGTTAGGTTTGAAATTTTTAAAAGGAAAACATTTCAAAGAATTACCTAGAGCCTTTCTAGGACTGGTATTCAAGTGTATTCTCAGGTACAAAAAACTGTATTACTTCAACTGAGGACTTCAAAATTGGCCTTCCTAAATGATAATATTACTCCAGAGCTAAAAATATAAATAGAGCCAAAAACTCTTTTACTCCCCCTAAAATTCAGACTTCCAGGTCGGTACTTAAAATTTTTAAGAAAACACAAAATGGTCGTTGTGTACCAGGTGGCGTTCCACTGACGACCTGCAAACGAGAGGCCAGAACAAAGCTGGGTTGTGCGGCCTGAGGCTGCCCAGAGAGCACGTGCGAGTGCCCAAGCTCCCCAGAAATTCTTCTTAGCTTTACTTGAAAACTCAGCAGCTCCTGTAAAAAACTGAAATCCAGTCCTTTTCCACCCCACTTAAAATAGCTCTTCTCAACTCTTGGTGACATCAAGTGGCATCTTACACTAGTGAAGCCAGCAAGTGAGAACCACGTCCGTAACAGTGACAAAGTCAGTCAGAATTAGTGAAAAATGAGAAAGTGACATCTCAGAAGAGCGATAATAGCGCTCTGGTAAAGGCCTGTGAATCCATTTTTTTAAAAAGAGAATAGACCCCAAAGAACAAGTGTGGGTTAAAACCATCACCTTCAAACATCAGCTTTCAAAACATCAAATTCCTTCTTAGGTGTGACATCCTTCCTGACTATTTTCACAAGAATCTCCAGAATAGCAAAGGACTGGTCTCTGATGACACGAGTTCGACCTGCCCACATTTCTGCCCGGCAGAGGACGCTCCAGCCCCCGGTGACACACGGGGCTCTCCCACCACCCTCAGTCTCACACCCCAATGCGAAGGTAATATTTGAGGTCAGCTGCACTGTGACCCAGCCTGCTTTTAGCTCTCTCAGGTCACCTCTTCCCTGGTGTCCTCATTGTCTCAGGGCACACATGCCCATACCTGGACTTACCTTCCACCCACCCCGGGCCCTGGCAGGAGCCCTCACCCAGGATCCAGTCCCATACGGTCTTGATGATCTTGCTCAACTGCCCCCCCTGCTGGAAGGGTTTGCTGTCTCTCCAACTACAATGTTTAATACCCTGAATTTCACCAATATAGGTTTATAATTCGTCATTATCGACTTTAATTTTGACTTTATTTATTTATTTTTTTGAGAGGTTTTCGCTATAGGGCACGTGCGCTCACCAGACAGAGAGAGACATAGAGACAGAAAGCGAGAAATCACCCCCCAGGGGGGATGGTCACGCCGCAATCCCTTCTCCTCCATTCTTTTCTCGGGATCTTGGGCACACACGCACACGCGCCCGGCATGATTTTTAAGCCACTGGGTCCAGGACGCAAACCGCGGTCGACTACATGGGAGTCCAGCGACATAGCCATTACGCTAACTGCTTGTTCCCAATTTTGACTTTATTAACACAAGGAGACTGGTGGTACCCAGGTGTGGCAGGCATCTCCAGCCCCACCTTGCAGAATCTCTCCGCTTGGGCCTCCGTGTTGTCCAGGAAACAGTAGATGCTCAAATATGTAATGGCGTCTCAAAATAGAAAGCCTCTGAGAATCTTCAGATGTGTGGCTTATATGGCTAGGCCACCCATTACAAGTCTTTGAAAGCCCTCTACAATGTTTCCACTGCCAGGCTAGCCTGAGCTCCTTGTCTCCCAGCAGCCCATGGCCCTCCGAGAGCTCTGTCCAGAGAAGCCCTTGCTGACACGGAAGGTTCTTGGCCCCTTCTCGACACAGGCCAGAACAAGCCTGCTTCTGTTTTTGCACAGCAGCGGGGCCCACGTTGAGGTTCACCCTCCACACATGCCTTCAAGAGACACTTACGAATGCCCTCAGAACTCAGACCCCTTGCTGGGGACTAGGAGTAGATGGACCGACCCACAGACACACACACACACACACACCACCACCACCACCACCACCACCACCACCACACCACCACCAGCTCCACCTCCAAGGATCCCATTCCCAGAGAGTGAAAAATAGAAGAAACCGACATGGCTCAGATCCCCACCTACGCCGCCCACCACGGCTCACTGTGCATTGGCCCACAAGGCTCCCCTCCCTTGGCTGACCCCAAGTTCCTGCTCCCAAGTGTCACCAATGTACTCGAGAAAGCCTCACCTGACCCCTAACAACCAAGTACGAGGACTCATACTCCACATAGCCAGTGCGGCTGAACTCATGCCCGGATGTGATCCCAGCCTGCATTCGCATGGTCACATTGCTTTTCCAGGGGTCCTTGTTCCTCGTCTCCACGAAGCTGATGGCCCCTCTTCCCTCATTCGTTATCACAAACCAGGAAGAGAACCCATCCTGCAAGCAAAACCTTTCACAGAACCCGAATACAGAAGAGTTAAAACCTGTATTAATATAAATTTCTCTTTTAATTTGGCAATGTGGAAAACAATGAGGCTGTTTGATGAATAAAGCAGTAACTCAAGATTAAGATCGAGCATTTTCCCAACTTTAGAATCCAATTTGTTTCTGCATTTCCGTTCTGCTTACCCATTATCAACTTCAAACTCTTCCAGATAAACAGATAAAAAGCTCACCTTGCAATTTCACAGTGCTTTAATTAAACGGATTCAAAAGCTTGAAAGAAAAGTGGGAGATTTCTGATTCAAAGCGGAATCGCTAACAATGAAGCCGCTCCCAATCCTTACAAAAGCTGCCATGAGACAAGCACCCAAAGCTTAGATTAGGAAGCAAAAGAGAGAAAGAGAGAAGAGAGCAGGAGAGGAAAGAGCAAAGTAACGCCTGCAGAGCTGTCCGGCTGACCCGTGCGCGCTCTCGCTATCGCACAGCCCAAGGCCCTGAAACTTTCCTGGCACATGACCGAGTGCGGCGTGCAAATGCCATCACTGCCACTATCATGATCACGCCACGTGGAACACATCTGCCGGAGTGGGTGAGGGCAGGAACACGGGAGACACCTTGGAACGGAGATGGAGGGAGAAGCCCACGCAGCACTACCCTTCCTTCAGAGAGATGTGGTCTGACAGCACACTCAGAGGGCTCCCGCAGGCCACCCTGGAGCACGACATACTGCACAGGGCTAGCATTTCAAGAACGCCCTGGGCCAGCAGGTGGCATAGTGGTGAAGGTGCTGGACTCCATGAGGCTGACCACAGTTCAAGTCCCAGACCCAGTGGCTTGAAAAATCAGCTGGGTGCGTGTGCGTGCATGCTCAAAATCCCAGGAAGAGAATGGAGAAGAAGGGACTGCCCTGTGGCCATCTCCCCTGAGGGAGAGGGGGGACTTCACACTTCCCTATCTGTGTCTTTCCAGCAAACACATGCACCCTATGGAAAAAAACCTTAAAAAAAAAGTAAAGAAAAAACCCTGAAGACTCCCCCAAGACAGATGCTAAACACCGTGAACTGAAATAGAGAGCCCCTCTACCTTCGCGTCTCTTAAAAACACCACGCCCAGTGCTCATTTGAACGCTGCACTTTCTAAAGCAGAATGCGTATTATATTATTTCCTATGAGCTTTCTTGACAGACTAGTCCAATAAACACAAAGGCAACCTTGTGCCCCATTTCTAAAGTTTTCTTAGATATCAGACTTTTCACTTATTAAGCCTGCTTCGTTCACATTACTAAAACTGAGAAATACTGGGCACCCTGACGTGTCTTCATTTACGACGCATGTCGATATAGTAAAGGCCCAAACCACGGGGCTCGGGCTTGTGTAACGTTCCGTGTCAGCTGAGGAAGAAGACATCTCAATCGACACGTGAATATAGTTGTTTATTTATTTTCAGTTTTTAGTTTTTGCCACAGGACATGTGCGTTCACCACACACAGGCAGAGAGAAGGAAAGAGAGAAATGACCCTCCAGGGGGATGGCCACACCACAGTCCCTTCTCCTCCATTCTCCTCCTGGGATTTTGGGCACGCGCACCCATCATTTTCAAGTCGCTGGGCCCGAGACATGAACGGTGGAGTCAGCCACGTGGGACCCAGCGCCTTAAGTTCCACACCACCTGAAGCCAACGAACAGACCCTGTGTAATCATCGTTTAGCTCGTACACGGTTCTTACAGCTTAGTAGGAGAACGAAAGCCTCTAGATATCACGAATTAACATAAAAAGGGACACGAAACAGCAACTCGTGTGCTCACAAGGAAGGTGTGCGTCTCCTTGACATTTCTGAAAGGCTGCACTAGAACTTCTGCCCACAGAGCCAGAAGAATGGTCTACACCTGGCGAGCTTTCTTTCCCCCAAGGCTGGGGGGAGAAAGTCACTTCAGAGAAAAACAGGCATATATAAGCAAGATACCAGTTACAGTCAGGCCTATCGAGATACTGAAAAACACTGACTGAATTATAGCACAGTGAGTTTACTAGACAAGCTTCGGCCATTCCCAGTTTCCAAGTGTTTAAGGTAACTCCACTGCTTAATGACTAACTGCCTGGGCTCGCTCGTTCTTTTTTTCTTTTTTAAGTGAGCAGGGCATATTCCATCTAACATTTTTTCTTGTGATCCTTAAATGATCTCTCAGAAAGGGTCAGCTGAGGCTTTCTGGCCCCTCCTTCCCTGCATTTTTTTTCCTGGCAAATGGACAAAGGTTCTTCCCCCTCCTGGCCCCAGAGTCGGGCATGGGAGGCTGGCATTTGCAGGCCACAGGTGAAGCCTGCATGTCTGCTCTCTGACGGCAGAGTAAGAAAAGTGATGACGCAGGAAAAAAAAAAAAAAACAAACCCTGAAAGTGCTGTGCAAAGACACACAGAAGCATCTGGGGGCACAGCCTGAAAGTGAAAATTGATACTTTCGCATACTGCGTTGTTAACACATCCAGCGACGCCATGGGAACACCACCGACGGCTGTTCCACGTGCGATGGAACGGCGCCCCCCGCGTCTGACGACACCTATTTATAGCAGACCCGATTTCTCCAGACACTTGATTATTTATGCACATTAGATATGCATTATTTAACGGTACGACCAACCTAAACGGGAATGTTCTACACATCTTTTAATAGGCCATCAAACTCCGTTCCCCACTAATAATTACGTTCAGTTTTAAATAACTTAAACCCTCAGCATTAATTGAAAACAAAGCATTTGAATGTAAAACCTCTGGGATCAGAGTGTTTCAACATCTTAAAAAAACAAGTGATTAAAAAAGACTAAGAGGAGGAACCAGCAGTTAGCATAATGGCTATGTCGCTGGACTCCCACGTAGTTGACCGCGGTTCACGTCCCAGACCCGGTGGCTTAGAACTCACACCGGGCGCGTGTGCATGCGTGCCCAAGATCCCGAGAGGAGAATGGAGGAGAAGGGATTGTGGCGTGACCATCCGACCCGGGGGGTGATTTCTCGCTTTCTGTCTCTATGTCTCTCTCTGTCTGTCTGGCAAGCACACGTGCCCTATAGTGAAAACCCTCTCCAAAAAAAAAAAAAAGACTAAGAGGAGCCAGCAGGTGACGTGGGAGTTAAAGCGCCAGGCCCCCACATGGCCAGCGGACCTCGGCTGGAGTCCTGGACCTGGCAGCTTGAAAATCACGTCAAGCACACGTGTGTGCACACACCCAAAAATCCCAAGAGGAGAACAGGGGAGAGAGGACTGTGCCGTGGCCATCTCCCATGGGGAGTGATTTCCCACTTTCCCTCTTACTGTCTCTCCTCTCCAGGAGCACACGTGCCCTATGACAAAAACCGTAACCAAGATGAAAGGAAGTGTGAAAGACCACCCTTCCTACAACAAAACTAAAGGACATTTTAAACATTTTAACCGGGTGCACCCTAGCCAGGGTAATAGTCCAGTCCTTTCTCCAAGCCCCAAACCTGCTCGACCTCCTCAGGATGGCCTGCTTCCCAGTCGGCCCGGCCCACGCACTGCCTGTCCACAGAACACGCACACAATCGTGAGCACATTGATTTGTCTCCTCCCGAGGAGAACGTGCACGCCCTCGGTGGAGAAGCACTCCACGCCCGTATCTCCCAGGGTAACGTGTGTGACCCTCTCTTGTTCTGGGCAGGAAACGTGTGGCAAGAGTTCGAGGCCTCTGCTGGGCCCGGCGCGGCTGGGATGCAGCCTGCAGCTTTAGCAGGTGAAGGGTCTCCTGACCCTTGTCCTGCAGCTGCGAGGACAGAATTGTCTGAAAGGAGACTGGGCAGAAACCACAAAGAGAAGAATCCACAGTGACTCGGCCGTTTTCTCAGACAGATTTATTTCTGCTCAAAGCCACCACCCTGGAATAAACAGTCCCTGTTCACGCACCCAGGGCCCGTTAAGTGAGACTGCCGAGGTGTCACAGAGCCCAGCGCACCTGGAGGCCACGGAAGCCGGCAGGACCTGATGGCAGACATGGAGCTGAGGACCCCCGGCCTCCCACAGACACACAGCCCAGGCAGGCCGGGAGGAGGCAGGGGCGGCCTACCTCCATCGCGCTCGCTCTCTGGGCCTGCCCGCTCAGGAAGGGTAGTGGCCAGGAGCTGGCGAGCTGACACCTGCCCTGCACAGGGCTGCCTGGGAGGCAAGAACCCACGGACCCCCGCAGAGGCTGTTCACCCAGCTCCGTGGCATCCCGGTGAAGGCTCCCAGAGGCTCCGACCTCCAGGGCACCACGTCCACACCCGCAATGCAGTGCCCCAGATGGGTTGTGATCAAGCCTTCTCAGGGCAGCCCAAGGCACAGTGCTGAGATATCGGCCGCTTGGGGCTCAGGCTACGGCTGTGGGTCAGGCTTCACCGAGCATGTTTCAACAGCTCTAAGCTTTGGACTACAAGGTCACACAGCAGCCATGAACGGTGACCTCTCAGGGTGTCCTCAGCCCTTCTCCACACTCAGCCGTCATGGAACTCAGGGAGTCCGTAAGAACCAGGATGATGGTCCCTGAGGTTATCAAGGGAAACGGAACTGTGGGTTCCCTGTGGGTGCTGAGACGGCCTGTCGTCATCCCAGGTCCTGCTGCAGAAGGAAAGCTCAGAAAAGAACGTGACATCCCGGGTACCCTGGACGGGGGTCCTGTCGTGGCTCCCCCAGCACTGGGGCAGGCAGGTACGGAGGCAACTGGAGACCGGGAAGGAGCTGAAACAGTCCTTTAGGGGGCAGCCACGATGCATCTGGCACACATTCTCGCGCAAACCCGGGCTGCTGGGAGGCCCACTCAGGGGAAGCCCGCTCCGGTGAGACCAGACAGCTGTCTGTGCTGAGGTGGTCTCGGCATCCATCCACAGGCGGCTTCGGCCCAGGCCTCCAAACTGACACTGCATAGCCGGGAAAAGCGAGCTTGGTTATTTCCCACCCCTAAGACCTAAGAAGAGGGTTTAACTTCAAATTTTGAAAACAATGGCGTTGAGGAGACCCGAAGTAAGACCACGGACCACATTCGCCAGAGCCCCCTCCTAATTGGGCAGTTTGTTCTCAAGTCCATGTAAGGAGGAGTCCGTAAGATCGTAAGTAACATTCAGCCTCCAAAATCTCTTGAACTGCTGGGCAGTGGGGTAGACCACTCTTGTTTCGGTTGCCTACATCATGAAGTAGCTGGCTTTTGTTTAAGAGTCATAACAGACCCTGCCTCCCCTTCCAACAAGGAGGAAGGCCCTGTAAACACTGGAATTATGGTCCCTGCAGCAAGACGCCAACACTGGACAGCCAAAGGGAGCTGGGATGGAGGGAAGGACAGACCCACACTCCACTTAATGCTCATTTTCAGATGTTTTCTCTGAGTGGAATGGCAGGCGCACTGGCAACCCTTTTGAAATCATGTGCTGTCTTTATGAGTGTCTACCTTCTCTCTCCTCCTCTGAGTGTGGCGAAGTGCCCTGTCAGTCTCTGTCTTACCCTACTTGAGACTTGAGAGTCAGGTTTGTTCTTTTTATCCTCTCTTTCTTCCTGGGGCAGATAAGGGACAGAAACAGAAACTAAAGAACAAATAATACAATGTAACAGTATTCCACGATTAACTCATAACGGCATTTTGGCACTCCACGGTCTCTGATGTCACTCACAGGCATGCATGTTATGACTAAAATGCAAAATCGAGGGAAAAAATGTGACTGGTTTGGGAGCCATACCTATTTACATCCAAACACTGAGCATCAGCCAAGGAGATGATGAACACGAGAGAAGAACAGAGCGATGTTCGCGGGGATCCCGTAACAGAGGAGTGCCAAGAATGGAACGGCTCCACATAGCAGAAATCCACGGTCTCACAGTTCTGGAGGCTCGATGTCCAAAACCAAGGGCTCCAGAGACGAGCCGTGCCTGCCTCTTCTGACCAGAATATCTCACACGCTGGCCTGTGCTGTAATCCCAGGGCAAGCTTTCGTTGTTCCTTCTTCAACCCCTTCCCAACCTATGAGTGACAGAGGATACATCCAACAAGAAACGCCCTGGCACCACGACCAGCCTCTGAGCCCGCTTAGAAAGCCGAAGATCTTGCTCCAGCCTTGCTTAACTTTCTTTTTTTTTCTTTTTCCTTTTAAGAGGATTTTGCCTTAGGGCATGTGTGCTCACTGGAGAGAGAGAGACAGAGACAATAGCCATACCTATTTACATCCAAACACTGAGCATCAGCCAAGGAGATGATGAACACGAGAGAAGAACAGAGCGATGTTCGCGGGGATCCCGTAACAGAGGAGTGCCAAGAATGGAACGGCTCCACATAGCAGAAATCCACGGTCTCACAGTTCTGGAGGCTCGATGTCCAAAACCAAGGGCTCCAGAGACGAGCCGTGCCTGCCTCTTCTGACCAGAATATCTCACACGCTGGCCTGTGCTGTAATCCCAGGGCAAGCTTTCGTTGTTCCTTCTTCAACCCCTTCCCAACCTATGAGTGACAGAGGATACATCCAACAAGAAACGCCCTGGCACCACGACCAGCCTCTGAGCCCGCTTAGAAAGCCGAAGATCTTGCTCCAGCCTTGCTTAACTTTCTTTTTTTTTCTTTTTCCTTTTAAGAGGATTTTGCCTTAGGGCATGTGTGCTCACTGGAGAGAGAGAGACAGAGACAATGAGAGGGAAAGTGAGAAATCAGCCCGCAGGGTACATGGCCATGCTGTGATTCCTTCTCCTCCGTTCTCTTCCTGGGATCCTGAGCATGCATGCACACACATGCAGTGTGATTTTCATGCCACTGGGTCCGGGACTCGAACTACGGTTGGCCATTTGGGAGTCCAGTAACTGCTACGCCATCTGCTGGCCCTGTTCCAGCCTTTGTAAATCCAGAGAATGACATGCTTTGTTTGGTCGTCTGTTTATGAGGAAGGCTCCACTTCTGAAGTCAAACATTCTTTCAGATATTGACCTGGATACCCCTATCATGTACTAAATTATATCCTCTCAGAAAATATGAAGTCCTCACCACCCAGTATGCTGGACTGTGACCTTACTTGGAGTAATAATTGAAATGAGGTCACGAGGGAAGGCGGGCCCTAACCTAATATGGCACATGTCCTTATGAAAGGGTGGAACCTGAACACAGAGACAGACAGACAGGGAGGGAAGGCGGTGTGGAGACACAGTGGGAGACTATCAGGGGGTACAGAGGGCAGGGATGATGGCCCTGCAGAAGCTCAGAAGAGGCCAGGCACGGACACTGGGAGACTGTCATGGGGGACAGAGGGCTGGGGTGATGGCCCTGCAGAAGCTCAGAAGAGGCAGGCATGGCTCATCTCTAGAGCCCTGAGAGGGAGCCTGCCCTGCCAGCACCTTGGTTTTGGATGTTGAGCCCCCAGAACTGTGAGACCGTGGATTTCTGCTATTTGGAGCCATTCCATTCTTGGCACTCCTCTGTTACAGGATCCGTGCAAAACTCACAGACCAGGGCCAGCAGGCGGAGTGGTAGTTGAGGCACTGGATAACCACATGGCTGACCGCAGTTCAAGTTCCAACCCAGCAGCTTGCTTTCTCGCTTTCTCTCTCTTTTCCCGTTCTCTCTCTCTGTTTCTGTCTCTTTCTCTCCGGTGAATGCACATACCCTATAGCAAATTTTAAAAAAATAATAATAATTTTAATTGAATTTTAAAAGGATGTGCCTGAGGCTATAAGGTGACTACAAAACAATCAAAGTAAAATAAGACAAACCAACAAAACTAACACACCAGTCGTGCACCTCAACTGGGTTGGTGAAGGTCCCCGTGAGAAATGAGACTGACGACCCCAGAAGGGGACGAGGGGCACACGTGGGCATGCAGGAGTTGCCTTCGGTCTGGAAAAGCCCGAAGCTGTCTGCATGCACGGCGGCTCCCCGTGGGCGCGGCTGCCTCCCGTCACACACCCAGGCCATCGCGTTCTCACGGTCACTGGCCGGTGCCCTGGCCTGCCTCGCCCTGCAGGCCTCAGTGAAGAGGCCCGGGGTGGTGAGTACGGGGTGCCCGCCCGACTGGACTAGGCATACCTGGAGACCCTGCCATGCTTCCTGGTCTGCCTGTGGTTTCTAGAGGAGGTTCCTGCGAGTCTGCCCAGACTGGACGCGGGAGCTGCCCTCAACCTGGGAGTGGGGGCATGGCCCGGCCAACACGGGGCCCGGGGAACACACACATGGAAGACGACAGGTCTCCTCGGGAGAGAGGGCGAGACAGCCTTTCTGTCACCTTGGACACAGAACTCAAGGGGCACCTGCCTTTGGGCTCCAGGACTCGTTCACGGCCTGAGCTTGCACGCGTTCAGTGTGCTGCCTCGGATTTCCGCGGGCTCCAGGCCTCGCCAGCAGGGCCCCGGGCTCTGCAGCGCGTAGACGTCTGTCCTCAGCCCGGCAATCATGGAGCCCACTCCCATAAACCCCTCTTCCATCCCCAGTCCCCCCGGGGCCTGTCCCCTGAGACAGATGCACACGTGAAGACGCTTGCCCATGCCCCTTGGGATGCCATCCAGCCCCGCCCACGGTTCCCCACCTCTGCCCTTTCCTCCTGAGGGCCCGCCCCTAGTGCTCACCAGACCTCCACGTACGGCAAGGTGCCCAGACAGTCCCCGGGACACACACGTTAATGCCGCTCTACCACGGGGGGGACTGGGAGGCAAACACGGGCTGGCGGCTGTGTCTGCATTTGCGCGAAAACCCCAAGGGAGAGCTGCGGGTCTCGTTCGCTCAGTGTTCATTGTGCACCGTGAGGATCTAGGGCAAGGGCCGCGCCTCTTCTGGAAAGGGCAGCCGGCAGGACCTTTAGGTCTGCAGCTCTCACCCGCCGGGGGCTACTCAGTGATGTCCGAAGGCAGAGGACACGGACACGCAGGTGCACAGCGGCTCCCCTAACAGGGCTGGACGTGGCGCTGAGTCACGACCGGAGGTGGAGCACAAGACCAGCAGCTAGGCTCTGACAGCGGCGGGGCAGCGCTGCCCAGTGGCCCCAGGGACAGAGGTGGCTGTGCCTGTGTTCTGAGCGAGCTCATCCGCCAAGTGGGACGGTAAAAATTAGAGAACTCGGGGGGTGGGGGGCAAAGAACGAGAGAGCAGTTTGCAAGACACCAATGTGACAGGTGACACAAGAATGACTCGCTTCAGACCTTCCAGTATGACTTTTATAATCCCTGTGAAAGGCCAAATGGCCTACAAATGGGTCAAAGACTAGGCCTTTAAAACCTCCCACAGGGGGAGGGAGGGGGTGAGGTCCCGCCCTCACCACGCTCTCCACCAGCCATTTAAGGTCAGTTACGAGGTGAGAGTCATGTACCAATTGGTGCCGTAATGAAAGTCCCTGGGCAGAAACGCAGGCTCCGCCCGTCACTCACGGCGGACGTGGACTTTAACAAGCCTGCGTGTGATTTACTGCTCCTGACTCTCATATTAAACATTTTCAATATCTTTTAGCAGTTTGATAAAACCTGTTAAAATTAAATCCCAACCACAAGTCACTCATCCACACCTCGGGAGGCAAAGGTTATACTAACGTGATCTCTCTTTAAAACCCTTGACAAGAAAAGCAGGAAGTCTTTCTGTGTGCATGTACACAAGCAGTAACCCCAAAGGACCCAGGGGAATTCCCCCTTCATTCAGACGTGCACGTGTGTGCATGTGAACGCATGTGCACGCACACGTGAAGGTCAACGAATATGGATTTGGAAATAGGGTTGGCTGCTCACAGACCCTTACTGCAAAGCTGGAACGGGCACTCCACTCTGCTGAACAGAAACCCCGAGTATGTACACAAACTGATCGAAACTAAAACTGCATTGTACTATTTGGGACCCATTAAAAAGAGACCACCCAGCAGCTCAAATACTCGAGATAAAACACTCCATCTGGTTGTCATAACCCTGTGCTTAGCAACTTGTTTAAAACAACAAGCACTAAAATATTCAAGACCCATAGCTTCTATTTGGAGAGTTTAAGGCTATTATTTGAAAAAGTTGTCATTTTCTGGAGAGCAGTGGTCGATGTGCTTATTTATTCACTAAGCAGATATTAGAGAGTTCATTTAGATACTGAGCATACTCGGTGTATGCCGCTACTTAACCTAAGTACCTGACGTGTGACACAAAACAAAGTTCACGTAAGAACACACGTGACTCTTTTCCACTGTGCTCAGTTGACTTGAGCCCATACAAAGGGGCTTCAAAAAGTTCATGGGAAAACAGAACTAAATACAAGTTCATTTTGGTGCAATAGGATTTTGAAATCCATGCAAGAGTTTTTCCTAGTACACATTTTCCATGCAGTTTTCGAAAGCCCACAGAAATGAGAGGCTCCCATGAAGGTACTCAAACTCATGGCCCACCAAACTCCAAAAGGGATAGGAGAGAGGAAATGGGAGAGGTGATCAAAGACTACAGGCACGGCTAGGATACCCCAGGGTTTTGGAAATTAAAAATGTTTCAACTGCCATAAACATGAGCTTACCCAGCATAGAGCTGGCCCCCGAGTTGCCTCCACTGGAAAAGCAGATTCCCGTCTGCATACACAGCCAGGCCTTGTCCGACTGCATGGAGGTTTGCACCACGGCCCGCACGCTCTGCCCGCAGACACCTCCGCAGGGAGATGCCTCTGGCAGCAAAGTCCCAGCCTCCAGGTGGCCATGGCGAGCCATGACTGCAAACCCAAGGCTGGGCCTCCCATGCCACACTCACCCTTCCCTCTTCGAGGCTGCGCTAGAAGAGCAAACATGCAGTGTGACCTCTGTAAGGTCGGTTTTTGTATTTTCCAACATTCCTGATGCATAGGTCACAACAGCTAAAGCGAGCCTTCGGGCAAAATGCCCACCTGCTCGACGTTCCCAACATGCCCACACGGCCTCCTCCCTCGGCCCTCCAACCACTGACCCGGCATTGTAGATGACCTCATCCGTGCAGAAGCACAGTCCCGTGTGGTCTGACAAGGACGACGGTGCCAAGGCATGCGAACTGACAGAGCAAGGGGAGGAGGCAGGCCAGTGCAGGACACATCCCGGCCGAGCGGCCAGCACACATCCTGGGAGGGGCCATGGCCAGGGCAGGGAGAGGCGCATGGTGGTCTCCGCAGCGCCGGTCAAGCACCCTGCTCTCTCTAGCCCCTGCACAGGTAACCTGCGCCTCCAGCCCCACAGCAACAGCCCACGTGCATAGGACAGCCTGACCACGCCGGTTTCACATCACGGGGCTGGGATGTGCCTTGAAATGACTGAGCAATTCTTCTAAACCTCAGACAGACCGCACCTCCCTGTCCACAGTGCTGTCCGTTTCAAGAACAAGCTTGTCCAGAAACTGGCTCTCAGCGACTTGACCTACTCCATGGCCTGGGTCTGCTCGGACTCGGACTCCACTGCCCAGACCCTCCAGAGACCCAGTCCCAGAATCAACTCCACGTTCCACGCCCAGGTCGCAGCGGCCCGCCCTGCACGCCACACCGCTCAGTGGCCTGAGGGGCCCTGCCTTTCCCCTGAGTGCTTCTGGCTCCTGAGGAAAGAAGGGATGAAATACGGTATCAGGAGCTGGCTACAGACATACCAGAACAAGAGGTCAGGGGTTGTGAATGGCTGGGCATGAGCCCCCACCAGAGTATTGGCACTCGCACCAGAGCAGAAACCCAGAAACGCCGCTTCGGAGAGAAGGTGCTGGGTTGTCAGGAAAGTCATGACATATTCTCTCTATATTTTTCTATACAAAAATACATCAGGACTGGGTCCAGCAGATGGCGTGGTGGTTAAGGCACTGACTGGACTCCCACATGGCCGACCACAGTTCAAGTCCTGGACCTGGCGGCTTGCTTTCTCACCTCCCCTGTTCAGATGATGATAGCAAGTTTAATAATAAATAATTTTTTTAAAATACATCATGACTTTTCTGAAAACCCAATACAAATGGTTTAGCTAAAAACAAGTTTTTGGAAGGGAGGAGTCATGCAGTCAAAAGCTAATTGTACCAATTACACCTAAATATCAAGTGCTGGTAGCACACGCCTCTAGAAAATTAGCAAGCTGCGATTTCATGAAACCGTTTGTAATATTTTTGACTGTGACTTTTCTGGTGCACTGTTTGGTTTTCCTTCCTGTTAAACTTAAGTGGTAAACAGAGTCCCAGTGGGCCCAGGCGGCTGAGGGAAGACCAGAGACAAGCAAAGGTCTAAGGGGCACCCAGGCTGTTGGTCAAGTAACAGGAACGTTTTCATCCCCAAGACCGCCCGACTTGGAAGCACAGGGCTTGAGCTTTAAACCCTGTCAGTGAATCTCACTTGCACGTATCTATGGACTCCAGTCACTCCGAGACTTTTTATTACGACGCAGGATGATTAAATCAAGGTGATTAGCATATCCGTCACCTCGACCACCTGACATTTCTGTGATGAGAACTCTTGACGTGTACTCTCCTGGGGATACTGAACATGCTATGCCCGTCACTAGCCATGTCCACGCTCACCAGGGATCGCACAGAAAACCGTCGGTCTTGCTCCTCCCACCTAACCGAGGCTCTGGACCCCTGGATCCGTGTCCTCACCAGCCCAGCCCCAGCCTCTGGTGCCCGCCATTCTATCCCGGCTTCTGTGAGCGTATTTCAGATCCACATGTAAGTGAACACGTGCGTGCCTCGTTCCACGTAGCACAGCATCCTCCAGCTCCACACGCGTTCCTGCATATGGCCAACGTGGTCCCTCCGTGGGGCTGAAGAGCGCTCTGCGGAGGACACGTGCACCGCATCTCAGCAGCCACCATCCTCCATGGACCTGGGGCCAGTGCCCTCCGTGGCCGCTGTGAAGAGCACCTCTGCAAACAGAGTGTGCAGGTGTATGCATCACGCTGCCCTCACACCTCTTGGGCACACACCCAGAGGTGGGGTCACTGGGTTCCATGGAAGCTGTACTTCTGGGAGGACCGTGTACCACGCTCTGTATGGCTGCGCTGGTTCGCATTTCCACCCACAGCGTCAAGGTTCCCTCCTCTCCACACCCCTGCACACACCTGCCATCCACCGCCTTTCTGCCAACCACGGCCCTGGCAGGTGTGCAGTGCAATCTCCATGCGGTGGGACCCACATTCCTCCAGGCCAGACCTCGACTGCACACTCTGCAGCATCTGCCTCTGGCTCCACCCGGGGCCCATCCTTACTAAAAAGGTAACTGGTCCCAGACACAGGTAACCAGAAGCCCCCAAGCAGTGGGAGGACGCGCCTTAGAAGATGAAGCTCCTTCCCTGATGGAAGCCGAACTGGAAGAGCTGTGGGACTACCCAGTGACTTCGGGAGAACCCTGGGAATACGTCCAAAGCAGCTTTTCTAAACCAACAAAATCGGGGCTCTGTGAGAAGTCATCCCCTCATTACTGAGAGCTGCCAACGGATGAAGTCGCTCTGTATTTGCTGATTGGAAACATACCCAAGACACACTGGCAGGGCCGTGTGTGTGACAGGAAGCTGAGTGCGCGGGGCGTGACTAAAATGCTCATATCTGTGCAGAAACGTTCTGGAACGCTGCAGAAAAGAATGAAAATGATGATTGTGTTTTCCATCTGGGCGTGGCAGGGGTGCGGTATTCAGGGCATTCGTATTTATTTCTAGCTTACAAACTTCACTTTCTTTTCCCGTAAGTACGCACCACTGTTACATAGGAACGAGGAATACTCGGGCTCTAAAGGAACAGAGCGAACTGAGAATGGAGCAAGTAGGAGGTTTTTAAGAGTTGCTCTGTTTAATAAGAAGGAAAGAAACAAAACCAGGGCCAAAAGTGCTCTCCACTCACAATGAGCAACCGGAAAACAAAACCACCTCCAGACAAACACGGACAGATCTGCCTTTTCAGACACCTCAAGTCGGTGCTTTCAAATGTATCATGGATTGAACGGAAGCTGCAGAAGACCATCTTCAGAACTGGGAGCCTTCTCGGTTTGCTGGTGCTTTCCAGGCAAGGCTGAAGCTGTGTGGTGGGAACACGGGGTAGCAGAAAACAGAGGTCACCCCCCCTAGTATGGAGGAGGGAGGAAGGTGAGGGTGGGAAGGCACTGCCCCTTCCCAGTCAGAGGAAGGTGGAGGGTGAGGGTGGCCTGACTGGGGGCAGAGCTAGAGCCTGGGTGCCTCCAGCAGGCTCCCTGTGTAGCTTGCAGCTGCAGTTCCAGGACGCGCTGGGGCTCCTGCACCAGGCCCTGCACAGACACTGCCCAAAACACAAGTCAGAGCCTGAGGCCGACAGGGGATAGAGCTACACTGGAGCTCCGACCGGGCTACAGAGAGGTCCATCCTGGGAACCCGGAGAGCCATGTCTGGGGCCATGGAGAGGTCCGCCCTGGGAACCACAAAGAGCCCTGACCCATGGCGCTTTCCCTCCACCCGGCTGCCCACACGGATTTGCATCTCCAACTGTGCTAGCCGGAAAGCACCCTACTGTCCGGGTTCCATAGGTCAGCTCTGGGCGCCTCTCTGAGCGTAAGGTGCAGGGTGGGAGGCCTGGGGGCTGCGCCCTGCAGACACACGTGTGCCCGGAGTTCCAAGATCCCCTTTCCTGGTCAATAGTGTATTAATGGTTCGGCTCGCTGTGAGTGGCCTCGGGGTAGGACAAGGCCAGCAGCGGACAGGACGCAGTAAGACTCCGCGTCATGCCACCGGGACTAAGCGCATTGGCCACGCTGTTAACGTGTGTGTCCTCGGAGGCCCATCAGCTGTCACGTGGAAAATACCCGGGATATTTGCTTTAGTGTTTATTCTTGTCTATTAACTCAATCTTAAAGGATGATGCAGAGAGAAAAGGACATGTGAGCACCTACCAGGCTGCACAGCTACTGTGGGGCCGTCATAAATGCCACGGGGCCCCACTCCCACCTGCCACTGTGTGGAGCGGCCTCGCGCAGATTAGCAACAGCAGTGGAATCCCCATGGTCACAGGCTGCTGGCAGGTGGTCGGATCAGGCCCACCCCAGGCCTGGAGTACAAGAGCCTGCACACACCTCAGCACCTGTGTTCCCTCAGAGGACCTGGGTCCGAGGATGGTAAGAATTACTTTAGGGGCCGGCAGGTGGCATGGTGTTTAAGGCACTGGATTCTCACACGGTTGACTGCACTGAGTCCCGGACTTAGTGGCTTGAAAATCATGCCAAGTACATGTGTGTGTGTGTGTGCCCAGAATCCTGAGAGAATAGAGGAGAAGAGTTTGGGGCGTGGCCATCCCTCGGGGGTGACTTCCATTTCTCCTCTGTCTCTCCAACAAGTGTATATGTCCTACTGCCCCCAACAAGAGTGTATGGTCCTCCGCCCCAAAAAAAAAAAAAAAAAAAAAAAAAAAAGGCAGCAGCAGAAGAAGGAGAAGAAGAAAAACTTTTCTTCTAAAAATAAAAATAAAAGCCATGTCTACGATGGTCCCCCTCCCCTGCCTGAGGAAGGTAGTAGGGCTGTGCGTTTGCCGTGGCCGCCGCCAGCTCCTGAAACGGATGCACAAACCTCTTTTCCACGCCAGCAAACTCGGCGTCTGCACACCTGCGACCCTCTGCCCTGATCCGTCCACACCTCAGTGACCCAGATCCATACCACCAGCACCTGCCCCCAGGCCCACGGTTCACACCTCTCTCCCTGCTGGCTCTCTGGCATTTCCTCTGGGGGCACCTGGCCAGACTCACCGCCTGGTCTGGGAAGGCTTGTGAAGCCCAGGACGAGGTCCTGGAGACCATGGCTGCCGGTGCTTCCACCAGCGGGAGCGTGCGACACAAACCCGGCCAGCCTCCAGCCACCTCACCAAGAGTTTCAAAGCAGCAACAAGGCCGAAGATGATGTGCCAGCTCCCGTCAAGCCTGATGTTGTCAACCAATTAGTGGGGTAAATTGATTTCGTTCATAATGGGCTCTGCCTCTTGTTAATCTGCCTGCATGCTAGAGTGGAGGGTTTGTGCACAACAGGGAGGTGGGGCAGGTGGAGCCAGGAAGGGGCTGATGGAGCTCCAGGGCTGCTGATGGAAGGGTGTTGGGGGAGAGCAGGGAGCACGCAGGGACGTGGGGGGAGGGGAAGAGCAGGGAGCACGCAGGGACATGGAGGGGCGGTAGGGAGCAGGAAGCACGCAGGGACATGGGCAGAGTGGGGAGGGCAGGGAGCACATGTGGGCAGGGTTGGGGAGCAGGGAGAACGCGTGGGCAGGGGCTGGGGAGCAGGGAGCACATGCGGACATGAGCGGGGAAACTGAGCTACACGAGAAAACCGAGGTCGGTGAAGGGAATGTGCAGCCGCTTGTGGTACAAAAACCTACGAGACAAAGGCCTGCAGGTGGCACGGAGACTAAGGTGGTTGGCCCACTGCACAGTTCAAGTCCCAAACCCGGACACTTGAAAATCACAACAGGTAAGTGTGTGCGCCCAGAATCCCAGGAGAGGAAAGGATTGCGGCATGGCCATCCCCGAAGGAGCTTTCTCACTTTCCCTTCCTCGCTCTCTCTCTGACGAGCACACACGCCCTAAAACAAAATTAAAAACAAAATAAACCAAAAAACTACCAAACACTGACTCGTTCCTATCCATTCAGAACTGTACAGTGAGTTTAAGAAAAAATTGAAAATAAGACAGGGAAACTCAAAGGCAGTAACTTAAAGTCAAGATGATTGTCCACACCCAAGATACACGATGAGCATTAAAAAATAAATAAATAAACCTCTGAAAGTGCAATCGCAGTCTTAGGCAAGGATTTAAATACTGCTAGTTAAGTGGCCCAGCTTTACGGCTGCTTTATTTCCTGGAGTTGGTGAGTAAAGTGAACCTGCGAGCCAGGACTGTCAGGTGTCCTGAGCACACGGTTTGCAGGGTGGATAAAATAATCCACATGCCTGTATTTGCAGGTATTTTCCATTCTTTTCTAAAACAAAGATGAAGCCAGTGCACAAGCTTTTCCACCTAGCCCTCATTTCTCCGCCTCAGAACTATTCCAGGATGAAAGCCCCCTCGAAGGCCCGCCCACGTGCTGATGCTGAGTCGCACCGTGAGGAATCTCATTAACACTGCGGCTCACCCATCTATGTGTTCATCTTAATTACAAGTGATCCTGTGTATCGGGCCTAGCCGCGGAGACCAGCCACAGGGGCTCCGGGACGTTCCTGGGCCGTGTATTTGAATTCACTACAATGCGTTGTCACTGGGGGCTTCAGTGTTCAGTAATAACATGCTTTGTTCTCGAAAGTGCCCCCCACACCTGACAAGGGAGAAGGAAGCAGAGGAGACTCCCGGCAGATGGCGTGTGGCCATGCTGCCCTCTGGTGGAAGCTGCCGGCATAGCATGGCTGAGGAAGGATGGCACCTGGGAGAAAAGCCCACCTTGAGGCAAGCGGAGAGAGCAGGCTAACTAGGGTCAGAAAAGACAGTTACCTCTTCTAAGACCCAGCGGCATTGTGTGGGCATTAAATACGAAATGTGCAAGCACGAACACGCTCAGACCTCAGCACGTGCACACACGTGTGCACATGATTTACGGTTTGTACACACAAAGCGTGGGCATGACCCCACACACACACACACACACACACACACATGCACACACGCACCTACTTGTACAGGAAGAAAACGGCGGCCATGCCGAGTCTGCAGCGTGTGTGCCTAGAACACAGGGAACACGGCCGGACACGGCAGGACTGCTGGGAACACGGAGAGCGACTGTGTGACGCGCCAGCTGCCGTGCCACCCCATGGCTGGCGCTGTGACACAGCAGGAACATGCTACTCAAGAGGACTGGATCCGAGTGACCACTGCGGTTCAAATCCCCTGCCCGATTGGCCTGAAAAGACACCAGGCAAGTGAGACAGTGTCGGAGATGGGATGGGCTGGTGCCGGAGGCAGGGCAACACTGCACGACCAGGCCCCGTGGAGGGTGCACCCCACGCCCACTGAGAGCACACACTCTACAGCAAATGAAGGGGGAGATTGTTCAATGCCATCATTTCCCAGGATTCAGAACAGGTGCGAACACCTTTGAAGTTTCAGAAGGATTAACCATCAACAAAAAGCCATGAAGCCATTAATAAGGCGCCATCTTGCTTCTTTTTACATACTTGTTCAAATCACATGAAAAAATTTAAATTTTCCCCTAAATTCATAAATAGTCATCTTTTCTTTATAAAACTCAAATCAAATTCAGGGGACGGGGCCAAGTAGGAAATCAAGCCACATTTTAGGAAGCGTCCCATATTCTGTAAACTACCCTGAGCAGCAAACTCTAAAATGTTCAGCAAGAAACAGCGGTAACTCCAAGACACCTCCCAGATAATACTAACACCTATGACAACTTTCATGACCACAGTCTAAAATAAAATCTAACTCTCACATCGCACCCCGACGTCCTCTGTGGCACGTGTGCCCACGCGGGCTCACTCAGTCGCCTCTAAGGTTCAATCACGAACTGCAGTGGCCCCTGCTGGACACTCCACGAATCACACCCTTACGGCCTGGAAAGTGCATACTTTTCAACTTCTGGGTACTGTGAAATAAAAATACCACAGAACAGCTTAACTATTTAGTCTTAGTGCAGCCCCTCAAATTGCTTTTGCAAAAGCATGTAAAAGCCTTATGTTTTCAGTGAGTTTGATTTTTTTTTAAGTTTGTTTATTCCATGAAAGACCAGCATGCTCATCCGGGTCTCAGGCTGAGACACTCCAACCGCGACCTGCCAACCACGACCTGCCGTGAAGTGGCCGTTACCACGGCACCACTGTGACCAGCCTCAGCGGCTTTGCTCTGACACCAAATTACGTATAAATTGAGTCCAATCATCCACAAACGTCGTTTGTCTTAGTTATTACTATTAGTATAATCTACAGCTCTCTCCCAGGGAAAATAAAATTAAGTTCTTTCACAAGGCCTAGAAGAGAACTATAAAATATGAAATACGTCTTTAGAAAGTTACTTCAAAGATTATTTTTACCTAGGCCTAGGGTCCTTGTGTATTAGCATAATATCTAAGACTTTTCCTGCTCTGAAAATCATCGTAATCTAAGAAATGAGGTATGATTAGCCATGAAGGTGAATAAAGATAATACCAAACCTTTTCTTGAAAAAATATGAACGGGGAGGGCTAGCAGGTGGCATTGTGGTTAAGGCACTGGACTCGCACATGGCCAACAGGGGTTCAAGTCCAGACCTGGAAGCTTGAAAATCCCTCTAGGCATGTGTGCACGTGTGCCCAAAATCTCAAAGGATTGTGGTGTGGCCATCCCGCGAGTAGTCGTCTCTCACTTTCCCTCTCTCTCTCACTGGCAAACACACACACCCCTATGATGAAACCCTGGAAAAAGAATGGCAGTAAACCAGGCCCCTTGGACTGAGTCTCTGCCTCCCTCTTGTCTGTTATCAGAAAGAGCCAGCGGACAGCAAGGGTCCCACAGGAATGGCCAGCACCGCAGCCCCGCCCTGCACCGACGGCTGCAGGTACAGCCCACAGGAGCAGAGGCTGCTGCCCTCAGAGCTCCTCTGGAAAATGCAAATGTTTCGTGAAGTCAGACCTCAACATCATGCCCATCTCCAAAAAGGCATTTGTACAGGAGGAAATTTAAAACGACCTATCTTAATTTTACATATTCACTTCCCCCTGCCCAGCAATTCCATTGTCAGTTCTCCTGGGCCATCAGAAAAGCCATGATGCATTTTTCCATAGAGGGAGTGAGGAGGGATGGAGAGTGCATGGTATGTTAATAAACATGGAACGCATGTTCACTGTTAGGAAGAAGACAGTGGGCCTAAAGTGCTCATTGAGAAGAAGACCCAAGGGCCAGATGGTGGCACAGTGGCAAAACAACGTTCTGCAAGGCTGGCCCACCTGAGAAGGTTCTGAGTTCATATCTGGAGACTTCCCTGGGTGTGCAGGGCCTGTGTGTGTTCAGTTTCCGGGCTGGCTGAGGCTAGGGGAGGGGCATGGCATGGAGACCCTGGTGGAGGTACTTCTATCCCTCTCCCTCTCCCTCTCTCACCCTCGCTCCCTTTCCCCTCTCTCCACCTCCCTGGAAAAAAATAAGCAAATGGTAGAAAAAAAAGAAAGAAAGAGAGAGACTCAAACTATATGCAAAATACTGTGGAAACGACACATGGCATGCTTGCCTGTACGTTTGAGACTTCTGGAGCAAAACCTACCGAAACGTGCTCCCCGATTAATGCTGGGGAGTGACGTGGGCTCAATGACACGCCACTTAGTTCCCTCCTCACTCCTCCCTGTGACGCGACAGCTTCACCTCTAGCACACTCACTTCCTGCCACGGACACGCACATTGGCCACACACTCGGAGGCCGTGAGCAAGCCCGAAGCCACGGCCACAGAGCAGCACGGCTCGTGGGCCTCCTCGGGCCACCGGCACGAGACCCAAGACAAGCCCGGCGACTGGACGGTGGGCCGGGGCGTTGTTCCTGGCCTGTCCTCGCGTCTCCAGCAGGAAGGCCAGGTCCTGCAAAGGGAGAAGCCGGCCGCACCACCTCCCCACAGGCCGGCTTTCCCTGCCCCGGGGTCTCACAGCAGCCTCTGCTCAGGCTTCGTGATCCTGGGTGAGGCAGTCCCTCCAGAAAGCGGGAATCTGGGCCCTCTCCACAACCTCCCGCTGCTCTGGCCATAGATCCAGAACCTCCACCTGCGTCCCAGAGCCCGGACAGAAACGCGGCCCCCGGGACACGGCCCGCACCTGCGGGCACTGCGTGCTATCTGTCCCCTGCCTGCCTCCACAGTGCGGTGACCAGTGGGAACACCTGTGGGCACAGGCTGGGCCCGCCTGCCCCGACGCCCTCGCCACCTCACCTGGGCCCTCTCTTCCTGCCCCCACGCTGTCAGCCTCCCCACCTAGCAAGAGTGCACGACTCCCGCCCTCCTGGCCTTCCCTTCCTGACCGTCACCTGACAGATGCCTCCTATGGCTCTGGTTGTAAGGTCACTGTCCCAGGAAAGGGTCCCTGGTGACCTCCCCCACAGGGTGAAGTCAGGACTCCATTCACACGGCCTCAGGGACGCGCTCCAGCTCCCTCATGGTGACATTCAGTGGTGCCCTCTAGGCAGTCCTATGTGTCATCCACGCAGGCATCTTCCTAATGTCCTGTCACACACAAAGCGCAAGGGCCGTCAGTCCGGGAAGACCGTCTACAGCATCAGCGTGGCTACATGGGTTAAACACCGGACTCTGCCGCCCCCAGGAATGTCACAAAGAATGAGGGCAGAGCCTTCTGTGTCACCTGCCACTCTGAGAGCCCTAACCACCATTCTCCTGGAATGCCCGTGACGCAGAGCACCACTTTCTAAGACGCAAAACTCCTCGTGCAAATCCTAAAGAGAATAAGGAAACGTACAAACGTGAGAGACTCCGAGGACAGACACGCACTAACCGCCCTGTCCTCAGAGGACTGTTCCAAGACCCCAGGTGGATGCCCGAGCCCCCGGGAGCGCCAGACCCCGAGTGGATGCCCGAGCCCCCGGGAGCGCCAGACCCCAAGTAGATGCCCGAGCCCCCGGGAGCACCAGACCCAAGGGGACTATGCCTTCCCCCATACCTGCACACTTTCAGGGTATCAGACAAGTCATGACAGATTTTTCTGTGCTTTTCTATGCAAAAATGTGTCATGACTTTTCTGACGCACCAAAAGGATAAAGTTTAATTTATAAATGAGGCACAGTAGGAGAATAACAACAATAATTAGAAAAATAGAACAATTAAAACAATACACTGTAGTGGGGCCAGCAGGTGGCATGGTGGTTTTGGCGCTGGACTCCCACATGGCCGACTGCAGTTCGAGTCCCAGACCTAGCAGCTTGCTTCCTCTCTTCCAGTCTCTCTCTCTAGCCAAGTTAAAGATCAGTAATAACAATAAGTAAAATTAAATTAAATAATTTTTTTAATAATAATATATGGGGGACCAGCAGTTGGTATAATGGCTATGTCGCTGGACTCCCATGTAGTCAACCACAGTTTGAGTCTCCAACCTGGTGGCCTAAACTCATGCCAGGTACGTGTGCATGTGTGCGTGTGTACCCAAGATCCCCAGAGGAGGGTGGAGGAGTAGGGATTGTGGTGTGGCCATCCCCCCTGGGGAGTGATTTCTCGCTTTCTGTCTCTCTGTCTCTCTCTGTCTTTCTGGCGAGCACACGTGCCCTACAGCAGAAACCTCTCCAAAAAACGTGAACTAAAAGAATTATAATAATCACAGTAACAAAAGCTACCTGATGCTCTCTCTCCCTTTGAAAACATCGGACTGTACTGTCCTCGCCGTTCTCAGACTGCAGGTGACTGGGAACAGAACCCCGGATGGGCCGGTGTCCGCGCTGTGCACACACCGACGTCTCAGATCGCTATTGCTCTCGCGGCCTGCCTCGTTTTCAGCTGCACCACGTTGCCAAGCCGTCCACAGTGCTGGATATCGAGCTCTGAAGCCACAATAACACCAGAGAGACAACGGACAGAATTCAGAACTGTTTCTCCTTGCCCTCTGCGGCTTACAGAGTCAAATCGGCCAGCTCCACTCCTAGTGCCTCCACCCCACCCAGGGAGACATCTTCCCTGCAGGCAGAAACGCAGGGACCTAGAGGGGTGTGAAGCCTCCGCACAGCTCCGGGCATTTTCCATGTTTTCCATGCTCGTATTTTAAAGCTGCTTCCAACTGCGTCCCGAGGGCCCACAGCGCCCTCGGCCAGCTCGGACGGGTGCGCCTGTTCAAGGGCTGCAGCAGGCCAGGGCTGCCCACCTGGCTGCGGGCAGAGAGAGGGGATCACCCGATATCCCAGGCATGCTAAGTGCTTCAGCTGTCCCCAGTGTAGGTGGAATGCTGGCCTCTCCTGGTGTGAACTTGAAGAACAAATCTATGATGAAGGACAAAAGATGCACCGCTTGACAGTCAGGTTCTGACTTCCCCAGGTGGTCCAGGAGGGAAAAAATAGGCAAAAGACAAAAAAATAGGCAAAGGCTTAACACTTGGCCTCACTAAATACTGGATCATCAGAAAAGTCACGATGCATTTTTGCATACAAAGATGTGTTGTTCCTTCTGACGACCCAATGTATC
>NW_006160094.1:4007414-4037953 GCF_000334495.1 Tupaia belangeri chinensis
ACTGAGGGTAAATCGGCGCATTTTAAATAAGATAAAGTGGATACACAGCATCGCGCCTCCCCCTGGCGTGGGGATCTGCACCCCCTTTCCCTAAACGAGGATCTGTCAGGACTAGACCAGCGAGTGGTCCCGCTGACAGAAAGCCTGCCGTGAGAAACCACATCTCCGACTCCAGAGTCAACACAGCTACGCGACCAAGTGCCCGCAAGCCTGTGCTCCCGCCGGGCCGCCGAAAAACCAGAGTGAAAAGGCAAAAGGCAGAAGGCAGGGAGGGGGGCCAGCCGGTGGTCTGCGCAGCTGAATCCCACATGGCCGGCTGCGTAGTTCAGGTCCCAGACCCAGCAGCATGAAAAACACACCCAGCACATGTGCGCACAGTGCCCCAAATCCTGCAACGGCATCATGGTGTGGTCCCCCCGGGCTGCCTTCTCACTTTGTCCCTGTGGCTCTTTCTGTCTCTCTCCAGCGAGCACACATGCCGTTGAGCAAAATTTTTAAGAAAAAGAAAAGGGATCAGAGATGGCATAATGGTTATGCTTCTGGACTCCCCTCCCACATAATCGACCCCGGTTTGAGTCCCAGACCCAGTGGCAAAGAACTCCCGCTGGGTGCGTGTGCATGCGTGCCAAAACCCCAGGAGGAGAATGAGCGTGGCCATACCCCTGGGGGAGGAGGGGGGGGTGATTTCTCACTTTCTATATCTCTGTCTCTCAAGCTCATGTGACCTACAGCAAAAAAATCTCTCAAGAAAAAAAAAAAAAAAAAGAAAGAGTTTAAAACAGGTAGGAAGAAGATACCAAGCTATGAACACACTTACAGAGTTTGCTTTAAAACTGTGTTATTACCTGTGCTCTAATTCTTCTCTACTTTATATTTAGGTGCTATTTTGCTACCGAGAGCTCAATTTGTAGGCTAAAAGCCAAAAGTGAAAAGAAAGGCCCTTAGCTGATGATCCCTCTGGAGCACCCTGGCGCAGCACTGTGAGAGGGGGCACATCTGAGTACTGAGGCCATGACCCCACAGCACAGGACAGGGACTCCGCAACAAGGCCCCAGGCCACTGTGCATAGTAGGCAATGTGAAGGTACTGAGCACCTGGTTCTAACAAGGTCAAGTGCATCAGTCGGAAAGCAAATTATGTTTTTTCATTTAAAAAGAATCATTAATAACTTCCCGTTTTTTGTTTTTGAGTTGCTACAAATGATTGCCTACAATTAGACGAACTTTCTCTTTTATATAACCATAATCAAGTCCAGGTACATGAAAAAACAGGCTCTTCTCTCTCATGAACACTTTAGAAAATAATAGACTTATTATTGAAATTTTACCCTAAAGCTTTCTCTACTGGCCAAATAATTTCCCAACTGCGCTTCAAATTAAACTCCCAAATCTCCATCTCCATCCCCTCGGGCATTCGTCTGTGTTAGTTACAACATAGTTTCATCTGCTTAAGTAACAGCAATGCTAGCGAGTGTATTTCTTGTTGAAAATGGTCACTAATATCCCTTCATACCTCAGAGAGCATCACAGGAATTTGGCGATAAAACATGATCTTATCGAACTTGAAGAACAAATCTATGATGAAGGACAAAAGATGCACCGCTTGACAGTCAGGTTCTGACTTCCCCAGGTGGTCCAGGAGGGAAAAAATAGGCAAAAGACAAAAAAATAGGCAAAGGCTTAACACTTGGCCTCACTAAATACTGGATCATCAGAAAAGTCACGATGCATTTTTGCATACAAAGATGTGTTGTTCCTTCTGACGACCCAATGTATCACCCCCAGCCGATGGAGGCTGGACAAGGGCTGAGTTCTCCCGGGACGTGGCATTCTCAGTGAGGAGACACTGCAGTTCAACCTCTCCTACCATTTATGAACTGCAAGAATTCTAAAAAAAAGTAAATCGGCGCATTTTAAATAAGATAAAGTGGATACACAGCATCGCGCCTCCCCCTGGCGTGGGGATCTGCACCCCCTTTCCCTAAACGAGGATCTGTCAGGACTAGACCAGCGAGTGGTCCCGCTGACAGAAAGCCTGCCGTGAGAAACCACATCTCCGACTCCAGAGTCAACACAGCTACGCGACCAAGTGCCCGCAAGCCTGTGCTCCCGCCGGGCCGCCGAAAAACCAGAGTGAAAAGGCAAAAGGCAGAAGGCAGGGAGGGGGGCCAGCCGGTGGTCTGCGCAGCTGAATCCCACATGGCCGGCTGCGTAGTTCAGGTCCCAGACCCAGCAGCATGAAAAACACACCCAGCACATGTGCGCACAGTGCCCCAAATCCTGCAACGGCATCATGGTGTGGTCCCCCCGGGCTGCCTTCTCACTTTGTCCCTGTGGCTCTTTCTGTCTCTCTCCAGCGAGCACACATGCCGTTGAGCAAAATTTTTAAGAAAAAGAAAAGGGATCAGAGATGGCATAATGGTTATGCTTCTGGACTCCCCTCCCACATAATCGACCCCGGTTTGAGTCCCAGACCCAGTGGCAAAGAACTCCCGCTGGGTGCGTGTGCATGCGTGCCAAAACCCCAGGAGGAGAATGAGCGTGGCCATACCCCTGGGGGAGGAGGGGGGGGTGATTTCTCACTTTCTATATCTCTGTCTCTCAAGCTCATGTGACCTACAGCAAAAAAATCTCTCAAGAAAAAAAAAAAAAAAAAGAAAGAGTTTAAAACAGGTAGGAAGAAGATACCAAGCTATGAACACACTTACAGAGTTTGCTTTAAAACTGTGTTATTACCTGTGCTCTAATTCTTCTCTACTTTATATTTAGGTGCTATTTTGCTACCGAGAGCTCAATTTGTAGGCTAAAAGCCAAAAGTGAAAAGAAAGGCCCTTAGCTGATGATCCCTCTGGAGCACCCTGGCGCAGCACTGTGAGAGGGGGCACATCTGAGTACTGAGGCCATGACCCCACAGCACAGGACAGGGACTCCGCAACAAGGCCCCAGGCCACTGTGCATAGTAGGCAATGTGAAGGTACTGAGCACCTGGTTCTAACAAGGTCAAGTGCATCAGTCGGAAAGCAAATTATGTTTTTTCATTTAAAAAGAATCATTAATAACTTCCCGTTTTTTGTTTTTGAGTTGCTACAAATGATTGCCTACAATTAGACGAACTTTCTCTTTTATATAACCATAATCAAGTCCAGGTACATGAAAAAACAGGCTCTTCTCTCTCATGAACACTTTAGAAAATAATAGACTTATTATTGAAATTTTACCCTAAAGCTTTCTCTACTGGCCAAATAATTTCCCAACTGCGCTTCAAATTAAACTCCCAAATCTCCATCTCCATCCCCTCGGGCATTCGTCTGTGTTAGTTACAACATAGTTTCATCTGCTTAAGTAACAGCAATGCTAGCGAGTGTATTTCTTGTTGAAAATGGTCACTAATATCCCTTCATACCTCAGAGAGCATCACAGGAATTTGGCGATAAAACATGATCTTATCACCTAGTAACCGGAGAAGAGCGCTGGGACTGTGTCCCTCACAGACGGTCTCCCTGCCACCACGCCCATTACTCAGAGCAGAGTGAGTGCGCCCTGCGTCCCACGGCCGCGTGCTCTTGGACACGGCTGCTGCCCCCTCCCCGAGCACCCACCTCTCTTGGCCACCGTACATAACTCCTGCACAGACATGGACTTTTGGGAAATTTAAAACCACTTCTTATTTCAGCAGAGAAATTTGTTGCTGTCTCTTCCTGACTATTGTGGTGTGTAAGATAAGGGGGGCGGGAAGTCGCAAAAGTAAACAAGATGGGTTTTAAAAATTAAAGTAAGGCTGGACCCAGCAGTTAGCATAATGGCTATGTCACTGGACTCCCATGTAGTCGACCACAGTTCGAGTCCCAGACCCAGTGGCTTAAAACTCACGCTGGGTGTGTGTGCGCGTGCGTGCCCAAGATCCCGAGAGGAGAATGAAGAAGGGATTGCAGCCTGGCCATCCCCCCCAGGGGGTGATTTCTCCCTTTCTGTCTCTCTGTCTCTCTGTCTGTCTCTGTCTTTCTGGTGAGTACATGCCCCCTATAGCAAAAAACTCTCAAAAAAAAAAAAAAAAAAAAAAGGCAAGACTTTTTAAACCTGGAACTTTGGTTTGTACCTAACAAGAATCACAATGCATTTGGGGTGGGGAGTGCTCGCTGGACAGACAGACAGGGACATATTGAGAGAAAGTGAGAAACCGCCCCCGGGGGTGGGGGGGTGACCACACTGCAGTCCCTTCTCCTCCTTTCTCCTCTCAGGATTTTGGACGTGCATGCACGCACACCTGGTACGTTTTCTCAAGCCACCAGGTCCAGACTGGAACTGCGTAGTTGGCAGTGTGGGATCCAGGGCCTGAACCTCCCGGTGACCAGCTCTCCTGAGAATCACACTGAGGCATCCCTTCCGGTCCTTTGTCATTAAAGTGAGCCACAAGAGGGAAGGCAGGAGAAGCCCATTCCCAGTGCTGACCCATCCTGAGGCCCTCCCTGTGCAGAGGAAAGGACCAGCAGGTGACTGAGGCTCAAGGAGGCAGGGCCACCACTCAGGGCCTGGGCATGTCAGCACCCCTATGGCTGGATGTACACACTGTCATGGTTTTGTATTTTCATACACAGTCCCAGGGCAGTAAAAGTAGAAACTTTAAAGACTTTTGTTTGAGCCCACAGAAACAAATCTAATTCTTAACATGCAAAAAAAAAAAAAAAAAAAAAAAAAAAAAAAAAAAAAAAATTTTTTTAACTGAGAAAAAAAAAAAAAAAAAAAAAAAAAAAAAAAAAAACTTTTTAATCAGTCAAGGTTTATATCCTTAAAAAACAACCTTTTTTATGAATCCATGCACCAGACCAACTTGTAGCCCTAAGTACCTCATTTTCCAGCTAAAATGCAGCAAACATAACAGAGTTTCACTGCTTATCTCCTAATCAGCATTAGCAGTGGCCAAGACCCATTTGAGAGAAATCCTAGGAGTCGGCTTTGTAAATATTTGAGCAAGAAATGATAAAGCATCTGGAGACCTAACTGCACGAGTTGAAACAGGCAGCAAGGTGGGGCATCTAAGCACCCCTTCTTGGCCCAGGTTCCAACCTCCAGGAGCGGCCAGGCCACAGGGGGGCGCCTGACTTGCTGGGTTCCTCTCTGTGCGAGCAGACAGGGCCCATCCCAGGGGGAGCCCACTGTGCCTCGCATTTGAAATACCACGAGGGTATGTTTGTAAATGAAAATGTTTTCTTCATCCTCACACCGCCATGTGGCATGCACGTGGGTCTCCAGACCACATGCAATTTACAGAAGCAGACCCAAAAGCCACGTAATGCCACATCGTCTTAACACGTCCGTGTGAGGCCCAGGATGAAAGCCTGTAGAGCCAGGAATCAATGCAAGGATGTTGGCAGTGTCAAAGAAATTCTTAAGAGAGACCTCCAAAAACGCCCATGAATGTGTTACCGTTTATTTTTAAGGCCGATACATTGCATCTCAAATCCCATGCCAAGAGCGGCTGGAGGCGGCTTCTCTGTCCGCGGTGTTGATGCTGTTGGATGTCTGCTAACACCGAAACTGCCTTACCATGCTGAAGATCTGAGCCAGAGGGCCCGAATGTGGGCCGCAGGCCCCCACGTACCAGTTAAGAGGCCCTGCAGCTCTGAGGGGACGCCCAAGATGAGCTGGTTGTCGCCATTTTCAGAGGACTCCTCCCAGAACAGGAAATTGTCCTCATCAGCTTCATTCTGGCTGCAGGGCTACACATGCCACGCATTAAATGCACCAAGGTCAGCAGACTCCTGAACTATGAGGGATTTACAGTCCCTGCGATAGACGCTGTGCGAGCAGAGTTAGGGAGGCGCGCTGCCGCCACTTGGGAAGTTCAGGCCACCACTGCGAGGGGTGAGAGGTGAGAGCGAGCACGGCCGAGCACACCTTGGCTGCGGTGGCCCTGTGTGATGAGGTGGCCTCAGGTCACCTGCTGAGCATGTGGGAGGCACTGTGTGTCTGCCAGTGTGCGAGGAGCCGGGCAGACGCAGACTGCACATCCCTGCCATCACATGCCAGAGAATGAGCTGCCTGCTCCAAACAGAAACACACACACAGCCGCACTCCCAGGAGCTCCCTTGCCGGCCTGGGAAGAGAGCTCACATTTTCTCCAAGACCCAGGATCGATCTCTCATGCTCAGGAACCCTAACAATCACCTGACGCCCGCGCCACCAGCTGCTCACTCTGCTCGGAAACCCTCTCTGCAAACTCTACAGCAGCCAGCGTGGTGCAGCCTAACAAACTGGAGTGCCGGAGCCGCGTGCCAGCCAGTTCAAGGTCCGGCTGCGTCTGCCTGGAGCGTGCTCGCCCACATGTGAGTGCCCAAGATCCTGGGGGGCTGGAGAGCTGGGAAAGGGGATCAGGGTGCAAGGACCCCCCCTTGAGAGTGCTACTTCTGTCTGTCTGTCTCTCTAACACGTGCCATGTGTACATGCATGTACTCTCTAGCATGAATTTTTAAAAACACCTCTACCGCAGGGCCAGCAATTGGTGTGGCAGTTAAAACACTGGACTCCCACTTGGCAAGCTGTGGCTTAAGCCCCAGACCCAGCAGCTTGAAAATCACGTTGGGCATGTGCGTGTGTATGCCAAAAATCCCAGGAGGAAAATGGAGAAGATGGGATTGCAGCGTGGTCATCCTCCCGAGAGGGTGACATCTCACTTTCTCCCCCCCACACACAAGCACACATACCCTATGGCAAAAACCTACAGGAAAAAAATAAAATAAAATAAAAATAAATAAATAAAACACTCTACCAAGGGACCAGCAGCAGGTGGCATGGTGGTTAAGGTGCTGGACTCCCACATGGCTGACCATGGTTCAAGCTCCAGACCCAGTGGCTTGAAAATCGCACCAGACATGTGTGAGAGCATGCCCAAGATACCAACGGAGAATGAAAGACAAGGGATGACAGCATGGTCATCCCCGCGGGGCTGGAGGTGGGGCTGATTTCTCATCTTCCCTTTCTGTCTCCAGTGAGCACAGGCATCCAGTGGCAGCACCCTTAAAAATAAAACCCTCTACCACCCATACACAAGCGTGTAAAACAGTGACAGACAAGCAGCCTGCATAAACAGAAAAGAAAATGGAAAAGAGAACCACACCAGGAACTGGTGACTTCCTTTGGCCATGCTGGAGCCATTTGTAGAGGTGCCCCACGAACCTCCAGAAGGGGTGCCGCCCAGCATAGTCCAGGCCAGGCCTCGGCTCTCTGTCCACACCCAGCATGGTGACGGTCTGCACGGCACCCTGGCAAGCCCTGCTCCTGTGACTGGTCTTCAGCACAGCCCTGCACGAAGCCTAGGCACTATGCCTGGAGCAGGGCTGTGGAAGTAGCCACCTTGACAAGAATGAGCCATCTCCCCAGATCAGGGGCCTGCCTGAGACCACCTCCTGGCAGGGACCTGTGACCGGCTAATCCAAGAACCACTGACCTCGTTTCTAGAGCTGACACAGTCCCCGGAGAGTGGTCCGGGCACTGCAATCACATAGCGAAGGTGGCAGGGCGGTTTCTGAAACCAGTGTTGCTATCTTGTGCCAGTAAAAGACAAGGGTTTTGGAAAAGAGAACTACATTAGGCACTTCAGCCCTTTTCACTCCTGCTCGCCTCTCGGAAAGCGGCTCCCTCATTTCTGCATCAGGAAGGTCTAAGTGGGACCCTTTCTCCTGTGGTGGCACAGTCACCCCCCGCCTCCGTACACCCCGGCCCGGTCTCCATGGAGCAAACACGGCAGCCATGCTTGCTGAGCAGTCCGGCCCCAGGCGGTCACGGCACTGAGGTCCTGGCTCTCACCAAGCTCCCGAGCAGTGGCCATTGCTGCGTGGATGCTCGCCTCTGCATACGCGGGCCATGGAGGAGCATGCCACGGATACAGACAGGCGGGGCCAGCAGCTGAGCCGAACGAGAATCAGCCCAAGAAGATTTCACTCTTTTTTTTTTCATCCCATTTTCCTTTTTTTAACGCTTTTTGCCATAAGTAAGTGTGCTCACCGAAGAGGTAAGAGAGAGACACAGTGATAGGGAAAGTGAAACCTCAACCCCCGGGGCAGGGCCACACCACAACCCCTTATGCTGCAGCCTCCTTTCGAGATTTTGGGTGCGCGCGCACTCACACACACATGTACTCGCATGCACACATGCCCAGAGTGAGTTTCAAGTCATCGGATCCAGGACTCGAACCGCAGTGGGCCATGTGGGAGTCCAGCACCTTAACCACTGCGCCACATGCTGGGCCCCTATCCTGTTTTCATAGGGGACTTGATTTCACCTCCATCCAGAGCTGAACACTCGATCTCACAAAGCAGGGGTGCCTCTAGTCTGAGAAGTCCTGCTGAGTGGCCACACGACCAGTGATGACCAGTGACGGACTGCAGAAGCTCAACAGCCGTCACGTCACAGACGGAAGCACAGCCGTGGATGGGAGGAGCGGACAGCTCACGTAATAGCAGCGCACCGGTCAAAGGGCATGGCACCATGGGACAGAGCCTGTCTCACTCACGTCTACCACGGGGCTGGCGGCCCCCTAAGGGTGCTGGGAGCTTCCCTAGATGATCCCATAGGACAGTGACGGACAGTCACGCACATTCGAGGGAACAACAGTGTAGCCGTATCCAGCAGCACGCAGCTCTGGCTCACTTAGGAAGTAGGGGCACAGCGGCTGAGCTCCTGACCGGTGTGTGTAAAACCATGCCCCAAGGGAAGGCTGGCAGCAAGCCCAACAGAGGAGGCGCGGGGAGCAGAAGCCAGAGGAGCTCATCTGCACGGGAGCCCTAGAGCCCTCAGGCTATCCCCCATGGTCTAGTGGTGAGGAGAGCCGGATTCCACGGGGCCTACAGGGGTTCAAGTCCTGGCCCCACCGGCTGGAAAAACATACTAGTCCCATGTGCATGCGTGCCCCAAATCCCTACCGGACAGAGAAAACCAGAAGGGCTGCAAAGGTACGAGGTCTGCTCTCTCCCTCTCTGGGACAGTGCATGTAAGATAGGGCAATAAAGTAAATAATTAAAAATAATTTAAAAAAAAAAAAAAAGCAATCACGTATAAGAGGGGGGGAAATGCATTAGCCTGCGTCACTTTTAAGGAAGAGAAAGGAACGGCGGGTCCTGGGTGAAGTAAGAATGCTCAGGAGAGGGTGCCTGGGGCTGCGTGCCGAAAACTGCGTTCTTCAGGAGGAGGCCGGTTCTGTTCAAACGTAAGAAAGGGGTACTGTTTGGGAATAGAATGACTCAAGCCACAAAGCACGTCACGAATACTGAAATGTGAGACATGCGACGCTCTGAAGTCCTGTGTTCCTGGCCTTCGTGACTGTGGGTCAGCAGAGATGAAGCCCACCAGCTTCGCCCCTCAAACCCACTAGCACATGTTCCTCAGCTCCCCCCAGGCTGCACCCCGAGATCTTTATCACATTTGAGGACTGAAAAAAGTATGCTTTCATCTTTTTCCTTGTTTGGAAAAACTTTCCCTCCCTTGTAAAGAAAATGCTCCCAACAAAGGACGGAATGCTCACTCACGTCCTTAGAAATGATGGACGAACCACGACCCTGAGCAGAAGCCGCACGGGAGAGGCAGAGCTCACCCCAGAAGAGCCGCACAGAAAAGCCCCAGGACGGGACTCGCCCATGGCCATCGGGGACAGTCTGGTGTCCACAGGGGCTTGGGCTCTCTCACCGGAGACGGGACTCGCCCACATCAGGAACAGCCTGGTGTCCACAGGGGCGTGGGCTCTCTCCACGGAGACGGGACTCGCCCACATCGGGGACAGCCTGGTGTCCACAGGAGCCTGGGCTCTCTCCGGCTCACTTTACTTGGAGATCTGATTACAGGAGGAGAGAAAGCTGTAGGAGAAACATCTGCCTCTCTCACACACACACCTAGTTATGGCAGAACACCTATTAACTGCTTCCCATTAACGCAGAGGCATGAGTTAACAGAACCATTCACACCTTGTCTTTATTAATTGCTTTAATATTAAACTGACAACTTCTAGAAAAATATGAATGTGATCGCGTGCCTCTAATGGGGATTAGGTGAAGATACACACATTTGGTGCAGTCAGATCGTGAAAACCAGTCTGAGGAGCTGTTACTAACGTAACTCCACCACTGGCTTCTGGGGCAGGCTCTGCAGATACAAGAGTGGCAACAACGAGACCTAATGGGCAGAAGGTGGTATCACACGCCAAATAGCGTTCTTGCCCTGACAGCCAACCGTGCAAGAAATACTTGGGGGTTGCCATTTTACAGGTGTCCTGAACTTTCGGCAACTTGCCCAAGGTCACACAGCCAACCAACAGCAGGACGGGAATTTGAACTCTGGTTGACCAAATGCAGCCAATGCCCAGGATGCACTGCATGTCCTCTGAGAAAACACCTGACTATGGACAAGCCAAGCTCCAGCAGTGAGAAAGGGGACCAGAGCTTCACCAGCGAGAACTCTTACACTGCGGAAGTATGTCCCATCCAACAACAAACCCAAGCGCAGAAGCTCTTCACTTCCTGTTCCCCTGTTTCCCGCACCCACTCGCCCTACGGTGTGTGGTATTCCAATGCTCTACTCTGAAGCTGGGCTTGCAAGACCTCCCATTCCATGACCTTTCCTGAGCTCCTCTCAAGACACTCCGCTGTCACTGGAACTCACGATCCGCCACATGGATGCTTCCCTTAACACCAATGTCCAGGACAGAGTGGACCCCACCTTCTTTAATCAACTGCAAGAGCTGTCCGACTGCTCACACCTGCCAGTACTTGTCCCTTCTGACACTCCTAGTGCTTTACAATAAGAAGCATCAAATTAAGCCTCGGCAATTAACCTATTCTTCCTACTATAAAAATATAACAGCGCCATGACAAACAATCTTCCTGACCCCAATGCTCCAGCCAGCATCTGTAGAACACCACCAACATAAGCACAATATGCAGAATTCGAACTTAAGGCAACATTGACCTTAAGACAAAGTCCTTAAGGCATCAGCCATTTCCCTGATAAAACCAGCGATTTTTATGTGCTTTGAATATGCTCTCTCTGCAATTCTATCTGGGTTTTGTAGACTGGGTTTGTTTACATGAAAAGCAGACTTTCCTGTGTCAAATTCCAAGTTTTAAAATTAAAGTTTAAACTGCATAGAATATAAGGCTGTGTGTGAACCGTGGTTCTAGGGCCACCTGTTGGAGCCTCTCGCACTGCAGTGTCTGTGTCTCAACCTGTCTAGTGAGTGTACTGGTCTGCAGTACTTCTGGGCATGGTATCTGTGTTTCTCCGGATTGCACAGGAGCCTTGAGAGAAAAGGGGAAGGTGCTGTGTGCATGACATCACTAACCACCCCTGCAAAAGCAGGGAGAGTGCAGAGGAGCAAACAAGGGGATGAGAACACTGAAGAGTATGGCCATTCTCACTTCTTAAAGAGCAACAAAAGCCCAGTGCATGCTGGGAGACCCAAGTCCTGGGAAGTCCTGAAAGGTCCCGACAATACAGAGTGGACCCAAGGGGGAGTCTAGGAAATTTTTTAACTTTGCCATAGAGCACATGCACTCGCCAGAGAGAGACAGAGAGAAAGTGAGAAATCACCCCAAAGAGGGATGGTCGCACTGCAATCCGCTCCTCTGCTCCCCTCTTGGGATTCTGGGCATGCATAGACATCCTCCTGGTGTGATATCAAGGCACCAGGTCCAGGACTTGAGCCACAGGTGGGACTCAGCCACCTTAACCTCCACACCATGAGCGGGCCCTGAAAACTGGTCTTTAAGAACTTTAAGTTCCATAATGGCGATTCACAGAAAGGAGGATGAACAGAGGTTAAGGGTAAGAAGAGAGCAAGAGATACAGAGATTTCTTACGCCCCGAGAACTGAACTAAGAAGCTGAGGTAGGAGAAGAGAACCCACGTCTCACTGCGGTGTGGGCCTGATCACCCTTGCGCCCCAGCGTTCCTGCATCAGAGCCAGGGGGCTTTCTTATTGTAATCTTCAATGTGAACTCAAACAGGAACATTTTAGAAGGGTAATTTAAAAATGGCCTTCTTGGGGCTTGCAGGTGGCGTGGTACTTAAGGGTGCTGGACTCCCACATGGCCAACTGCGGTTCAAGTCCTGGACCTGGCAGCTTGCTTTCTTACTTTCCCTCTACTCTTACTCTGTCCCTCACTGGTCAAACGGAAATAAGCAAATAAAATTAAATAAAATCTCTTTTTATTAAAAAGGGCCCTCTTACGTTATTAGCAAAAATGTCAAATTACCTTACAATATACAAATTTGAGGTTGAAGAAAAAAGCCCTAAGTAGGCTGGCATGTGGCCTGGCACTTAAGGCAGCTGGGTCTCACATGGCCAACCACGCAGTTCAAGTCCTAGACCCAACAGCCGGAGAAACATGCTGGGCATGTATGTGTGCATGCTTGCCCCAAACCCAAAGTGAAATCGAGCAAGGGCCCCCTAATATATTTTCTAGGGTTCCTGAAATATAAAGTCCATTTACATTGTAATGGCCCAGAGCAAGGAGTAAGTCTTCAGACTTTGGTTATGATAATGACCAACATGGACCATGAGCGAGGGCATTTCACCTCTAAAACTCTCACTTACAGGAAAGATAAGGTTTTCCTTTTTTTTTTTTTTTAAGTTTTTTTCTCCTTTTTTTTAAGAATTATTTATTTATTATTTAATTATTTATTTAATTTTGATTCATTCCTTTCATTTTAATTTGACCAGAGAGAGACACACACAGAGAGAGAGAGACAGAGAAAGAGGCAGTGTGAGAAAGCAAGTCACCAGGTCTAAGACTCTAACCGTGGTTGTCCATGTGAGAGTGTCCAGAGCCTTAACCACCACGCCACCTGCTGGTCCCCAAGATAAGGTTTTCATTTCAGTGTGTAAGATGTTTTGTAGACTGGAAACTGCTGGTTGTGAGCTCAAAGACTCCAGGCTGAATGGCTCTAGACACCGGAAGAGGAATTTGATTGTCTAAGGCCTCACCAATCAAGAATGCCCAGGAGGTAATCACGCCCTCTTGAACCAATCACTGAACTGATCATGCTCCTGGGGCTTCTGCCCCTAATTTTGCCCTTAAAAAGGCAGGTGGGGAACCAGCAGTTAGCATAATGGCTATGTCACTGGACTCCCACGTAGTTGACCGCGGTTCGCATCCCGGACCCGGTGGCTTAAAACTCATGCTGGGTGCATGTGCGAGCATGCCCAAGATCCCGAGAGGAGAATGGAGGAGAAGGGATTGCGGCGTGACCATCCCCCCTGGGGGGTGATTTCTCGCTTTCTGTCTCTATGTCTCTCTCTGTCTGTCTGGCGAGCGCATGCACCCTATAGCGAAAACCTCTTCAAAAAATTTTTAAAAAGGCATGTGGGGAACATCTCGGGGAGACCAGGTCTTTTCAGCATGAGCTGCCCGTTCTCCTTGCTTCGCGCTCTGCAATAAAGCTGTACTTTCCTTCATCACACCATGTCCTATGGCTTGGTTTTATAGTGCTTGGGCAAACAAACCTGATTTGAGTTTGGTAACAAAAAGAGGAAGAGATGGAGAAGGGAACTTGGTGTGACCATGCCTATGTGGGGCGTTTCCTCCTTTCCCTCCCCCGCTCTGCCTTCCTGTCTCTACCTAACTATATATCTGCAAATATCCCAGAGGACATGCAACTTAGCAAAAGGTAGAGTTTTTTAAAAAGTAAAAAAGCTGGGACCAGCAGTTAGCGTAACGGCTATGTCGCTGGACTCCCATGTAGTCGACCGCAGCCTGAGTCCCAGTCCTGGCAGTTTAAACTCACGCCAGGTGCGTGTGCATGCCCAAGATCCCGAGAGGAGAATGGAGGAGAAGGGACTGCAGCGTGGCCATCCCCCCTGGGGGTGATTTCTCACTTTCTGTCTCTCTGTCTCTTTCTTGTCTTTCTGGGAGCACACGCGCCCTATTGCAAAAACCTCTCCAGAAAAAAAAAAAAGTAAAAAAGCTATCTTTTTTTATTTCCTTCTTCTGTCAAATTTATTTACCCCACCACCTCCAGGAGCCACAAGACTTGGAATGTTAATGGAGCCATTACAAATTCATCTCTATTCTCTAAAATGGAATTTCTCTTGGCTTCTTCTATTTTGTATTTTATTTTTAACCTTCAAGATTAAAAAAAGAAAGAAAGAAAGAAAAAAGAAAAACCATCTGGAACACATTTCATTCCAATATTTTCTTGAGGTCTAGATAACTGACCTTAATTCCAGGAAATGTTATATGATAAATATGTTGTCGGTAAAAATTTTAAATATTGCTACTAAAGATGCAATTATAGATGTTCAAGTTTTCATACATTGAAGCACATTAATTAAAACTTGGCACAGTGGAAGGAAATCAGGGGACAGATGAAAAGGAGGATGACGTGTACTTCATATTGAGTGCAGCATAATTATTACCTCTTTCTGATAAAGATGTTCCAACTAGGCTCTAGCTGCCTGCCTGCAATCGCTTTAATCATCACTCCAGACCAAAGAAACAACCCATCAGAATCCCAAGGGGTTTGCTTATTGTCCTGCTTTGGGAAAGCTCACCAGGTATCTCCAAATGCTTCTTAATGGCAATAATTAAACATCTGGGAATAGCACCTACTTAAGTTGCCAGCTTCCTCAGATAGTCTCTTCCATTCATTACATGCTGGGAGCTGAGAGGGAATTTACATTCTGAATAATACCTCAAGACCACTGGAGAAGTGAGAACCAACGGGGCGACTCCCCACTGACCTCGCTGCAATCTGTACTAAGGCTTTGTTAGTGCTTTCGGATTTGGGAACAGATGCTACATAAAAACTCCAAAAGCACCAGGCTAAGGTCTGCAGGTAAGTCAACGTAAACATGTGAGGAAACGGCCTTTCGTTAAACATGCAAAACCCGGCCTGGGGTGAGGGAGGCAGGGCAGCCAGGCCCTCTGGTCCCCACATCTGACTACATGGAATTCTGTTCTGATGAAACCAGCATTCAGCCTTTGCAAATAATGCCCAGGTCTGTGGGAGCCTGACCGAGAACACGCATTCTCTCCATTCCACGGCATGGCTCCGCAACTTCTAGAAGGAAAAGAGAGAGAAAAGCAGGAACTGAGACAAAGAAGTCTGTGGTTGTCTGATATTCATCTGGTCATGAAAGAGCCTTTGTCAAAAAAAAGTCTACTTGAATCTTAGTAAGATGACCTGATATCCCCTGTCCAATTGGATTCACAATTTCCCCCAAAGCAACCAAAAGTTTCCTAATTAACAGCCCTGCTAGCTACCTGCTTTTTCAGCTTAATTTTAACTGTTTCTGAAATAAATAAGTGCATTCATAAATAAATAAATAAGCAAGCAGCATCACTCAGTTTCGTAAAAAGTTTGGCTTATGTATCTTTTGTTAAGGCAGGAAATGACATACTAAAGAGATTTTTGCTATTAGGACATGTGCATTCGCCGAAGAGAGATAAAGAGAGGGAAAGTGAGAGATCACTCCTGGGGGTGGGGGGGGAGGGGAGATGGCCACACCACAATCCCTTCTCCTCTAGGGATCTTAGGCACAAACGTACATGCACCCCGCGTGAGTTTCAAGTCGCCAGATCCGGGACTCGAACCGTGGTTGACTATGCAGGAGTCCAACACCTCAATTACCATTGCACCACTGCCCAGTCCCCCATAAATGGCTCGATTTTAGACTTTTCCAGATTTGGGGCTATTGCATACACATAATAAGGTATCTTGGGATAGGCCCCCGGTTTCAACATGCAACTCCTTTCTGTCCCATGAACATCAATGTGTACAGCCTGAGGATGCTTTCACATGGTATTTTCACATGGTGAGGTTGGACTGTGCCCATCCGTGAGGTCAGGTATGGAATTTTCCACTTGTAGCCTCACCCCGGCACTCAAAACGTTTTGAATTTTAAAGCATTTTGGATTTCAGAGTTTGGGATTCAAGAAGCTTAACCAACTTTCAAATACCCTAAACCAAATGTACAAATAACGTGACTTGGGACATTCATACAGCGCGAACACCAGGCTTTCTAATGAACATGCAAGACTGCAGTCCCCTTTAATTTGGTTTTGCTCTTCCCCAAGCTGATAGCATTCAGTGGAGGACAATGAGTTGGAAGACACCACTTTGGCTGTGTGAGGGAGCCAGTAAACAAAGCACTGGGGTCCAACTATTTCCCACGGAGCTTACGACGGGAAGTAACCGTTAGTTACCATAAAGGCCTCGTCTTCTCTGCATAGAGGGAAGAGGAAAGCAGAACCTGGGTCTGGCCGTTATTCATCAGCGTCCCAAACCGGGCCTGCACTCTGACCCACAGGCCTCCCCAGACCAATGATCTATAAGGAGAGAATCATCAAGGTCGGAGCTGTGACCTCACTGTACGTAAACAGCTGTCTGGGAGGGACTTTCCCAGTAAAATCTTAAAACCTGGAAAAGAGGCTGTGACCTTCAGACAAGCCCACCACAGGCAGAGGGAGCCGTCCAGGACAGAGGCACACCTCCACCCTGAAATCCTGCCAGAAAGAAGATCCCACAGCCAGACCCCCAAGCTAGGCCTGGAGAGGGAGTGTACTCAGGTCTCTGTGTCCATGTTTGACCATCACAGCGGGACAGAGGTGCCATGCAAGAGACAGCCAGTCAGCAGAGAGGTGTTACTCTGTTCATGCTCACTTTTCTTAACAGGGGCACTCTGGAGCCAACAGGCGGCGTGCTGCTTGAGGAGCTGGGCTCCTGTATGTCTGACCAACCATGGTTCGAGTCCCGTACCTGGTGGCTTGCTTCTCACTTGCCCTCTTACTCTCTTCCCCTCTCTCTGGTAACACATGTGCACTATAGCAAATTTTAAAATGATAGTAACGATGACTACAATAAATAAATCTTTAAAAAAACACACACACACAGTGGGTGGGGGTGGGCATCTTTTTAATCCAGGTGTGGCCTCTTTGATGGGCCGAGCCCATGCAGAACTGACGTGACAAAGCCTCTCCTCAATGGTGCCTGTCTCGGAATGGCTCTACGTGATCTCTGTCCTGCAAAATAAAGCCCAACTCCGGAAACCAAAACACAGGAGTGCGGGGGACCTGGAGAGCCCCCCAGTCGACCTCGCCCATGGATGGAAAGACTGCGAGCTCTCTGCTCAGCCCCGTGTTCTCTGAGCACTCCCTTCTGCCATGTCCGGACAGCCGAGTTTCGATGGAGACAGATCTGACAGCGAGACCCCCTGAGCACAGGCAGCCTATGGCCAGCCGGCTGCAGGGCGCCAGCATGCTTCTGCTCGTCCCCCCGGTGCCTCCCTTCCTAGTTTTTTTTTTTTTTTTTTTTAAAGAGATTTCTTCTTGTTAATATATTTGGTTAGGTCAAGGTCTGTAGCGACTGCAAACACAATCTAAACCTTTTTCTTAGCAGAATTCCCAGGTGCTGCGGTCTTCATTTCAGGCAAGGGTGCCAAGAGGTATGTCTGAAGCACTTAGTCTGCAAAATCCCGAACACCCTCCTCTGTCACTTCTGACTTCTCTTCCTCCGAGGTGGGCACACCTAATGTAGGCACAGCCCTGCTACTCGAGGTATGGAAGTGTACTGGGGGAGGACTGTCCGAAAGACGAAATGAACAGTTATCAAGAAAAGCTTTCCTACTGACTGGGGAGCACAGAAGTAAAACGATTACAAAGAAAAAGATTGTGTTTGTTTTAGTTTTTGCTACAGGACACGTGCAAGAGAGAGACAGAGACTGAAAGTGAGAAAGCCCGTCCTGGGAGGATGGCTACACCACAATTCCTTCACCATTCTCCTGGCATGATTTTTCAAGCCGCCAGGTCTGGACTCGAACCACACAGTCAGCCATGGGACCAGCAGCCTTAACTACCACCCAAACTGGCTGGCCCAAGGCAAAAGATTTCTTATTAAAATAAAAAAGGTAGTTGCCTGGTAGAGTTTCCAATGCTTAACAAATTCTGAGAAAGCTAGTGGTTTTTAATATTCCTGGAAGGTGTTTATCAAAATAGGCACAGCACTTAAAATCAGCTTGATGATAATCAAAACCAAAAAGGAATTTGCAGGAATAGCCCAATTTCTTGGTCAAAAACCTCAGTTTGGTTATAGAGGTATATTGCTAAGACCTTAGTGATTCATTTAAACCTCTAGCGCATGTGTTCATACAGATCAAGTAATCACGTAGCAAAGAACTGCTGCTGGTTCTAGTCTTTATCAATGCTCCTTGTGACTCGGCCAAATTGCTAAGAAGCTCCACTCTTCTGTGGGTTGGACCTCAGCAGTTAACTCAGTACCACCAGCAGACTCTAGGTGGCGCTACAGGAATGGCTCCATCCAAATCTGCATCTTCTGTTACAGCTCAAGTTAGTCCCAAGGATCTGCCCCATCCACCTCCCCATCCACCATCGGAGAGTCCCTCCTTCCCGGTGCTCCCTCTGCCAGCTTGCTCACCAGATTCCATCCTTACAGACAAGCAAAGGAGAGTAGGGCAGGCACACAGAATACGGTCTAAAAACAAGATGCAAGTTTTTGTTTGTTTTTGTTTTTGGAGAGGTTTTCTCTACAGGACACGTGTGCTCACCAGAAAGACAAAGAGACAGAAAGCAAAGCAAGAAACCACCCCCCAGGGGGGATGGCCACGCCACAATCCCTTCTCCTCCATTCTTCTCTCGGGATCTTGGGCTCGCATGCACACACGCCCAGTGTGAGTTCAAGTCACTGGGTCCAGAACTCAAACCATGGATGACTACATGGGAGTTCAGTGACATAGCCATTATGCCAACTGCTGGTCCCAAGATGCAAGTTTTAAACCTGACTTTGTTTAGACCCTGACGTAACAAAACTTCCCTCATTGTCCTTTGTCCCCTCAATTTATTCCAGACCTTCAGAAACACTATAAATCTAACCACAAATTATTGGTGCAAATCTAGATACCTGTTAAAGGAAATCTTCCTGGAAATGTAGTCCCAGTGGGTCAAAACTGAGAGTTTAATTTCTAAATGCACTAGTGTTTCCTAGAACACATCTGTCACCATGTAAGGTAACCCCGAAGCCCATGGTGGCCACTTGCAGTGACACTGACATCAGCGAGACCGACCGCAGCGTGGTACTGCCAGGAGCCGCAGTCACCATGAGACGCGGAACACCACGCAGGAGGGGGCCCTTCATCAGACAGCCTTCGGCACTGAGGAATGCGCAGCGGCTTTCCATCCAGCCACGTGTGAGAAATACCTGCCTAGAATCCCAAGCACTAAAGGACTCAGAAGGGTGGCAGGGCACAGTGCATCTTTTGTCTTTTTGGGTTCCTGCCATGGGGCATATCTACTCACAGGAGAGGGACAGAGAGACCAAGTGAGAAATCACTCCCCCACCATGCTACAACACCTTCACTCCCATTCTCCTCTCGGAGAGTTTTGGATACGCACGCACGCGCGCCTGGCGTGTGTTTCACACTGTCAGGTCCAGGACTTGAACTGGCCACCAAACACCTACTGGCCCCCAAGTCCATCTTCCTACCTAGTCCAGCTGGACGAGCCCACAGTTTGGGAGCTGCATGCCCAGCCGAGGGGTGGCCAACTGGATGAAATGGAAGCATCAAGGACAGCAACAGATGCGAATTCTCGAGTTTCACTGGAAAGACCAACAGTGCTGTGAAAACACTGTTAAAATCAACGCATATTTTTATAAAGAATTATTTATTTTATTTTATTCATTTATTATTATTTTTCAGTTTGACCAAAGAGAGAGAGAGAGAGAAAGCAAGCTGCCAGGTCTGGGACTCGAAGCATGGTCAGCCTGTGGGAGTCCAGTGCCTTAACCACCACGCCACCTGCCAGCCCCCAAATCAACACATCTTAATAAGCTCTGTTCCCACATGAGCAGCCTGCAGGAGGAAGTACCTGCTGTCTCAATGTTCTCAAGTCATATAAAGTGAGGAAGAGGCATTTTCTGAACACCCCCGGGGTGGGGGCAGCACCCACTGAGGGACCCCATTTCTTCACCCTGGAATTTTCCTGCAGGCTGATGACGGAGGTGGCTTTCCCTCAGGTGCCTGAGATGGTCACAGTGCAACCAGGAGCAGGAAAGGAGCTACTGGGCCAAACAGCGAAGCAGCCCCTGTGGGTTCCCACGTAGGGGGTTCCAGGCCAGAGACCTCACGGAGAGTGCCAGGCAGGCACATACTCCTGACTAGACTGGCTGAGGCCGGAGTGACATGACAGAGGACCCTGCAGGGGACACCTGTCTCTCCGTCTCAGTCTCTCTTAATGTAGAAGAAGGGATGGACTTCAAAGGAAATTTTTTAAAAAGAGTAACTACTACTTGTTCAGGATCAAAAGCAGTCTCAGGGCTCGACTAGAAAGGAGTGTTTAACCCTCACTCACCAGCACAGGAACGGAAACACAAAGGGTCAGGGATGGGGCTAGGCCAACAGCACCTCAGGCCGATGCCTCGATCTCATCAAGGAAGTTCTATTTCTTTTTTTAAATTATTTTATTTCGTCATCATTCTAATTTGACCAGAGAGAGAGAGAGAGAGAGAGCAAGCAAGAAAGCAGGCCACCAGGTCTGGGACTCAAACCGTGGTCAGCCATGTAGAAGTGTCACCACCGTAACCACCATGCCACCTGCTGGCCCAGGAAGTTCTATTTCTACCAGCATAAAAAGGCCTTGGATATGGGGCTCCTCCCTCTCTACTGCAGTGTGGTCTGTGAAGGCTCCTACTGCATTCCTCAGGGGGAGGGGAGCTGAATTCCAAAATCACCCTTCAAAGCCCTAAGATACAAATGAAGCCCCACCATCACCAACCAAAGCTTGGGTTTAGCTACACGTGACTTTTTAAAGAATCATTCACTTAATTATATTACTTCTTTTAATTTTGCTATAGGTCACATGTGTTCATCAGAGAGAGACAGTGAGAGAGAGAGAGAGAGAGAGAGAGAGAGAGAGAAAGCAAGCCACCAGGTCCAGGACTCAAACCACAGTCGGTCATGTGGGAGTCCAGAGCCTACTCACCACACCACCTACCGGCCCCTACAAGTGGGTTTTACACAAGAGGCCCGCCATGCCCGTTTTTTTTTCTGTCTAGCACGATGACTTCTGTGTACTTTCATCCCGCTCACTCTCGCGTACACTCACGTGCAGAACTAGACAGTGAGAGCGTGAATGATCACAAATTACAGCGTGGTTAGTCCGCGGCCCAGGAAGACAAACGGAACCCCTGCCAGCAGCTGCGCAGCCCACCCTCGCCGCCTGACTGCGTGCTCCCACGGCCATGCTCGGTCTAAGTCTCGCAGAAACATGGCATCGCATGGCCCAGCTCGCGCAGGCTCCCGACCACTGTGGCAGGGCCACGGTGCCGTGAACCAGCTACCAATCAGAAACCACATATCCCTCCTTCAATGGGCGACCTGTGCCTCTCCGTTGGCATGTGCGGTGGCTGTTGACTAGCCCTCCTGCACGGTGACAGCTGATCCTGCACGGTGACAGCCGACATCTATTTGGGCCACTATTGAGAGGAGACGAACCTTCTGTCTGGACTAAGGGGTGTGGAATGCAAGTACAGCTTAAGGCCTGGGCCTGGCTCCATTCTTTCTTGATTAAACTGTGTTTTGTGAGCCTTTTTTTATTATTACTATTTCATTATCTTTAGTTTATTTATCCTTTCTGTAAGGGAGGAAAGTGGAGAGAGAGGGTCAGGATGCTGCAATCACTCCAGCTTCAGCCCACCCCAGGTGACCAGCTCAAGCAAGCCAGCACACTCAGGGAAGCTGCAGACACACATCCAGAACCTTCTGAGGGGCCCCCTGGATGGTGCAGCAGCCCACCACCTGCCCAAATCTTCTTAAATGTTTTAGAATTATTTATTATTATTATTTTTTAACTTGCTCTAGTCATCAGAGAACGATAGGGTGGGGGCGGTTTCCTTTCTTCCTTCCAAGAAAGGAAGTCACCAGGTTCAGGACTCAAATCACTATCAGCATATGGGAGTCCACGCCGCCTGCCAGCCCCATCTTTTTTTTATTAATACCTCTAGGATGTCCTTTGTCTCCCTTGACTATCTAGGTTTTCAACTTCCTGGGATATTCTCTTTAAAAAAAAAAAAAAACTTTTTGCAGAAGGGTGTGTGTCTGTGCTATACAGCGGGAGGCAGAGGAGGAAGAGTGGAAGCGCCCCCACGGGGGATGACCCACCAGCTGCCCCGCCACCCCTTCATTTCCCCATCCTGTCGGGATGTGGGCGCATGTTTCTCAAGTCACCAAGTTCAGTATGCACACCATGGGGCCGGTCATGTGGGATCAGCTGCCTTAGCCACCAGGGCACAGATCACCCCAAGTTCTGTCAGCTTCCTTTAAACAGGCTTCCCTGCAAACCAACAGGGTTTTTTTTTTTTTTTCCTTTTTTAAAGGAGAGTTTTGCTAAAGGGCACATGCACTTGCTGGAGAGACAGAGAGAGATAGAAAGTGAGAAATAACCCCCCCAGGGGAGATGGCCACACCACAATCCATTCTCCACTCGGGGGTTTGGACACACACATATGTACACACGCCTGATGTGAGTTTTAAGCCACCAGGTCCAGGACTTGAACTACAATGGACTATGTGGGAAGCCCAGTGACGTAACCCTTCCTCCATCTGCTGGCCCCAAATCAAATCTTCTTAATAAAGAGGTATCAGCAGAGAACCGAGAAGTAAACAATAACCAATCTTGCTCACAGTATATCCCAGAGTGCTAAGGACAACCTGCTCCTCGGAGGCTTGGAAACAGCAGATCATTCGCTGCTGGTTAAACTGACGCTAGCAAATACTCAAGACTTGTTTCTGTTTTTTTGTTGTTATTGTTGCTGTTTATTTAAACCACTATTTTGAGTACTGTGACACATAAATTTTCACCTAGTTAGCGTAAAAGTTAACTTAATATTTCAAAAAGTATAAACTACCTTTGAAAATACATTGTACTTAAACTTAGAAAACGTCTCATTGATCGGTGTTGCTAAAGAAGAACTTTCCCAGCAACAGTAACAAAATATCAAGTTCTATAATACTGTCATTTTTACACAGAAAAGCGATGCCACAAAATGTACCAAGAACATATTTTTCTGGGCCAGCCAAGTAGCATAGTGGTTAAAGCACTGAGCTCCCACATGGCCAACCACAGTTCAAGTACCGGACCTGGTGGCTTGAAACTCACACCTGGCACAGGTGTTTGCATGCCCAAAATCCCAAGAGAAGAATGGATAAGGTATTGCTGTGTGGTCCTGTCCGCAGGGGTGATTTTTCACTTTATGTCTGTGTCCCTCTAGTGAGTGCACATGCCCTACAGCAGAAATCTCTCAAAAACCATGTCTGTCTCTGCTGAGGCAGGAATTTCAACAGAGCATGCTACAAGTTGAACCCTCACAATACATATTGGGCCCAGGAAACTGCCTAATTATATATATAAGCATACCTCAAAAAGTTATTGGGAAAAAAAAAAAAAACAGAATTAAAGTACAAGTTTATTTTGGTGTAAAAAATAATGCAATTCAGGGACCAACAGTTAGCATAATGACTATGTCACTGAACTCCCATGTAGTCGACCGCAGTTCACGTCCGGGACCCAGTGGCTTAAAACTCACGCCGGGCGCATGTGCATGCGTGCCCAAGATCCCTAGAGGAGAGCGGAAGAGAAAGGATTGCAGCGTGGTCATCCCCCCTGGGGGGTGATTTCTCACTTTCTGTCTCTCTGTCTCTCTCTGTCTGTCTTGCGAGAGCACGTGCCCTATAGCAAAAACCTCCCCCCAAAAATAAAATAATGCAATTCATGCAGTTTTTTCACCATGCACATTTTCTGTGGACTGTTTAAAGACACCCCTCATAGTTCAGCAGTCTCGTGGTTTTTAAGTTTTTCTTCTACTTAATACATGGTTTCAATTCTGACAAATTTTAGAGGTTTTTTGTTGTATGGTTTTAGATTTTTGTTTTTAATTTTGCCAGAGGGCGCACACACTCCCCAGAGACAAGCAGGCAGACACACACACACACACACACACACACACACAGAAAGGATTCACACGGGAATGGCCATAGCACCATCCCACCCTGCAGTTCCTCTCCCTTAGGGATGGAGGAGACACAGTTGTGTGTGGCCGGTGTGTTCCTCAACCTGGCAGGGAGGGGACACAACTGTGGTGGGCCATGTGGGATCTGGCTCTCTTAACCAGGCCCTGGCGAGGTACGGGCTGGACCCTTGCAGTATTTTAATACTCCTGTTCTACCTGCATCCCCTGTCACACACACAAAACAAGGTACAGAAAACAATGACTTAGAAACTTCTATGTCCTTTGTTTTCTTTGTTTTGTTTCAACTGCCAGAGGAGGTATGCCTACTGGTCAGAGAGACAGAGAGAGGAAGAACGCACCCCCCAGTGGGGCGTGGTCATACTGGAATCCTCCACTTCTCCATCTTCTCAGGATCTGGGGAAGGCACACACATACCCCTGGTGTGTTTTTCATTCACTGGGGCTAGGATTCGAACCCGGGTCAGCCGTGTGGAATCCAGCTCCCTTAGCCACTAGGCTAGGTGCCCTGCCCCAGAGCGTGGCTCTCTATGAAAACCTTCCCTCGAAGTGATGCACAATGTGACATGCTGCCTACTGTGAGGGAGTGAAGCTCTGGAGCGGCGCCCCGACCGTCCCGGCACCAGGAACTGGCCTCACAGAAGACAGACGATGCCCCACCCATGAGAGTGGGGGTGTCCTGGGGTGACCAAGCACTCCACACCCACCCAGCGCCCATTTCCGCCACTACCGCAGGCAATGTAGAATGAACCATCACGCTTGGACAACGCTGGTTCGCCGTCTCCCCTCAAATCACTACCATGGCTGCTTCGATGGGAGGCAGGGCCCAGGCCCAGGCCGCAATGCCAGCAGTGGGAGGGGCTGCAAAGGCAGACTTAGCCTCAGCCTCCTCTCCCACAGCCCACCCTCCACGCAGAGGGTGGAGGGTGACAGGAGGCCACTGCTCAGAACCTGGCCACCCACTAGTACCTGCCTGGGCCAGGGGCTGGGGACCCCTGCTCTAGAGAAGACTTGTTTCTCCTTGAGGGGAATACAAAGTCCCCAATGACCTGGACCCGATGACTGGAACTGCGCCCAGATGGTCCAGGGGAGCTCACCGCCTAGGCCACCCAGGGTCCGCATGCCCCCAGCACACCCTCATCTCGTCCGCACCACTGTGCCCGACAGCGTGGGGCTGAATGGCTTGAAAGCATGTTTACGAGAGCCGGACACCACCCTCACTGTTATTAACGCACCACGGAAGGACCAGCAACTAGAGGTAGTTTAGGGCAGGAGGCTAGAAGGGCTCGGCCGAATTTAATTAAATGGATTCTCTTTGCCTGACTCTAGGTGAACACCCTGCTCCCCCAAGAGACACCATGGAACTCTTCCTGATGTCGAACGGAGCTCACATCTAAGCCCCACACCCCGCCACCGAGGCCCCCGCTGTCGGGTTTCAGCACAGTTTTACACCTGCCACCTGTCACAGGGAAGAAATAAGATCTTGCCCACTGAATCAGCCACACACTTTCAGGAGTGCCTGAATTTCCTCCTTCCGCTCCGGGATCACTTTCTGCATGCTCTATGTAGAGGGTTTAATTTCTTTTCCTTTTTCTTTTTTTAAGGTTTCTTTTGCTTGAGGGTGTGGGTGCTGGCTGGAGAGGAGAGAGACAGTGAGAAGAAAAGTGAGAAATTATCCCCTCAAGGGGATGGTCATGCCCACAATCCCTTCTTCTCCATTCTCCTCCTGAGATTTTGGGCACACACACGCACACACAGTTGACGCTATCCCCCAGTAGCCAGGTCCAGGATTCGAGCTGCAGTCAGTCACCTGGGCTAGCCCCGTCGTGGGGAAACGGCTCTGAAGCACCCTCTGTGCTGTGGAAAAGCACCCGGGCATCACGACTGCTTCTCCAGGGTTTGTCTCACAGCTCAGAAACAAGCATTCCACCCAAAGACCACTGGGGGGCACACACAGCCCATGGACCTGGTCCGCAAATGAACTATAAAGGAAAAAGAAAAATCCCATTTGATTTGGGGAGTTATTCAGACTTTTACCTGCCACTGCTGTTTGAAAATTACAAAACAGCCCCAAAAATACTAGTGAAAGGAATGTAGTTTTTAACAGACAAGACTGTTAGAAGATAGACTGTGTGTTTGATCGGCATACTGACCAAACAACACTAAGGAAGGTGTGAAACAAGACCCACAGAGCGAGACTTACTAGAACTGATGGTCATAATCCCTATCATTTATACTTCCATTCAGTGGCCACAAAATATTAAGAAAAATTAAGGTAACTCCTACAGTCTTATGGAACAGTATGACATTATCTGCATGCTAATTTGCTTTTACTCAAATATTTTGTTTATGCACAGCAATCAGTTAATCCTATCAGGAGGAGGTTTGGACAGCGTGTCTTCATGGTAGTAGATTTCAACTGCTGATCGGAATCTGGGGCCACACTAGAGCGAGGAGTTGAGTAAATCGCAGTGACAATGCAACCCTGACACTAAATGAAAGCACACACACTAATAATCAACAGACAGAGTGTGGCGCAGAGCACACCAGTGTCATCTGAATCCACGGGAAAATGTTGGGGAGGGGCGGCAAAGGCAGACTTAGCCTCAGCCTCCTCTCCCACAGCCCACCCTCCACGCAGAGGGTGGAGGGTGACAGGAGGCCACTGCTCAGAACCTGGCCACCCACTAGTACCTGCCTGGGCCAGGGGCTGGGGACCCCTGCTCTAGAGAAGACTTGTTTCTCCTTGAGGGGAATACAAAGTCCCCAATGACCTGGACCCGATGACTGGAACTGCGCCCAGATGGTCCAGGGGAGCTCACCGCCTAGGCCACCCAGGGTCCGCATGCCCCCAGCACACCCTCATCTCGTCCGCACCACTGTGCCCGACAGCGTGGGGCTGAATGGCTTGAAAGCATGTTTACGAGAGCCGGACACCACCCTCACTGTTATTAACGCACCACGGAAGGACCAGCAACTAGAGGTAGTTTAGGGCAGGAGGCTAGAAGGGCTCGGCCGAATTTAATTAAATGGATTCTCTTTGCCTGACTCTAGGTGAACACCCTGCTCCCCCAAGAGACACCATGGAACTCTTCCTGATGTCGAACGGAGCTCACATCTAAGCCCCACACCCCGCCACCGAGGCCCCCGCTGTCGGGTTTCAGCACAGTTTTACACCTGCCACCTGTCACAGGGAAGAAATAAGATCTTGCCCACTGAATCAGCCACACACTTTCAGGAGTGCCTGAATTTCCTCCTTCCGCTCCGGGATCACTTTCTGCATGCTCTATGTAGAGGGTTTAATTTCTTTTCCTTTTTCTTTTTTTAAGGTTTCTTTTGCTTGAGGGTGTGGGTGCTGGCTGGAGAGGAGAGAGACAGTGAGAAGAAAAGTGAGAAATTATCCCCTCAAGGGGATGGTCATGCCCACAATCCCTTCTTCTCCATTCTCCTCCTGAGATTTTGGGCACACACACGCACACACAGTTGACGCTATCCCCCAGTAGCCAGGTCCAGGATTCGAGCTGCAGTCAGTCACGTGGGAGTCCAACACCTCAACCATCATGCCACCTGCTGTCCTCAGAGGTTTAAGTTCTTAAAAAACAGATGTTACTTTGGGTGTTTACACAAATTACACTGATCTGAACACAACATTTCCACAGTGTGAACACCTAGGACTGCTGAAACCTCATAATCGCCAAAGAACTCTGTCATGATTTCAACGAAAGAAAAATATATACATTACTTAGAAAACAACGTAGCGTTTTGAAACAGCTCAGGCTTGATTTCCTTCCACGAGGTCAGGGTTCCCCATGACAGTGAGGGCAGTAAAGTGGATAAGAGCAGAGTGACGCGGTGAGCTGTACGTGCAGGACTGACGGCCCGCGCCACTGTCCCCGCCTATAAGCCATCGGTAGTCACAGAACACCCGGCACGCAAACCCTCTCCAGGCCAGCCTCAGTCGAGCTGGGCTAGCACCGTCGTGGGGAAACGGCTCTGAAGCACCCTCTGTGCTGTGGAAAAGCACCCGGGCATCACGACTGCTTCTCCAGGGTTTGTCTCACAGCTCAGAAACAAGCATTCCACCCAAAGACCACTGGGGGGCACACACAGCCCATGGACCTGGTCCGCAAATGAACTATAAAGGAAAAAGAAAAATCCCATTTGATTTGGGGAGTTATTCAGACTTTTACCTGCCACTGCTGTTTGAAAATTACAAAACAGCCCCAAAAATACTAGTGAAAGGAATGTAGTTTTTAACAGACAAGACTGTTAGAAGATAGACTGTGTGTTTGATCGGCATACTGACCAAACAACACTAAGGAAGGTGTGAAACAAGACCCACAGAGCGAGACTTACTAGAACTGATGGTCATAATCCCTATCATTTATACTTCCATTCAGTGGCCACAAAATATTAAGAAAAATTAAGGTAACTCCTACAGTCTTATGGAACAGTATGACATTATCTGCATGCTAATTTGCTTTTACTCAAATATTTTGTTTATGCACAGCAATCAGTTAATCCTATCAGGAGGAGGTTTGGACAGCGTGTCTTCATGGTAGTAGATTTCAACTGCTGATCGGAATCTGGGGCCACACTAGAGCGAGGAGTTGAGTAAATCGCAGTGACAATGCAACCCTGACACTAAATGAAAGCACACACACTAATAATCAACAGACAGAGTGTGGCGCAGAGCACACCAGTGTCATCTGAATCCACGGGAAAATGTTCGCGTTAAGGAAGAATATTAAGGAAGAAAACCAAGGATAAGCCTTACTTTCAGCTACAGAGAGTCAGAAATCGCTATACCCACCTGCCTTTGGCGGATGTCTGAAGTGGCTCTTTTGAGATGTAATGACCTTGAAAACCTCAGCGCCTTCACGGAATCCTTCCTCGAGGTGCCAGAAAAAGAGCAAAACCTCTTTGCAGGCTTCCCCCTTCTGCTGTGTGCCATCGTCATCCATGAAAGGCAAAACCCAGGAGAGCCTGGATGATCACAACTAACCACCGCGTAAAAATGATCCCCTCAAGCAGACAGTCCCCCAAACCCGAATGTCCACGCTTCGTGTTGCTCAGTCCTCAGGAAAGGGTAACGCACTGAAAAGAAATGGGACCATCCCACCCGAACAACCCTCAATGGAGGCGCAGACTCTGCGGAAGGGCGCGTTGGTGCCAGGCCCGCCGGTTCTAAACTGGTCAGGGAAAGCAGACGCCGGCTCCACTGCACAAATTAAAACCACCTGTGCCAGTTGAACAGGACAGGGGCAGTTTGTCAGGAGTAAAACAGGGTGTAGCAGCACACCTTGGAGTCAGCAGGGTGTGCGTAAACACGTCAGGTTCAAAGAGGGCTCTTAACTCACTCCTTGCCAAAGCAGACAGAGGCCACAGGCTACCACGGAAGCACAGCTTCCACTGCAGAGCAAGCCCTCTCAGCTTCCTTCTCACTTTCTAATTTCTTCCTTTCCTGTTAAGGGAGACAGGAGCACACAAAGAAGCCCTCCCCACGGGGTCTCACGCCACTGTCCCACCCCTTCAGCCACGCAGGGTCAGTGGTGCACGCATCTCCCTGCCATGGACAGGTCAGTACGGGAAGCACACCCCAACCTTCCACATGGCTTCCAGCACAGCAGCATCTATGCTACCGCTGTGCTATCGTGGCTGGGTCCCTTAAGCTTTTTGAACATCCTCTTCTTCCAGTGAATGTGAAACAAGGTGATCAAATGCTCAAATACACACATTTTACTTAAAAAGAAAAAGAAAACAAAACAAAAAACAGAGAACTAAATCTTTACGAGCATAATAATTTAGTCTGGAACACCGTCCTCTGTCTACGAAGAAAGAAGGGTGTTTCTGTTTATGTTTTTTGAGAGATTTTTGCTGTAGGACATGTGTGCTCCCGAGAGAGACAGAAAGAGAAAGCAAGAAATCACCCTCCAGAGGGGATGGCCACATCACAACCCCTTCTCCTCCATTCTCCTCTCGGGATTTTAGGCACACAAGCAAACACACCAAGCGTGAGTTTTAAGCCAGGTCCAGAACTCGAACCACGGTAGGCGACGTGGGAGTCCAGCAACTAACCATTACACCGTCTACTGGTCCCCAGGAAGGGTGCTTCTATACTCATTCAAAAATCAACACGAATATCTTCCCTTCACTTGCCCTTAGCTCTAAGGGAACTGAAGTTGAACTTGAGACGAGAACGAGGGCGGAGACGTGAGAAATGGAGGCCTGGGCCTCCTGGGCTTCGGAGTGCTGGGTATCTGCAGACGGCTCCTACTCGGCACTTTCACCGGAGCCTCAGAAGGCGACGCTTCAGTCACACGAGCCACATCTTCCTGTTTTACAACGGATCCCTGATGGTGAGCTTTCTCTGCTCACTTCAAGTCCTGCTTAGAAGGGAATACATGTTCGATAAACATATTAAACAGCGCCACGCTGTTTTCACGCAGCTAGTACTCTCAGGAGTGTGTAAGAGCGTGTCCTCCTTCCACGGGGAGCCCGTGCGCAGTCCCCCCCAGCC
>NW_006160094.1:4038075-4059487 GCF_000334495.1 Tupaia belangeri chinensis
GACCCGGCAGGACGGGGACAGTGGCGGCTGTGAGCCAAGAGTGCCATGTGCAGTGCTGCTCAGGGTGGCCATATTGGTGAGGTGACGAGGCGCAGAGCAGAGTGAGCCCCGCGAACACAGCAGCCTGACGTCCCGACCCGTGCATGGAGCTCTAACAGACACGTCAAGGCATCCAGACACGCACCAACTTTTCCTGGCAACTCATCTGCATTTCGTTTTACAGAAGGTATCCCTTGGCCAAGAGTGGGGGGCGGGCACAGAGGTGGTCTGCGAAGAATTTATCTGTGTGTTCACTGAAGGCAGCATGTCCAGAACTGCCTTCCTGGGGGAGAGAGAGAGTCGGAATTGGCCCTAAGGACTGAAAAGCAGCATTTCTCAGCGGGAGACCAACCTGAATAAATCTCCCACCTTATCCTGCCTGGGTACAAACCTATATGTGGGGTCTTGCTTTAAAAGTACTTGGAATTAAGTTACGCTAAGAGATAAAGAAGAAGCTATAACCGCTTCACAGAACATGGAGCAAAACTGTTGTAGCTAAAAATATTTATTACTAGTGAACATTTCATCTTCCTGTTTTACAATGGATCCCTGACGGTGAGCTTTCTCTGCTCACTTCAAGTCCTGCTTAGAAGGGAATACATGTTCGATAAACATATTAAATAAATTTAAGAAAATGATGCTATTACAGAAATGCAATAGCAGCTTCGGTTCAGTCTCTAGTTCCTGCAACCGAGAGATCTCTGCGGACACTACCCCTCAGCACTCATAACAAGCTGCCCATGAGAAACGGTCACTGTGTGACTCCCCTTGTAAAGAAGTGTCTCCTGTCACTCTTGCGAAGAAAATAAGTCGTCAAGCAATTTACCACACAAGGAACTTCTGAATTCCTAAATACAAGGCATAGATGCTAATATCCCCTTGCAGGAGAATTTCCAGTTTTATACTATATTATATAGTTTTATTTTATATTTTCTTTATGATTTTATACCATTAAATAAGCTCTTTCCTGGGTGGCCGTCAAGTGCTTGCCATTTAACATCAACTGATTGTAACAGTCGTAAGTTTCTAGCTGATTTCCAAATGTGATTTTCAGTATATATTTTAGAAATAATATTACCATTGTCATGTATGTAAATAGCAATCCCCTTAAATTGTTATGTTACAGTATTTCACACTGTTTTTCAAAATCTACATTTTATGTTATTCTCATTCAAATGTTTTGATGGAGAGAACTGAAGGAGGACCATTCCCACGTTGAGACTACACTTCCTAATGAAAACACAGCAGTATTTCCATCATACGCAAGGGAACGAATTAAATCAGGGGTGTGGCCCACCGAAGGACCAGTAAAGACTAACGTTAAAATGACGGCAAATATTTGTCACGTGGGAGAGCCCACTTGTCGCATCTTTGTCGTCTATTTTACATGACTGCAACGCCCAAATTCCTATCTCCCACACTAACCTGTGCCTGGAGACAAACACGTCCAGTGACCTACTTGACACTTTTCAAGGATGTCTGGGAGGATACAGGGGATTCGGCCTGACGTATCCTCATCTACTCCTGAAGTCTCCTACATCCTAGGAAGAAGAACCGCTGTACCCTCTTCTGTATTTCCTCCAGTCAAAACCCTAGAAGTCATCTTTAATTTCCTCTTTGCCCTTATTCTTCACAGCGAGAAATCCTGGAAACTGCAACTCCAAATTGTTCATGCTTCCCAATTCGACTTCTGTCCTAGCCACACCATCTCTGCACTGGATGGCACCTTCTCCCAGGTCTTTGCCCCTCTCCTGACCATCCAATGCGTTCTTCCCAAAGCTATCTTCTCAAAACACCCAGCAGATGAGGTCACCGTTCAACGGCATGTTACGTTCAGTACCAAATCTTCAAATTCTTACTATCACCTTCACGTCCTCCTGATGTCAGCCCTGCCTTCCAGCCACACATTCTCCTCCTGTGGCTGCCCACTGCACCGCAGCCACAGTAAATCCGTTCTGATCTGTGAACACTTCAGCCTTCTTTGCACTTCCAGCTCTGCACATTGCTCCCTCTGCTTTGAGCCCTTCCAGGTCTGGCTCCTCCTTACCCATCCAAGTCTAGCCCACTCGTCTCCTGCAGAGAGGCCTCCTTTCCAACCCCTTTAAGGTGCTCTAAGGCACCTCACAGTCACTTTTTCACACCCACACTCCTCACCACAGGAACTCTGTAAGCCAGAGAATACCCTTTGCTCACTGAACATCCTCAGCCAGAGGCTTCTCCCTGGCCCTGTTTAATAAACATTTTAATTCCTAACTGGGGTTGGAGAAAGTTGCTAGTTCAGCTGGCAATTAAAAAAAAAAAAAAAAAAGGTTACAACCACTGGTTAGCTCTCAAATATGTTGGGGACAAAACAAGTGTTTGTTAAGTGAATATAGGAAGCCAAGAATGAGCCAAGGATTGTATGAAAGATATGCTTAACCTTTGCTCAAATTCTTAATTTTAGTTTGAAGGTCAGCTCATGGCATAATGATTAAGCAGTGGGATTCTACACGGCCAGCGGAGTAGTTTGAGTCTGATCCAGTAGGCTAAGAAACATGCCGGGTATGTGTGTATTCATGCCCAAAATTCTGAAACAAGGGAGAAATAAAGAAGGGATTGTGATGTGACTGTTCCCCACAGGGGGTGAGGGGACTTTCTTGCTCTCTCTCGCTCTCGCTCTCTCTCTCTCTCTCGCTCTCACTCTCTCTCTAGTGAACACTTGTACCCTGTGGCAAAAATGGAAAAAGACATTCGAAATAAAATTTTAGTTTAATACATGAATAATAACTAAAGATAAAATTTTAGTTTAACTCATAAACATGAGTCGTGATACAATCATACCTTACTCTAAGCCCTGAACATTCAAATGTGTGGTCATTACTAAAATACAAGACAGAAGTCTGATGAAATGAGATCAGTTAAAAGTAGCATTTTTATTAGGTGAACTAGCATCTTTCGCCAACCCCAATCTATAATTAAAATGTTTGTTAATTGGGGCCAGGGAAAAACCCTCCCAAAGTGGAAAGAGACCTATAATTCTGGGAAATGGATTCGTATTTCCCTCCTTGTCATTTTTTTAAGTTTATTTCTTCCAACAGACCAAAAGAGAGACAAGCACTCCCAACAGGGTCCCCATGCTACAATCCACTAGCAGCCTGGGCCACCCTGAATCGCGGGCACATGCAAGCCTGGAGTGTTTCCAGACACAAACCCGAACCCTGCCCGTGTGGGTCAGTCTCATAGAACATTGTGTTGCTGCTGTGTCACTGTCCAGCCCACATGGTCTCTCGCCCTTAAAATGAGGACAATGCCATCTATCTCTCAGGGGTGACTGAGACCTAACCCGGGCCAGCTCCAAGGCACAACGGTAACGCCTTACTCAAGAGAAGCCGGATCCCATGGGGCGACCACAGTCTAAGTCCCCCGCTCGGTCAGCATGTAACCCCTGAGGCATGGAGGGAGCCTAAGGTCCAGCAGTGGAGGCCTAGAGGAGAGGGATCGTGATGAGCCGGACCCTGAGGACGGTGCTCCTCTCTCTCCCTCGCCCCTCCTTTCATTCTCACAGGCATGCACATATGTTCTATCATGAAGAAAAATATATATATATATCATATGATCATACCCTAATAGTGTACCACAAAAGGTCAAAAAAAAGAAAATCTCTACTAGCTTATTTACTCTGTAATTATAAGAGGATCAAAGGCCAAACTGCCTGTTTGCCTCTTCTTTTCCAATAAAATCCAGGAGAAAAACAAAACAAAAAATCCTACTTTCTATATTATTCATATCCTTTTATGAATAAATAGCATATTATTTAAAATGACTTCCCAAAATTATCCAGAAAATATTAATGAAGAAAGAAAAATCCACAGTCATCTACCCTCCTCTTCCTTTCTTGCCTTCTAATTTTATTTTAGTTTGGTTTTGGCTTTTGTGGGAGAAGAGGACACAATATCTTTTATCGGTTCCCAAATACTAAAAATATAAAAATGGGCTCTGTGCTTCTTTTCTGCTTCAGAAGAATACACATATTAATAGTACGGTGTCCTGGGACTCCTCTAAGGATGCAGAAAACCATGCATTTCTAACGACTGCTACTAAATGCCTGTGCTGTACCAGCCTCTCCTCAGACTGATAAAACTGCTAAAATAAGCAAACTGAACCGATGTCCGGTAAGAACTCATTCCATAAAACAAATACCTGAGTGAGCCTGACTTACTCGCTGGCTTGTTTTCAAATGCTCAGGAGCCCCTGGCTGTTGCAGTGATGTGAGCGACAACGGTGACAGCAGTTAACACCGGGGCCTTTTTTTGGTGCAGCATAATGCTAAAACCTTGACATAAATCCTCATGCTTCATGTGAAACTTAAAATTACCTTAGCAGAAACAATCATGACAGGCCTTTGCAAAGGAGAAAACTGAGGTTAGAGAAGTGAGGAATTTGCCCAGGCTCCTGAAGAAAGTCACGGAGGCAGGATCCGCAGCAGCTCAGATCCACGTCACAGACACCAGGGCTCATGTGCAATGCAAGTCAAAGTGCAGCGAACCCAGTCACCCAGCCCTAGCCCACGAGTACGCACCTAGAAGAGGGCGAGACCGTGTCCCCCACTTTCACTGCCTCACCGGCAGCCTCAGATAAGCGGAGTCTCGCGGGCTGTCCCAGGAAGGCTGAGGGTACACGCAAGCCATCCCGCTTGCAGAGCCCTTCCTGCTCCGCACATGGGGAGCACCCTGGCCGCTTCTCTGGGGCACCTGAACCCACACTCTCCCACACTCCCCGGCCCACCCACCCCACTCCCCAATCGATGAACAGTGGGTAAACCAGAAAACATTGAAAATGTTGGGAAATAACCCTTTTGAGTTAATTAATTATCCATTTAGTGTTCTTGCTGGTAAATTTTAATGTCTTCTTCTTTAGTCCAACTAAAATAAATCCATTTAAGGAGGAAATTAATCAAGTTACCTAGCTAATGAACTCTATTTATGCACATTATTTCAGTTCCAGGTTATCAAACTCTTTAAATCATTCCTTCCCTATGCCAATTTATACTCAAGTTAAAAAGAAGTTTCAATTCTAAGCCACATTTAAAACTGCCTAATGGGGGCCGGCAGGTGGTGTGGTGCTTAAGGATGCTGGACTCCCACATGGCCGACTTCGGTTCAAGTCCCAGACCAGGCGGCTTGCTTTCTCACTTTCTCTCTCTCTTTCTCTCTCACTCTGACCTGCTCTGATCAAATTAAAATAAATAAAGTTAAATAAAATAATTCTGAAAAAAAAAACTGTATAATGCTTTCTTTCTTCACTTTACAATTAGTCAGAAGTAGAATTGTTGAGAAATTAGAAAGTCGGGGGGAGGAAGAGAGAGATTTTTGCTCTATTGCTTGCTGGAGACAGAAGACAAGAAATCAACCCCAGGGGCGATGGCCACACCACAATCCCTTCTCCTCCATTCTCCTCCCAGGATCTGGGGCATATATGCACATGTGCCTGGCATGAGTTTAAAGTTATCGGGTCCGGGACTCAAACCACAGCCAACTACGTGGGAGTCCAGCAACATAACCATTATGCCACAAGGTAGAAAGTTTTAAATCCCCAGTTAATCACATACTCCACATTCAAAGGCAACCACTATTAACACTTCTTCGTCTGCCCCATCAAACTTTTTCAAATATTGGGTTGTTGGAAAAGTAATAATGCATTTTGGCACAGGAAAACTATGTCATGACTTTTCCGACAACCAACACATATTAAAAATTATCTCCACCAATATTAGACCATATGTTTACATGTTGCCTAACTCAATTTTTAACAGGTTTTATCTGACTGACAAATTTATCTATGTTTCTCTCTCAAATATCTACCCACTGAACAGACAACTCTACAGCACCCAAACTGAGTCACACTGAATTCTGGCCTCCCTCCCCTGGTGGATGGTGTCACCATCCCCACCTGGCCCAGCTTCTGCCACACACACACACCTGCTGCAAACCAGACCCATCCTGCCTGCCCTCCTGCCCATTCACTGCAGCAGGGTAGTTCTCAAATGTAAATCCAATCATCTAATACACTCATGCTTTTCGTTGATCTGTCCTTCATATTTGAGCTTGATTTTTAATCAGGCAAATCCTCTTTAACCCTGACCTTGATCAGAGCACTTTGTTACATCTCACATAGGACCACTCCTTTCCTTCAGAACCAAGTTAGTAATTCTGATGGTCGGGAATGGGTCGCCCAAAATTCATGTATTGATCATTGTTGTGATGAGATTAGGGAGTGGGAATTTAGTCTGAATACAGTGAAGGGGGAATGCCTTTGGAAGGATATCAGTGATCAGAGTATTCAGGAAGGCCCCAATGACTGAGTACTGGTGGATTTATACAGAGAGGAAATGGGGCCAGTCGGTGGTATGGAAGCAAAGGCAGCATGGCAGACTGTGCAGTTCAAGTCCAGGACCTGGTGACTTGAGAAACACGCCAGGAACATGTGTCAGGCAAATCCTCTTTAACCCTGACCTTGATCAGAGCACTTTGTTACATCTCACATAGGACCACTCCTTTCCTTCAGAACCAAGTTAGTAATTCTGATGGTCGGGAATGGGTCGCCCAAAATTCATGTATTGATCATTGTTGTGATGAGATTAGGGAGTGGGAATTTAGTCTGAATACAGTGAAGGGGGAATGCCTTTGGAAGGATATCAGTGATCAGAGTATTCAGGAAGGCCCCAATGACTGAGTACTGGTGGATTTATACAGAGAGGAAATGGGGCCAGTCGGTGGTATGGAAGCAAAGGCAGCATGGCAGACTGTGCAGTTCAAGTCCAGGACCTGGTGACTTGAGAAACACGCCAGGAACATGTGCACGCCTGCCCAAAAATCCCAAAAGTTGAAAGAGAGAGGACTGAAATTTGAACATCCCCTAAGGGGCTGCTCTCTCTCTCTCTCTCTCTATCTCTCTCTCTCTCTCTCTCTCTGGAACATGCACCTGTCCTCTGGCAAAATTAAAAGAGAGACGGAGAGAGAAGGAGACAGAGTATGCATGAGACAGACTACGCTCTGCTCTGCTCCAGCTCCAGTCCTCCACCCACAATGCTGTGCTGCAGCCCTGTGCCTTTGGACTTGCCAGCCCCAGCATCATGAGCCAAGTAAACCTCTGTTCTTTGTAAGTCACCCAGTCTCAGGTATTTTTATTAGCAACACAAGAGCAGGCTAAGACAGTAATTACACACTTACTTTAATTCTGACTCTCACAATAGAGGATTAGGCCCTGCAAAGCAGAGCCTGTGTGTACTCCTAATAAACACTATAAGGTAGCACTAAGCACAATGCCTGGCACATAATATATACTCAGTAAACTGATAGAATTAACTGAAAACAGTGATCTGATTATCTTTCAAAGGAAATTATTACAGATGCTGCTCTTTACATTATTCATTATTAGCGAAGCACCCTGGTTTTAAAAAGTTTTCTTCTTAACCTGTATTTTAGAAAGTATGGGGCGCTTAGCTTTAGTTCATCACTGAGGCTGGGTTTTAATTTATCTATTCCATTTAATCTCAGTCTCAAATATTCATCAAAAGGCAGGAGGATATGTCTTTATGCAGAAATAAATTATTCTTTTTGATGAAAACAACAGAAAACACATCTTGTAAGTATTTCATTAGAATGTTTTCTATAAAAAGAGAAGGTTTAAAGTGAGGTATACCTTCAAAAAACAATGCTTTTGTAAAATATACATTTCCCCTAAGACCAAATGATAATATGTCTGAACTAATGCATGATCCCTGGGCTGCATCTACTTCATTTTAGAGGAAGTAAGAAATAATCTATGAGTCACCTACCTGATCAGCAAAAAACAACATGCTGGTTACCACGTAACCCCTAGGCAGACATCATAATCCATTCTTTCTCATGGAAACATAGAATTGGCTCAAAGGAAAAAACTCAAGTGTAAATTGTTTCCATTAAACATCCTAAGGGGAGTAACAACCTACTGTGCACAATTTCTGCAACGAGTTTAAATTCTAAAAAACAATGTGATACACAATCTGACAGAAATTATACATGTCCAGAAACCCCATTCTGCAAGCCATGCCTGTTTGCATACAAAACACTAAACTCACATTAATTTCCCATGTTTGGCAATAACGGAAATCACCCACTTACTTGAAATCAGGACACCTCGGTTATTTTGGTTATCACTGCTTTCCACTACCATATAATTTACTTGAATTCCTTAAGTGTAAACTACAATTGTTACACATTTGGAGCAGAGATCCTCCCCCATTCAATATGTTTGTTTTGTTTTGTTTTTACAGCTTGACAGTTCCAAGGAGGTACAATATGTAATGTGAACAAATTAGTATCCTTGACAATAACACACAAAATGGGCCCTTAGGCATTAATTTTCCTTTGGCTCTTTTCTGTCTTCTCACTACATAATCAAGTTGTTTTTTAAGATCTTGTGCATTTCAGTGTTAAAGGAAATCAAGCACCTACCAAAATGGAACAAAGATTTAAATGTAAAGCCTTTTTTTATTTTTTTGGAGAGGTTTTCACTATAGGGCGCGTGCACTCGCCAAACAGACAGAGAGAGACATAGAGACAGAAAGCGAGAAATCACCCCCCAGAGGGGATGGTCATGCCGCAATCCCTTCTCCTCCATTCTCCTCTTGGGATCTTGGGCACGCACGCACATGCGCCCAGCGTGAGTTTTAAGCCACCGGGTCCAGGACGCGAACCGTGGTCGACTGCATGGGAATCCAGCGACATAGCCATTACGCTAACTGCTGGTTCCCCAAATGTAAAGCCTTAAACTATGAAACTACTGGTAGAAAACAGAGGAAACTCTTAGAGACATTGCTAGGCAGAAATTTCTTAAATAAGAACTCAAAAGCACAGGTAATATTCCCAAAAATAGACGAGTGGGATTACATCAAACTAAAAAGCTTCTACACAGCAAAGGAAACAACCATTAGAGTGAAAAGATAATTCTCAGAATGGGAGAAAATATTTGCAAACTATGCTTCAGATAAGGGATTGACAAACACAATATACCGGGAATTCATGCAGCTCATTCCCCTCCCACCAAAAAAAGAATAATCCAATTGTTAAAATGGGCAAATGAGCTGAACAGACAACTCTCAAAGGAAGACACAGGAATGGCCAAAATGCATAGGAAAAAAAAAAAAAAAGCAACATCTCTTATCTATGGGAAATGCAAATAAAAACCACAATGAGATAGCACTTAACCCCAGTCAGAATGGCATGATCAAAACAGTAAAGAATGGTACGTGCCGGCAGAGCGGATGAAAGGGAGTCCTACTACATTTCTGTGGGAATGTAAATTGGTACAGCCTCAGTGACGAATATGGACGTTCCTCCAAACCAGAAGAACTACCCTACGGCCTAGTATTCCCACTCCTTTGTATTTATCCAAAGAATGTGAAAACACTCCAAAAGAAACATGCACACCCATCCATATTTACTGCAGCATTATTTACAATTGCCAAGACATGGAATCAACGAAAAGGACCAAGAACTGATAACTAGATGGAAAAAATGTGGTGCACATACACTATGGAATATTATTGAGCCATAAAGGCTAACGAGACCCGGGACCAACAGATGGCATAACTGCTACGTTGCTGAACTCCCACGTACTGAATCATGGTTTGAGTCCCAGACTCAGCGACTTAAAATTCACACCAGGCAGGGAACCAGCAGTTAGCGTAATGGCTATGTCGCTGGATTCCCACGTAGTCGACCGCGGTTCACGTCCTGGACCCGGTGGCTTAAAACTCACGCCGGGCGCGTGTGCGTGCGTGCCCAAGATCCCGAGAGGAGAATGGAGGAGAAGGGATTGCGGCGTGACCATCCCCCCTGGGGGGTGATTTCTCGCTTTCTGCCTCTATGTCTCTCTCTGTCTGTCTGGTGAGCGCACGCGCCCTATAGCGAAAATCTCTCCAAAAAAAAAAAAAAAAAAGAAAAACTCACACCAGGCACATGTGCATGGATGTCCAACATCTCAAGAGGAGAATGGAGGAGAAGGGACTGCAGCATGCTATAACCCCCACCCCCAGGGGGAGAAGAGTGATTCCTCGCTTTGTCTCTCTGGCTAACGCACATGCCCTATAGCAAAAATCTCTTAAAATAAAAAAGAAAAGGAATGAGACTCTGTCATTTGATTCAAGGTGGATAACTGTAGAAGATTTAATGCTAATCAAAGCAAGCTAGACTATAAAAAACAAACACTGCATAACCCCTCAATATATACTCAACGGCTGCACTGTGACAGATATGGGAAGACATGAAGCTAAAACCATAGGAGGACATGTGTAGTCAGAAGAGAGTGGGAAGGAGGAGCTCGAGGAAGAAACACTTAACAGACGAACGAATGTGAAGTTCTATGTTGAAAACTATGCATATGGTAATACTCTTAATTTGACAAATACTATATGCATACTTTGCAAAACCACACTGTGTGCTACAGAGATGTAGAATAATAGCATGTAAATGAGAAATGATAAAATTTAAAAAAAAAAAAAAAGGGAAAGAAAACTCCACCGACCAAAGGCACATCTTCAGGAAATCAATCTGCATTAGCAAGAACATCCATCAAAAATAAGTAAATAGGGAACCAGCAGTTAGCGTAATGGTTATGTCACTGGACTCCCATGTAGTCGACCGCGGTTCATGTCCTGGACCCAGTGGCTTAAAACTCACACCAGGTGCATGTGTGTGCATGCCCAAGATCCCAAGAGGAGAATGGAGGAGAAGGGATTGCGGCGTGACCATCCCCCCTGGGGGGTGATTTCTTGCTTTCTGTCTCTACGTCTGTCTGTCTTTCTGGCGAGCGCACGCGCCCTATAGCAAAAACCTCTCCAAAAATAAATAAATAAATAAATAAATAAATAAAATGGGATCACATATTGCACATGGTACAGAAGAAGAAATGAGGAAACAAAGGAAGGAAGTGGGGAAGGGAGGGTAAGGAAGGAAGAAAAAGAGAGAAAGGAAAACAAAGGAAAGGAAGGCGTTTACTCAGGAACACCCTAATTACTCTGGCCCAGGTGTGGACATTCATTTTTTTTTTTTTGAGAGGTTTTTGCTATAGGGCATGTGCACTTGCCAGAAAGACAGAGAGATAGAAAGCAAGAAGTCACCCCCCAGGGAGGATGGCCATGCCACAATCCCTTCTCCTCCATTCTCCTCTCGGGATCTTGGGCACAAATGCATGGTGTGAGTTTAAGACACGGGATCCGGGACTTGAACCACGGTTGGCTACATGGGAGTTCAACGACATAGCCATTACGCTAACTGCTGGTCCCCAGATGTGGACATTCTGAAAATAACTTACCTCACCTACAGAACATTTCAGTTTTGAAAAAGGAAGGAATTTTGTCTCAAAACTTTCTCCTCAAGGACAGCGAGTGGCATAGTGGTTAAGGTGCTCAAATCTCACATAGCCGACTGGTTCAAGTCTCAGACTTGGTGGCTTAAAACTCAAGCCGGGTATGTGTGCATGCATGCTCAAAATTCCAAGAGAAAAATGGAGGAAAAGGGACTGCAGTGTGGCCATCCTCCCTGGGGGGTGAATTCTCACTTTCTGTCTCTCTGGTGAGTGTGCACACCCTACTGCAAAAAAAGAAAGAAAAGAAAAACCAATATAAGATGCTTGAACGGGAAGCAATGTCATTTGCCTACGAGGCACAAAATTCCTATCAGTTTCTAAGGTAGAGCTATCCACAGAGCAGGGTGGGAGGTGATGAGAATGCCCCTCTGCTAGCTTTCTCCAACACGTGAATGCCGTGGCTTGCTTGTGAGCCCATAAGATTTTTTAAGTATATTTTTCCCCACGTTATCCTGAGGAACTGGCCAGACTGTCCCTGCAGAATCCTGGGTTCTCTGATGAATGTCAAGAGCAGCAGTCATCCTCTCCTCCACAGCCCTCTGCACTCAGACCCCAGATACAAGCTCTTCAAATGAGGGTAAATTGCTATTCCACTCAGCCGTCCTGCGCAAGGGCGAGACACAGACAGCAGAAGGTGTCTCACAAGGCCACACCGAAACGGGACACGCACGAAGTCATTCTTGATTAGAATAAAATTACAGCCAAGCGTGACAAAGGCAAGGCCTGACACCACATCTAAAATCACCTGCGGCACCAAGGACCATAGGAAGACACCGATGTGCACGAGACTTAGTCCTCTGATCACTTCCATGTCCACACACATGTCCCCCAACCCTAAGACCTGGTCAGTTTGGGCTGAAATCGTTGTTTATATCCCTTATAAACAAAGTAGAGGGGAGTGATTCCCAGATATTCCTAACCTGTAATATACTTGGAAATGTATGACACTACGTGGGGGGCCTAGGTCCATGGATGAGAACTGACAGAAACCAGTGTAGACCAAGCCCTGGTGGTGACGGCACAGCAGGAAGGCCAGCGCCCTGCAAGGCTGCAAGCCACACGCCCACTGTTTGCACCGCCATCCAGATGCATGGGCGAGCATGCAGGTTCGGGGTCTCGAAGACCTGGAGGGCTGGGGAGGGGTACTGTGGCACATGACACCATCGAGAGCGTCCCTCCACACCAGCGCATGGACGTGCTCTCGCTCGTAACGAAAACCAGACCAGAAATTCAGACACAATACAGTTCATCACTTAGGAAACCTCACGTAGACAAATGCGTTATGGCTGCTGGAAGGGACTAGAGACGTCATGAAACCCATTTCAGTTTTTCTTAATGTGGCAAAACGTCAACTGAGAAGGAGGTACTAAGGGTAAGCGAGACTCCATGGGAGCAGGTGCACTCGGTCGTCTGCTCCCTGTTGGGAAGCACCGACAGAGACAGGGGATAGACGGGGCATGTCCTAAACCCAGAGCAGACATAGAACACCCTGCATCTTATAAACCCAAACCAAGTCTGAACAACTCACACTATGCTGTTTTGGACAACACTGGGTAAGTCCCAGTAACTGGGGTTTTACAGGCACTAAATGAAGACTTCCTCGGTGTTCAGCCTGGGACGCTAATAATTAAAGGGCAATGAGCAAAATGACATTTAGTATAAACTTTACTTCAGTACTCTCTTGCTACAACTCAAATTACTGCTCCTATCTAATGTCTCTTCCACAAAAACTCTTTTTCATACTTTTACAAGTTCATAGTGAGCAGATTCAGGTAGCCCACTGACTTAGGATGGAGCTACGTCCCGATAAACCCACAGTAGGTTGACAATGTCATAAGTCAGAAAGTGAACAATGTATTTAACATACCGAACCTGCCCAGCATCACGGTTCTGTCCACTCCACCGTCAACATGCTCACAACACTTACGTAAGCCTACAGTTGGGCAAAATTACCTAACACAAAGCCTCTGTTTTCTTTCCTTTTTTCTTTTTTTTTTTTTTCTTTTGGCTAGAGGGCACGTGTGCTTGCCAGAGAGAGAGCACCCCTCAATGGAGCATGATCAAAATACAATCCCTTTTCCTCCATTTCTCCATCCCATCAGGATTTGGGGTCCACATGGATACACACCTGGTGTGTTTGTGAAGTTGCTGAGGCTCGATTCAAACCAGCTAGTCATGTGGGATGAGCTTTCCGCACACAGCGCTGAACTGCTGTGCTACGGACAGCCCATAAGGCCCATTTTGTAAGTCAGTGCTGGACATCGCGAGTAATTCACTGAAACTCAAACACAGAATAGACCTACGGGGACTTGAAGTACCGTTGCCACTGAACGCTCACCACTTCTGCACCGGCGTGAGCCAGGAACCATCCGAACAAACTCTGCACCTGTGAGTGCGTTTCCCTCTGCGGAGGCTGACCACAGAGCCATTAGGCCGAGGCGCCCAAGCTTGGTGAGCTGGCACACCTCCAAGACCAAGAGTAGAGTATGTAAAATGCAGATGCCCAGGCCACAGAGGACCTGCTTCCTTCACCAGCGATCTGCATCTCAGCATGCACCCAGGGGCTGTTCCTACGACAGGACTCCCCGAAGAGGAATCTGATTAGTTAGGAGGGTTGCAATGCTTTTTTTTTTAACCTAAAAGCAAAACAGGTGCAATGATCCTTACACAGAGTAGCTGCCAGAAATAGTTGAAAACGATCCAGGATAATTAAATCAGAATCAAGTTTCAGAGCCCTGGAAAGGCGCCCAACAACTGACATCACAGTCCCCCGGCTCCAACGCTGTGTCCAACAGTCACTGGCTGTCAGGTCTGGACGGCGCACCGTGCATGTCACAGAGCATAGCGTGGAGCGGATCCTCAGTCAAGGAAGCCCATTCCAAACTATATATATATATATAAATATGTGTGTGTGTGTGTGTGTGTGTGTGTGTGTGTGTGTACATACAGACAGTGAAGTCGTCTGGATATTCATACATTTATATGCATACATATATTTCATCACGTATTTCTACATAGAGAGAGAGAGAGAGTTAAGTACTTCTGAACAAATAATGCACTAATTTCAAAGCTTCCTCGGCCTGTATATACTGTACTTCAATATGTTTTTTTTTGGAAACTGATCTCAATCAGCATGATATAAAATTGTCTGCAAAGATATTTCACTTACTAATGTTTAAAAAGTTCATATTTTTAAAAGCTTATTTCTTCAGAGAGAGAAAGTCAGTCAGCTCTCCCTCCTCGCAAAAGCCCCTACCCACGACAGGGTCCCGGTGCCGCGGTCCACACCCGGCCTCACTGGCCCAGACTGTGGACACCCGCGTGCCCAGCCTACGAGGGAGGTCTCTGGACATGGACCAGCACCTTCCCACGTGGCCCGCCTTCCACAGCATCGCACCGCACAAGGGTGCCACCACCCGGCCCTTAACAGTATTTTTTAACTTGTATAGGAAACAATGAACATTCTAGAAAATGCAGATGTATCATCCAACTCCCACAGAAATATAGAATCTGAAATATAGTTTGTGAAGAAGTCTATGATTCCAATATGTAGTTATTTGAGATTTTTCTGTGTGATCTCTTAATTCTGTTAAGAGTGCATTACTTTTATGGCAAAGACCTAAACAATACCAACCTCCTTAACCTAATCGATTTCCTTAAGTTACTGTAGGGTGCATGCCAGAGGAAGGGAGAGCAGGAGGGAGGGCGGGCGAGCAAGCAGGGGGCGTGCTCACACGGCGATCCCTCTCCCCCATCTCCTCCTTCCCATCGGGAGTCTGGACGTGCCGCCGCACATGCCCAGCGTTTACCAGCTGCTGGGACTGGGATGCACACGGCAGTCCGCCATGCAGGATCTGGCTCCCAGGAACCAGGCTCAGCCCCTGCACGGGGGGACGGCTCTGCCCTAACTGCTAACACCCGACCCCACAGGTGCAGGGCACACAGTACTTTCAGATACATGTGAGAATCCAACAGAAAGGCCTGACGTAGACCCTGAGACTGTCTCCACCCATTTCAGAAGCCATGCTGCTGACCATCCACATCCCGATGGCCCGACCCTATCTGTCTGGAGTATGAACGCTGAGTGGGGCTGCAGGGAGGAAGAATGAGATCATCAGATCAGCAATGGGTGCGTCCTGCCCCTTCCCAGCATCACTGTGTCCCACGCACTCAGGAGTACGGAGACAGCGTACGGCACTAAGGCAGAGCACCCTTCTCAGCCCTAACACTACGAAGACCAGCTCGCATCGTGTGCTCACGCACTCCTGCAACACCAGCTTCCACCACGGGCACCCCAAGCCACACCAGAGCTAGGCATACCGGCTCTTCCTCCCTCTACTGAATGTCAAGCAGGCCGGTGCCACCGTAAGGGAAAAGCTCCATCTGGAAGGTAAAAAGGAAACACAGAGAAACAGGCATGCTCTTCCCAGGAGCTCAGAGTGCAGGGAACCAAGGAGGAAAGCACACAGACGACCACTCAGCTTCCTCCGTGGCAATCCAAGCGTCCAGACCAAGTACAATGATAGATACCAGAGACACACAAAGACCGTGCAGCCATGTGGGCTACACAGAGACACACAGAGACCACGCAGACCAAGTACAGAGATAGATACCAGAGACACACAGAGACCACGCAGACCAAGTACAGAGATAGATACAGAGACACACAGAGACCACACAGACCAAGTACAGAGATAGATACCAGAGAGACACACAGAGACCATGCAGACCAAGTACAGAGATAGATACACAGAGACACACAAACACCGTGCAGCCATGTGGGCTACACAGAGACACACAGAGACCATGCAGAACAAGTACAGAGATAGATACACAGAGACACACAGAGACCATACAGACCAAGTACAGTCATAGATACACAGAGACACACAAACACCGTGCAGCCATGTGGGCTACACAGAGACATACAGAGACCACGCAAAACAGGTACAGTGATAGATACACAGAGACACACAAAGACTGTGCAGCCATGTGGGCTACACAGAGACATACAGAGACCACGCAGAACAGGTACAGTGATAGATACACAGAGACACACAAATACCGTGCATCCGTGTGGGCTACACAGAAACATACAGAGACCACGCAAAACAGGTACAGTGATAGATACACAGAGACACACAAACACCGTGCAGCCATGTGGGCTACACAGAGACACACAGAGACCACGCAGACCAAGCACAGTGATAGATACACAGAGACTCACGAAGACCATGTAGCCATGTGGGCTACACAGAGACACACAGAGACCACGCAGAACAAGTACAGAGATAGATACAGAGAGACACACAGAGACCATGCAGACCAAGTACAGAGATAGATACAGAGAGACACACAGAGACCATGAAGCCATGTGGGCTCAGCTATGGTTCTTGGACATGAAACCATTTCTTTCTCAACCCAAAGAAAACCAACAAAACAGGCCTACTGGCGGTGTGCAGGTGGTGGGTACTAACTTACAGTGCAGGAAGCCATGTGGCTGACCACGGGCCCAGACCCCGAGCTGACCTGATACCTGCCAGGCACACACGCCCGAGATGATCCGAGGGCTGGGACAAGGAACTGCGGCCTGACGACACCCTGCCCAAGTTCCTCCATCTCACACACCCTCTCATGAAATTTAAACTTTGTTTTTTAAAAAAGACTGCTTAAAAATAAAAAAGGGCTACTATCCAAGCTTCTTATTTACAATAAATCCCCAGGCTCGGGAGGACAAGCCCACTCACTGCCGCGTGAGCTTGGGCACGGCGGAGCACAGGCCGCACTGCCGTCCCCCGTGTGTCCTGCTTTCCCAGGGCTTCCCACCATAACTTGGGCTACTTTGACAGAAGAAATACCAGGAAGGAAGGAAGGGGGAGGGGGGGAGGAAAAGTAGGAAAGGGAAACAGGGAAGGTGGGAGTACGAAGTTTAGAAATGGAGAGAGAACACGCGGAGGTCAGCACCACGCGCGTCGGGCCCTTCCCAAGGTACGGCGGGAGCCCATCGCGGGCATCCGTCATAACTGCGTGTAGCGGCTTTCGGCTTCGGAATCGAGCATAACACACTGACTACAGTTTAAGTTTCCAGATGGTTCTGTTCACACGGATAGCACAGAAGGATCTGAGAGTTACCAATTCCTTCCTGGCTCCCAGGAAAGCCCGTGGCCGGCAAGGAGAGATGCCATCGACTCCCGCACAGGCAGGAGCACTTTGCGGTTCCCACACAGCACAGTTGGCCCCCAGAAGCTCCATGCACACGCCACCGCGGCGGGTGCCCACGGATCTGGTATGCTTAAACTTACTCAATATTTGGTCAATTGGAAATGTTTTACTTCACACAAAGCAAGCTTGTCAGACACCCAGCAGTTCTGAGCCTGGCGCGATGCCATCGGGGACGCAGGAGTAAACAAGCCCCAGTGGCTGCACTCGCCCAGCTCCAGCACAGTGGGCCGGGCAGGAGGGTGAGGCTGACAGCCAGAACCCAGGCGGCGCCACCACCTGGCTGGCTGAAGGCCCTACGCCCTTACAGGTGCTCTCTAAGGAGGTCGGTCCTCAGTCACCCGCCGGCCATGACAGTGACAGCTGTGGCCGTGTGCCCTCTGCAACGTCGGCCCAACACAGGCAAGGGTGTGACCGAACAGTTGCAGGAGCCCGCTCTGGCCCAGCCACCACACCACACTGCAGGAAAGACTGCTGACTGCACAAACTTCCTGTTACACAGTCTTGAAATGTGGAGAGTCACTCCTCCTCCTCTTCCTCCAAGACATCAAAAAAAGAAAAGGTGGGGGTGGGGTGGAGGGTCACAGCCACAGCAGAGACGGTGCCGTGGAGTGATGTGCACCAGAACGATGATGGGGGGGGGCGCTTTCTGAGCGCCCACCAGGCAGGCGTCGGCCGTGCCCGCCTGTGCCCAGGAAGGCAGCCCACCGCAGGCCGGCCGTCGGTGCAGCATCTCTGGCCAGCGAGGGACCACACCCCAGAGACCGTGAGTAACCTGTCCTGAAACAGAGCAGTCACGACGACAGACCTGAAGTCAGACAGGAAAGATGCTCTACCTGGTGGAAACAGAAGGAAAACTAGCACAGAAACAGTCACTCCACACTTCCATGTTATAAGTTGTGATTTTAAAATTCCCACTTAGTATCAGGTCCCGCTTGTCCAGAAAACCATCGCGCCCTGGCTTTCCAGGTAGTGAAGATCTGTAATCCTTATTAAAAAACAAAACATAAGAGAGCAGGGGGCCCCAACGATCTTCAAGAACCTGCCTAGGGCAGAGGACAGAGCATTCGCCGACCTGCCCCTCCCCATCCTCCAATGCACACTCAGGGGCACCAGGATCTGCACTCACTCGGTCTTTGTCGTCCGCCACGTCGCAGAGGATGTCATCGAGGTCCAGGATGCCCCCGTCTCCGTGTTCCAGCCGGTGCACCTGTACCCAATAGCTCGGGTCCTGCACAGAATAGAAACGGTGAATGTAGCGGATCAGGGTCACCAAAGGGCACTCGCCATAGAAACCCTGAGAGCGTCCTGCCCACACAGAGAAACCGGCCAGAGGAGGGCGCTGCAACTGCCTGAAACGCAGGCCGGCCCTGAAGTCTGGGCTCCAGTCGATTCCCGTTTCCTGACGGAGAAACGCACGCCCTGTCCTTTGGCTCAGAGGCTGATACACGATTAGGGTAGGAACGGCAGAACCCGGCGAACGCGCTGCGCAGGGAATATTGATTTCTCTGAAGTCGACTGTCTAATATCTAAAACACATATCAACCCCTGACTGCAACCGGCAGAAATGTTCTGATCAGCAAGCAGCATATATTATATGTCTGGAAACTTGTATTTTTGCTTAACTGCAAAAAAGCAGGTCACAGAGCCTCAAGATCAAAGTGCTCCTTCCAAACAAGTCTGAAGATACTGCCACGGAAAGACGCTGACGCGGGTCGGAGAACAAAGCAGGCTCGTGGAAACGCACAGGCTTTTCTGCCCATTGTGTGGTGTGTCCAGGACCCACACACACCACAGCCCGCACGGTCCTCACTGTCAGTGGTACCAGGACAAGGCGAAGAAATATATATGTACATATAACATAAAAATATCTATTAATACAAAATCATAATAAAAATTCATATGTATTTTTAAAGAGAGATTTTTGCTATAGGGAGCATGCGCTCACTGGACAGAGACAGAGATAGAAAGCAAGAAATCACCCCCTGTTGGGCTTGGCCACACCACGATCCCTTCTCTCCCATTCTCCTCTTGGGATCTTGGGCACGCACGCAACCACACCAGCCTGAGTGTCAAGCCTCAGGGTCTGGGACTTGAACTATGGTCAGCCACGTGGGAGCCCAACACCATAACCACTGTTGGTCCCAAGAAAAGGCAAGTTAAAATATTATACATTTCTATACAGTATCTGTAAAATGCATAAAACCCTGCTTACAAACTATATGGAGTTTTGGAACTTCCACCGTCACTCATTTACACATAATGAGAATGTATTCGACTGTGCGAATACAGTTAGTTGGTGCATTCTCTGCCACACAGAATTTGTATCAAAATGTCCTGTTCGAGGGGCCAGCAGATCGCGTAACGGTTACATCATTGGACTCCCACACAGTCAGCCGTGGTTTGAGTCCCAGACGCTGCGGATTAGAAAACTCCTGCCAGGCTCGTATGTATGTGTGCCTAAAATACCGAGAGGAGAATGGAGGAGAAGGAATTGTGTGGCATGGCCTTCCTCCAAGGGGGTGCTTTCCCACTTTCTATCTCTCTGGATAGCGCACGCATCCTATGGCAAAAATCTCTCTTAAAAAAAAAAAAAAGAAAGGAAGGAAGGAAGGAAGGGAGGGAGGGAGGGAGGGAGGGAGGGAAGATAAGTCCCATTCAAGCTAGCACATCTTTTCAATCTAAAAATTGCTTTGGATACAGTTCTTTCTGGGAAGAACGGGGCAGTGATTAATGATCATTAAAAATACAGATTCCTGGGGCATGCCCCTGACCTACTAAAACTCTCTGGGGGTGAGCCCAGGGACTCCCTATTCTTAAGCAGCTCTCCAAGTGAATCTCTAACAAAGGCGTGCCTGAGAATCACTGAAACGGAACACTTGTTGGAAAAATGCAGAATTACCAACCTTGTCACTTTTTAACCAGCACAAGCATGCAGATCTCAATTCCCGAAGGTATTAAACACCAACGCACAAACTGCTATGCACATAAGCGCTGCATCCTCCTCTACCTGGACCTCTGTATGAGGAGCTGTTCCTCCAAAACATCCCAAACAAGTGTGTAAACGCACACCCACACACACACACATCCCACCACACACCCTCCTCCATCTGGACCTCTGTGAAAGGAGCTGTTCCTCCAGAAGATCCCGAGCAAGTATGTAGACACACACACACACACACACACCCTCCTCCATCTGGACCTCTGTATAAGGAGCTGTTCCTCCAGAAGATCCCGAGTGTGTAAACACACACACACCACACCCTCCTCCATCTGGACCTCTGTATAAGGAGCTGGTCCTCCAGAAGATCCCAAGTGTGTAAACACACACACACACACCCCACTGCACCGTCCTCTCTGGCCGACTGCACATGAACTCCCTGGTGACATGTCATTCAGGGACCCCTCAGAAACCTGCCACTGTGCATTCCAAGCTCTAGCTCTGTGGGGCTCCTAAGCAACGTCCCCAAACTGTACCCTGTCCCTACTCCTCCTTAGCAAAGGGGATTAATTCTCTAAGGGAAATTAGAAGTAATCCGCTGGGCGTGAATAAGGAAAAAGTGTCCCCTCTCTGTCACACCTGGCCCATTAGAACCGACATCGCATGCTGCAAGCCAACTGGACAGGACGGAATCGAGTTTCACTTCCAAAGCTCCTTTCCACTCTGTGTCCTTCCATGACGGCGGATACCCCTGCCAGGTCTCTCCACACTCATGACCCTCTGCAGCCTCCCAGTCAGCAGGGGTCACGGGCACAAACAGGAATG
>NW_006160094.1:4060054-4101867 GCF_000334495.1 Tupaia belangeri chinensis
CACCACGTTAGGGTCAACCTGGGACCCAAACCCAAGGTCCCCACATGTGGCTCAGTATCACACAAAGGCACCCCACTGCCACGGCCATGGCTGGCCTAAAACCTAGGCAAGCGGGCTGACCCCAAAAATGTCGCTTATAAGAACTCGCTGGCTTGAAGCCAGGCAGTGGAACAGTAAAGCACACTCTGCAAGGCAGTCCCACACAGGAAGGAGGCTCCCAGTTCGAGGCCAGAGACTCCCTGAGAACGGTGGGCACTGGCTTGCTCAGGACCCGGCCGGGGCGCCGCATCTGTTTCTCTCTCACTCGTGGAGGAAATCGCCTTGATGAAGAAAGGACATGACCTTAAAAGCTTTGCACTCCTCGCTCTCCTCAATCATTACCTGCAGGCTTCTCCTGCCATGTGGAGCCAGCCCCCTGAAATGGAATCCACAGTCGGACCTCGGCCCCTCCCCATCCTCCAGGCGGCCAGGTGCCAGCCTCCGCTGCACTGCCCTCTCACAGCCTGCGGGAAACCCACCATGACTGCACCTCGGGTCGAGCCCCGCCTCTAGGACGACCCTGGATGACCCAACTCCAGCCCACTGTTTATGCTCCCCAAACCATAACAGTATGGAAAATGGAGTCAGATGCTAAGTTGGAGCCAGCCCCTGGGACAGTAGCTGAGGCAGCCGGATCCCACACAGCTGACTATGCAGTTCAAGTCCACACCTGGGGGACTGACAAACACACCAGGCACATGTGTGCCCAGAACCCTGAAAGGAGGGAGAAGTGGGGGAGGAGGGGCTGCAGGGAGGCCCCCAGAGGGCGTGCTGCCTCACTTTCCCTGTCTCTCTCCAGCAAGCACATGCATCCTCTGGAAAAATTTAAAAACAAAAAAAAATAAAAAATGTAAAAGCTGCTAATGTTTTTATACATTCTACAGCAACAGCACAAAATCTTCTGCCTTCCCCACTTTTCCCTCGAGGTCCTGCACCGGTCTCTCAGCCTCCTCAGAGCCCAGGTTCAGGGATGTACTCTCCTGCTGTCAGACCCTCCCTCCCAGCCCCACCCCATCAGGCCTCCTTCCCACCCCTTTCCCCACCCAGCTGCTAAATGCAGCCTCTGAGAGCAGCTCTTGTCCTCCTTAGTCTATCAGCAGGACTGGATGCCAAGGGTTACGCCCTCCGCTTTGAACTATTCCATAAACTTGGCTCCGGGTCCTCCAAATAACTGATCAATGTTTTCCTAATTTCAGCTATTGACTCCTGCATCCACAGAGGTCCTGATTCAGCAGTCAGCCATGCCAAGTAGCCATGACGACGTCGGCCGCTGCTCATGAAATGCCACTGCAGGTCCATGTGCGCAAAGGAAGCCTTGTACTTATCACTTGTGTGTGTGTGTGTGGGGGGGGGGGATCACCCCCTGGGGGATGGCCACTCTGCAATCTCTTCTCCAGTCTCCTGGGGTTCTGGGCATGCACATACATGCCCACAGAGTGTTTTTTAATGCTGCCAGGCCTGGGACTCAAACCACAGAGTTGGCAATATGGGCTGCAGTGCCTTAACCATGACACCACCTGCTAGTGGGAAAAATCTTTTTTTTTTTTTTTAAGATAGCCTTTTTGTTATTGGGCACATGTGCCTGCCAGGGAAACAGAGAGAGAAGCAAGAAATAACCCCCAGGGGAGATGGCCACGCCACAACCCCGTGTCCTCTCAGGATAGGGGCACACATGCACATGTGTCGGGCATGAATTTCAAACTTGCGGGTCCAGGAATCAACCAGGTTAGGCCATGTGGGAGTCCAGTGCCTTGACCACTACACCACCAGCTGGCCCCCAGAAAGAGTACAAGGATCCCCAAAAGAAAGAAAAACGCTGGGTGTGCATGCCCGAACTCCCGAGAAAAGGATGGAAGAGGAGGGCCTGCAGCATGGCCATCCCCTTGAGAAGGGAAAGAAGGAAGGATTGATTGAAATAACAGCAGTGGAAATCATTCTAAACTGCCTCTAGCAACTTAGAAACATCACTGGCTGAAAACTGTGAGAAGCCAATGTTTCTACTGCAGCTTAAACATCCCTAACCCAAAACCAAAATGCTCCAAACTCTGCCACTTCTGGAACACTGACATGACCAGTCACAGTCAAAAATAAAGAAGGAAAATACTGTGTGAAGTTACTCCAGAGATCTCTATTACATACATGTAAATAGTCTAAAATCTGAAGGAAAAAAATCCAAAATTTGAAACACCTCTGATCCTGAGTATTTTGAACAAGGGACGCACAATCTGTACCAATAAACACTAATCCTATTGGTAACCGAACCAGTCCTTGGGTCAAATAAAAAACACATGTAAGCCAACACTCAATTCAAAGCGATGAACGGGAATGCATCTCATTTAGGATTATGTCCACTGAAAATAATCAGGGTGACCATTTGTAATCACATGGGAGCAGTAAGGGAGGTCCAGAGTGATTCGAGAGAGGCTCCGGAGACAAACGCCCTGGCCAGGCAGGGCTCCAGGGATGGGCCGCGTCCAGAGAAGGCTGGAGAGAAAACCACAGGAGGAATCGCTACTTCTCCAGGCTGAGTGCTGGAGGAACGAGGGTGGAGAGAACATTTATTTTCATTCTTTTTTTCATTCTTTCTTTCATTATTCTGCTATAAGGCAAGTGCACTTGTCAGGGAGAGAGAGTGAGTGAGAAGTCACCCCCTGCCTCACGCCACAATCCCTTCTCCCATCCTCCTCTCGAGATTTTGGGCAGGCACGCGCACATACCCAGCATGTTTTCCAAGTCACTGGGTCTAGGACCAGAACTGCACGGTCAGCCATGTGGGACCCAGTGCCTGTACCCCCAGGCCACCTGACAGGCTCCCCATGGAGGGAACACTTCTAAGACTGACTGAGGACATGAGCCTGGGGTGCTTCCCGAAGTGCAAGCCGCAAGGACTGCTGAAGCCCCTCCACTGCAGGACCCGGGACAGAGAGCACAGACACGGCCCTGATCATGATGGCCTCCTACCCCGCCTGCGAAGTCACACATGTGCTATGAATAGCAGCATCACGTCATGCAACACGGTAAGGAGCCTGCAAACACACCGCCCCTGAATGGTCACGCCTGCAAGCTCCACAGCAAATCCCTGCAAGGAAAACGCACCCACTTCTGCATTTACCACAGGGCAGCAGCGAGCACAGTCCTGCCAACTGTCCAACGAGGACACACACCAACCTGGGACTAGGAAAAGGGCACCAAAATTCCAACTGGTCAGCAGTGGAGGACTGGGGCCAGCAGGGGGCGTGGTGCTTAGGGCACTGGATTCCCTCATGGCTGACTGTGATTCCAGTCCAGATGTAGCCGCCCTCTGTCTCTTCCTCTCCCTCTCTCCGTCTGTCTCTCTCTGTAGTAAGTGCACTTGCCTTATAGCCAATTAAAAAACAATAATAATAAATTAAACAAATCTTTTAAAAGAGAGAGAGGGAGAGAGGATTCATTATGTGTGAAATGCTGGACAGACACATTTAGCTTCACCCAGAACGCACGTGGAAACTACAATGAATGTGGGGACTTTATCGCGTTTTGCTTTTCGGGGCATAATTCCACACAGGCGGGGGACTGGAGGGAACCGAGGATGGCAGGGCATGTGGGAGGCTGAGGTGGAGGCGAATGGCTGCTGTAACACTCCAAGCAGAAGTGAGGAGCAAGTGCGCGGTGTCTGTGGGGAGGGCCGACGCAGAGCCCAAGAAGCCCTGGGACTGGGAGGGGAACCAGGAACACGGAGGGACGGGCCCAAAGTTGATCTCAGCAGCACTTGCAGCCCCACCTTCCCGGACTCCAGAGCAAGGGCCTGTCCCCCTCGGCTCCCCGACAGCTTCCCAGAGGCTCCTAGAGAGACGGTGAGGGAGGGTCTGCACTGGGGTGTGCAGGCGGGATGGCGGCCGAGGTCCCATGACAGACGGGGCCATGAAGTGACCGTGTAGCAGCCCAGCCTCACCTGTTCCAAGCAGTGGGGCTCACGCCCACCACGTGGAGGTGGGAAGACCTTCCCCTGGGCCTCTGGCCGTCAGGGAAGAAAGGGCCTGCCCACGGTGCTGTCGGTGCCCTGCTTGGCCTCGGCACTCTCAGGCTGCCATTAGTGCCTGCTAAGTCAGAGCAATGAACAACCAAGGCACAAGCTTCCGAGGAAGCAGCCAGGATGGAGGAGAACCGAAACCCACAGGAATCAGAACTCGAGAAAGCCAGGGACTAAATGGAAAAGATGCTGTTAAACCTTGCCTCCCTGGGACCGGCAGACGGCAGAATGGTTACGTCACTAGAATCGCAGGTAGTCGTCCACACTTCGAGTACTGGACCCAGAGACTTAAACTCATGCCGGGCATGTGTGCGTGCATGCCCAAGATCCCGAGAGGAGAACAGAGGAGAAGGGATTGCGGCACAGCCATCCCCTCCGGGGGGTGATTTCTCATGTTCTGTCTCTCCAGGGAGCACACACATCCTACAGCAAAAATCTCTTAAAAAAAAAAAAAAACCTCCACTTGTTTCCACATTAAAATGTTCTGTAGAGAACCCAATCGATTTTTGAAAAATGGACATACACAAGCCATATCAAAAACACAGAAGACAGCAAAAGATTATTCATTTTTTCCTGACTTTCCAGAAAACGAAATACAAGTGATGATGAAGAAACAACCTGAGGTCAGGTGTAAGCTTCCCCGGGACGACCCAGTCTACCTGGTGATGGACCTGGGCTTAAAATTCCCCCAAGAAACACTCCCCACCCAGGATTCCACACCTCACCGGCTCTCAGTACACTGTGAAGGGAGAAATAAAATACACTTATTAATCTTAATAATGCAGTGTCTCCAAAGTGCCACCCTTCCATACCTTTCTCTGGAAGTGCTGGAGGAGACATGTCCAGCAGGATCGGGGGAAGCCATGCCAGCACGGCAGGGCGTGTGGACAAGGAGCCTAACACTCGCAAAGCCACGGCGTGCTGCCAGGGGTGAGGAGTGACAGGGCTGGCTGGAAGCTCCGACAGATGCATGCCCGAACTGTCCGCAGGGGGCCGCCGCAGGCCAGCCAAGGCACAGTCATGGCACGCTGGCCGCTGTGCAGGGGCCGGGGCCGGGGCCAGGGCCGCTGCAGGCTCGATCCCTGGGCTGGCCTGCCGACACGCGGGGCGCTGGCATCCTGAGGAGCCCAGGGCTGGGGAGGGGACTGCGGCCTGACCAGACCCTCTGGGGTTTGCTTCCCCTCTCTTCTGCTCTCTCGTCTAAATAAAAAAGTGCCCAGTGTAAGGAAACATACCACCACGATGCAACTGGAACCACGCAGGGCTGGGCCCAATTAGTTACAGAGGAGAACCAGTCAAAGCAATAAACACTCACCCAAGGAACACAGCCCTGTGAGGGAAAGGGGGAACAGTCACGGAACCACACGTGGTTCAGCTATAAACAGCTCCTTTTTTAAAAAAATAATTGTTTTCTTTATTTTTTAATTTGACCAGAGAGAGAGAGAGAGAGAGGGAAGGAGGGAGAGAGGGAGGGAAAATGAGAGAGCAAGCCACCAGGTCCAGGACTTGAACCATAGTCAGTCCAGTGACCTTAATGACCATACCATCTGCTGGCCCCTAAGCAACTCTTAATAATGAAAATAATGTGAACATGTATCTTTACCTAATCAAAACTGTACGGGGGCTAGGTGCTGGTGGTGCAATGGTAACACAAGTAGACCCATGTGAGAAAGGCCCTGGGTTCACGTCCCGGGACCTCCGGATGCACGCTGGGGAATCCATGCATGCCTGCTGGAGTCAGGCTGACTGGGACAGGACGGATCATGGTGGAAGGGCCTGCTGGAGAACAGTCTGCCTCCCTCCCCTCCTCCCTCCCTCCTTCATATAAGAAACAAATAAAAACAGACTTAAAAACTTTATTTGGAGAAAAGCCCAAGAGATGTGTGCAAAACACACACACACACGAGTCTGAGAGACAATGAGACCCAGGCGGGGCCATCTGTGGGAGGGAGCACACATGGGTCAGGAAAATAGAGCTAAACCTTCCATGCTACAGAACAGATGAGAACAAACTAAAAACCAACATTATTTTTAAATCAAGAAGAAATTATATAAGCAATTTATACAAAATTCTGAACGTAAATAGAGAAAGAGGCACGAGAGTTGGGAAGGCAGCCTCCCAGAGCGAGGGCCCCTCTCCTTCCCGACCTGGCAGCAGCACACACGAGTGGGCACACGCAGGAGGCTGGCAGGCGGGCGGGAGGGAAGCGGCCAGGAAGACTCCTGCACGTGATCACACCGCACACGGTTCACAGCTGGGCTCCCATACCCCATGAGCACCAGACAACCTGGTTGCCAAGACAAACGATCACTGTTACTGATACCTCAGATGGAACGCTCCATTTTTGACACGTCAACAGCAGGCGCCAGCCCTTGGCATGGCGGGGTTAAGGCAGGTGGATCCCACATGGCCCGGACCCAACAGCTTGAGAAACATGCCAAGCACGTGATTGTGTGTCCGAAACCCCAAAAGGAAGCAGAACTGAAGGGGTAGAGATGATGGGTGGGGGGCTCCCTCATTTTCTTCCTGTCTCCAGGGAGCACGGGGTCCTCTGACAAAATCTAAACAAACAAGTCAACAGAAAGGCATAATCAACGGGAATAAAAGCCAAAAGCCTCATCCAGGTCCCCTGATGAGCAACTCCCCAATTCATGTAAACCAAAATGCAAACATTTTAAAGCTATGTCCTAAAAGGCCAAAAAAAAAGAATAAGTTTGCATTATCAGACAGATAACCAATTCTGGCTTTACCTGATTTAATTAGTTCTGGTTAAAAAATGCATTTTCCCGCCTTAGAGAGAGACTTTTATTATAGGGCACGTGTGCACACTGGAGAGACAGAGAGGCAGAAAGCAAAAAAATCACCCCCCAGGGCAGCTGGCCACAATGCATCCCTTCTCCTCCATTCTCCTCTCAGGACTTTGGGTACGAACGCGCACACCCAACATGAGTTTCAAGCCACCGGGTCCGGGACTCAAACCAGACGACTATGTGGGAGTCCAGTGACACAACCATTATGCCATCTGCTGGTCCCCAGAATGGAGCAATTTTCGATGTCTGCTGCAGTAACACTGTAACGATAAGCAGGCATTCCTCTGCCTTCTCCATGGACACAGGAGACACGGACCAGGATGAGGTGACAGCTGCTGACAGTAGAGGCCATGCCTGCGGCACCACGAGAGAGTGGCCGATACCCAACGCAGTTCGCGCCTCACCCCACTTCTCTCCCCGCACCCCAGGGATACAGACAACTCTCACCACAGCACAGCGTGAATCCCAAGCCCATACCTCCCTGGAAGAGCATGTGGCTTCATTTATCACGTCGATGAAAAGGAAAAGGACAACAGGAAACCAAAGAGATATCCATCCTCAAGAGAATGCTCTTCTGGCACCTCATGTCTCATCACGCGTTATCCTAGTGACAGGGGAAACCATCCCCTTACGGCCTCCGGCTCTGACTAACTTCCACAACACGCAGCCATCCACGGACGCCCCTCACTCTGCAGCAGCCCACATAAATTGACGGAATGGCCCCAGACCACAGAGCCGGCTTCGGCCAGAGCCAAGGCAAAAGTGGGATTCCAATAACCACCAGGTGCACCACGACCGCGCTTCACCATTTTAAAGAATGCATTCAGGGCCAGGCACTGGAGCGATTCAAGCCCGGACCTGGCAGTGTGCACACGTGGCCAAATCCCGAGAGGAGAACACAGAAGGGATTGCGGTATGGCTATCTATCCCTGGGGGAGTGGGAGCCTTTCTCCCTCTCTCTCTGATGAGTACATGTTTCCTGTAAGAATAAAAAGAGAAAAAAATGAAGACAGAAAAAAGCCTGTATTCATGTGTACTATGTGTGCAGGGAGAGGGTTTATATTCCCTGTCTTTAGAGGAGAAAACCCAGGCTCAGAGAGCAACCCAGGCTCAGAGCAACCCAAGCAGCAGGCCAGGGTGGGCCCACCTGCTGACTGAGCCCGGCCATTCCCAGGCCGACACTGATGGATTTCCACCTGCCGCCTCGGAGCTGCTGTCTTCTCTCCACAGCCTCCGCCCAACCCTTCCCAACAGCTTCACTTTTAATACAGAGCGTAAAGTGAAGCCACGAAATATTTAGTTACTAAAAAGATGTAGGGCTGCTTACAAAATCGCAGTCACATGAATAGCCCAGGACCTGGACTTCTCGGCTCCGCCATTTAAAGCAGTGCTTCTCCAGGTGGGCACAGCACTGCCTGAGACGTCGGGAATTCCTAGGCTCGGGCACTGCCCGGCTGCTCGGAACTGAATCCCATGGGCGATGCACACAGAAGTGCCAACCAGTAACAGAAAACTGGGGAGGGAGCCCTGACCCTCCTGTTCGTTATTCGTTATAGATGTTACCCCAGAAAAGCACAGCTCGGATGCTTCCACCCCGACTTCTTACACCAAACAGATGCCGGCCACATACTGCATCTTTTAAATGGTGACAACGAACACACTCACACGTTTATCTCCCGGGAGAAACGGAAACGTCGGTGTTCACTGACAGACACAGGCCCGTCCCCGGGATCACTTCAGCCCGGAGGTCTGCAGCAACCACGTCTTTCAACAGGAGCCTTCCCAACACGAGCTCCCGACATCCGCCTCCCGGGGCATGCCTCCTTGGGAGCTGTCTGAATTTCCCAAGAGCGTGCCTGGAAGCCTACCAGAGGATTTTTATACTGCCAATGCCCATGTGGGAATAATGTGCGACTACAACGCCGGGATCCAGTCTGGCTCGCCTCACGTTCATGAGGCTGATACTCCTTTTCTTCCCTCTGAAACCATCTTCCTCCTCCTCCGCAACCAAACGAAGCAGCTTCCTTCTCTGCTGTGACCTGACTGAACGGACGCCTAGCTTTTTACAGGGAGTACAGAAGGAAACCATCTGGAAAACCCAGATCGTGAGATCTCCCTACGGTACAACTGCACTGCTCTTTAAAAGAAAAGAGTTTCCATCATCTGACATCAAAATGGGTAACAGGAAAACTCTCAAACAGGACAACTGAAGAAACCTGTCGTATTGTGTAATGGTCCTATAATCATACACACATACAGATACATAAATACATGTATACTAATACAAACGTGTGTATGAATAAATAGCTACCGTTCAGAGCGCAGCCAGGAAAATGCAAATTACCTCAAACTGTTTAAAGGGACCCTACTGATTCCTCCCATGAGAGAGAACGGCAAATACCGCTAACAGGTCTGCAAGCCGGGACACACCCCGAGCCTCGGCTGGCTGGTCACAGGCACGCACATGCACGTGACATGCTCAGGAAGGTCCTGGGGAGTGAACCCAGAAGCCGCCCGTGTGGTGCCTGTGGCGTTACCACTGTGCCACCACCCGGTCCCCAGCGACGTATTGTAAACGGAGAGAAGTTCAGTAAGCAGTTAGGAATGTATAAAATCTGCTGGGGTTCTACACCGGGTGGAGGTGTTTAGGACTGGAATAGAAAGCTACTTGCCCCACCAGGCTGCAGGGGTAAGGGAGGCGGCCCCGGAGCCCAGGGCTGAGAAGAAGGACCCAGGGAGGACTTGGAGCAGGTGCTGGAATATGGGAAGAGATGTAACTGCCCAAAGTGGAAAGGGGACAGGGATCTTCTTCAAGGCCAGCTCATGCTGGGGCCTTCCAAAGTCCCCCCAAACTTCCCCAGCCAAACTCAGCCCGAGGTCAGCGGTCACAGCTGTGCTTCCTATGAGCCTCTCCACTAATTTCTGCACTTTCTTTAATAACGAAGTGGGATAACAGATTGCTCTTAAACAAATGTGGTGACCCAGGGTTCATGAGAATACAGGAAGCTGGCGTTCTCACACACTGCTCACGAGTGCCGAACTGTCACACACATGTTGGGGGTGGCGGTCACAGAGGGAATCTGGTACAATACATCACAAAGCTTACGAGCGCCATCCCCCTTGACCCCGTGGTTGAAAGTGTGGAGAAAGATACACCGCCGGGATGTCTGCTAAGCCAGACGACTCACTGCACGACGACGCGGAGCAGGAACCCAGGTACATGCACCGTGAGAGACGCTGGCGACATCTGGTCAGTGAGACACTAGCAGCAGCTCCCGGGCTGGTCCCAGAGCGCTGTGCAAGGCGCCATCTCTGCTGTAGCTTGAACAAAGGACTCAAGGAAAGACAAGAAGAACTGCCCGGCACCTGCAGGAGAGCGGCACAGCGCTTTCTTCATTTCCGACTTCCAGGATAACCGTCCACGCGCGAGTTTGACATGGTGTCATCCCACCGGACCAGGAGGTAAGTCTCTTCCCCTCACCCGTCACCTCTTGCTCGCACTAGTAGAACTGATCATCTTGCTCCCCATTTCTAGACTCTGGCCTCTGCAGTCCTGCCCCAGGCCGTGCCACACACCTGTCCCCAGGAAACAGCCCTCTCTCTGCGCCCCTTTCCTGTAACGTGACTCCTGGGCAGCACCCCTTCCCTGGCCAAGCGCACAGAAGCAGCTTGCCTCTCCCCAAGCCTGCCCGTCATGGTTCTCCGGACCGGCCCCGACGCAGCCTTGCTGATTCTGTGCCCTCAGCTCTGCTCCCTGAGAAATCCAGGTCACAGAGTCCGAGACCACAGACGCTCCAGAAACTGTGGTGAGCTCATTCCGCCTTGTGTCTTCTGCTGGGTTTTGTTTTAGAGAGTTATTCTGCTATAGGGCACATGCACTCTCCAGAGAGATAGAGATAGAGAAAGAAGGTGATATATCACCTCCAGGGGAATGGCCACGCCGCAATCCCTTCTCCTCCATTCTCCTCTCGGGATCTTGGGCACGCACACACACACACACCCGGCATGAGTTTAAGCCACCGGGTCCGGGATGCGAACCGCGGTGAGCCATGTGGAGCCCAGGGATGTAGCCACTACACCACTGGCTGGCCCCATCCTGTTTTCCCCATTCTCTGCCACACTTCCTAATCGCACGTATTTTTATCAAATCGAGTTCAAACCATCTGTTTTGTGAAATGTGCCTCAACCCTCAAGTACTTCTCCAGGCCACACGTGTGTCACGGTGCTGACCCTCACAAGGACCTGAGTAGGGTCATCTCCAGCTTTCTTCTTCTTTAGCACAGAACAAAGAACAAACACGGCGTTGTACAATAGTACGTTCTAAAGGAGAAAACAAAAAGAACGACCCTGGTGAGCAAAGGGAAGAATTTACACAAGAGTCCCTCAGGCTGTGCCCTCCGAATGCCAAGAGGCGCCCAGCCGTGGAGGTGCCAGGGCCGCCCCAGCCCTGACCGTGGCCCTGCAGAGCGGCACAGGAAGTGAGGTGTGAAGACTCTGGCCGCGACATCTAGACACGGGAAAAGAACCCGAACTGCGGCGTGAACATGTCTGCCCTCGCCATGGCACCGGGCGGGCAGGAGAGCGTCTCTGTGGGGATAACGTGCGAATCCCCCAGGGAAGCAGGGCGAGCAATGGCTCCCGTTGGCCAGCCAGGGCCTGCTCTCTAGTCCCGGTGACTGTGATACGTACAGGTGGGAGAGGGGCATATGGCCTGATGACCAGGGGACAGAAAGCAGAAGGCACAGCTGAAGGGTGGGCCTGCACCCACGCCTGAGCCCTTAACGGGCACTGTGGAACGACAGGACATGCTGCTCCCGCACTCACACTCCTGTGTGCCAGCGGGTGGCCTGGGGGTTGGGGGCTGGACTCCCACATGGCTGACAGTGGTTTGAGTCCCGAATCTGGCAGCTTATTCTTCATTTTCTCTTTCTCTCTCTGGTGAGCACACATAACAATAATGATTTAAAAGAAAAAGAAAGAAACTTCTATGTGTCAGCACTGTGACCACGGGCATCTGGCCTGTGCCCATCCCCCAATCACTCCCACGCTTGCACCTCGCTCTAGGAAGGGGCGCCGGTCACCTCACTTTGTCCATGCCCCCTGCCGTCACGCACCGCGGTTCTCCCAGCAGCCCTGCGAGGCCGAGGCTGTCGCCGTCAGCTCCAGTGTGTGGATGGGGCGACCAGCCAGCAGCAGCCACAGGCAACGCAGCCACGGGCAACGGCCACGCTTTCCCCGAGACCTCACGGGTCTGCCAAGGAACACCCTTGGAAGGGTGTTGCGGCCTACCCAAGATAAACACATAGAAGGATTTCTCATTCCACGCACGTGTCAAGAAGCGCCGGATACAAAGCTGTAGAAAACTACCTGTAAACATGAGTTGAGGCACAGACCCCACCCCGCGACTTCTGGGGTGCCCAGCACACACGCGGCGAGGTCATCACTGCCTTACTGTGTGATGTTTGCAAAGCTAACGAAAATGTTCTCAGTGTTCCTCTCACATGTACATTGGTACAGGAAATAATCTAAAACACCCAGCCCAGGAGATCCTTCACCGCCCCGCCTAACAGAAGGAAAACCCACCCTCATGCAGTGATTGCATAACCAGCAAACAAGAGACGCTGACTCAGACCAAAAGGAATTTCTGTGACCTGGAAAGAAAACCTCCATGAAACAGGATAAACTCTAAACAGCTCTGGGTTCCAAAACAAACAAACAAAAACAGAACCTCAAAGGAGGTCCTCACTCCCTCTCGCATTACTTTATCCAAAACGACCTCCCGATTTGTCTTACCCAAAGAAATCCTCTCGAATCCCTTAAGAAGCAAGATTAACTCCTTATACTGGCCCTACGAAACACAGCTGAGTAAAACTCCTGAACTAAGACAGAAGAGAAGACCTGGACACAGCTAAGAGAAGACCTGGACACAGGACTAAGAGAAGAGAAGACACAGCTCTGACCTCAGAGGGCTTGCACCTACCTCTGACGTCCTCTTTGACAACCTGGGCAGACAGTTACCCAGCTGCACGGTGGGGCCCCTGTACTCAAACCCAGAGCACCCCAGGCTGCGTGGGGTCGGGGCGACAGCCCCACAGCACCACAGCATCGTGACACAACTGCAACCCCACAGCAGTGGACACCTGAGCATGAGGCTGGAGGGGCCTGGTCCTGCTGTCTCCTCAGGATTCAGATGCCGGAGGTGGGGCTCCCTCCGCTTCCTGGGACACGCCTACCACCAGCTAAGGCAGGGATCTCTGATGGTATCTTCAAGAGATTTGCAGAGACCAGAGGGTGTTCCTGAGTCTAGCACCATGGGCACCTCTGCAGGCGGAATATGCCGAGACAGTGCTGTGGACAGAGGGCACCCATGTGTGGCACGTACAAGACCTGACGCGTGAGCTCGCCGCGATGCCGACACTAGCTAACTGCGTCTGTGCCCTGGAGACAGCGGTCCCCTTTCCTCCTCATGTGCAAATCGGACCCAATTTCAATTCCTGTCTTAGACAAACTTCATCGCAACATCCTTCAACACCCTTTACCTGTGTCCAAGCTCTTCAAAGCACTTAAAACAGTGTCTTTACAATTTGTACACTTTCCGAAACCACCAGGTGAGGCAGTGGTTAAAGTACTGGACTCCCATGTGGCCAACCACGATTTGAGTACCAGACCTGGCAACTTGAAAATCACACTGGGCATGTGTGCGTGCATGCCCGAAATCCAAGGAGGAAAAGGGGCTGCGGCATGGCTTCTCTCTTGGGGCCGATTCCTCCCCTTCCCTCTCTCTGTCTCTCTGTTGCCCTATGGCAAAAACCTTTAAAAAAAAAAAAAAAACTGCTCTTTTTCCAACTTACCACCCTGATGAATCTATGGGCAATATTATTCATTCATTCAGAAAGTATTTTTAGAAACTCTACTGTCACGGCAAGCACTGAAAGGACACAGGTTTGAGGTAGTAAATGGCTCCTGGTCGTCTAAAATCTCCAGTCTAGCACGAAACGCCAGGGACCACGCCCAAGCACAGCTCCCACACCCCTAAACGTTCAACTGGTTCATTACCAGTTATTTCACACCAATGACCAGTTTTTACCCCCTTATTTGCCTATTTATAAATCTGAAGGAACTCAGGGTTTTCCCTTTGGAAGTCCCTATTTGATCAGTTTCAAGTAGGGTGCATCCATTTGAAATAGGGGAATTTTTAAACAGAGGACCAATGTAAGGAAATGAGACTACACTTGTTAATTGTGAATAATTTCTTTATTCCAAAATACCTGGTTAGTTCTCCGTTCCTATTAAGTTTTCTCTTATGAGTTATTTAAAATTTAGTCACATGAGGCCCAGCAGGTGGCATGGCGATTAAGGTGCTGGACTCCTTCACGGTCAACCGTGGTTCAAGTCACAGACCTGGCAGCTTGCTTGCTCACTTTGTGTTGTGTCCCTCTCTCTCATGAGTATATGTGAAGTAGAGCAAATTTTAAAAAATAGTAAGTAAAATTAAATAATATTTTTAAAAGATTTCTGCTATAGGGCACACGCACTTGCCTGAGAGACAGAGAGAGACAGAAAGTGAGAAATCCCTCCCCAGGGGGATGGCCACACTGCAATCCCTTCTCCTCCAGTCTCCTCTTAGGATTTTGGGCATGCATGCATACGCGCCTGGCATGAGGTCCTGCTGTCTCCTCAGGATTCAGATGCCGGAGGTGGGGCTCCCTCCGCTTCCTGGGACACGCCTACCACCAGCTAAGGCAGGGATCTCTGATGGTATCTTCAAGAGATTTGCAGAGACCAGAGGGTGTTCCTGAGTCTAGCACCATGGGCACCTCTGCAGGCGGAATATGCCGAGACAGTGCTGTGGACAGAGGGCACCCATGTGTGGCACGTACAAGACCTGACGCGTGAGCTCGCCGCGATGCCGACACTAGCTAACTGCGTCTGTGCCCTGGAGACAGCGGTCCCCTTTCCTCCTCATGTGCAAATCGGACCCAATTTCAATTCCTGTCTTAGACAAACTTCATCGCAACATCCTTCAACACCCTTTACCTGTGTCCAAGCTCTTCAAAGCACTTAAAACAGTGTCTTTACAATTTGTACACTTTCCGAAACCACCAGGTGAGGCAGTGGTTAAAGTACTGGACTCCCATGTGGCCAACCACGATTTGAGTACCAGACCTGGCAACTTGAAAATCACACTGGGCATGTGTGCGTGCATGCCCGAAATCCAAGGAGGAAAAGGGGCTGCGGCATGGCTTCTCTCTTGGGGCCGATTCCTCCCCTTCCCTCTCTCTGTCTCTCTGTTGCCCTATGGCAAAAACCTTTAAAAAAAAAAAAAAAACTGCTCTTTTTCCAACTTACCACCCTGATGAATCTATGGGCAATATTATTCATTCATTCAGAAAGTATTTTTAGAAACTCTACTGTCACGGCAAGCACTGAAAGGACACAGGTTTGAGGTAGTAAATGGCTCCTGGTCGTCTAAAATCTCCAGTCTAGCACGAAACGCCAGGGACCACGCCCAAGCACAGCTCCCACACCCCTAAACGTTCAACTGGTTCATTACCAGTTATTTCACACCAATGACCAGTTTTTACCCCCTTATTTGCCTATTTATAAATCTGAAGGAACTCAGGGTTTTCCCTTTGGAAGTCCCTATTTGATCAGTTTCAAGTAGGGTGCATCCATTTGAAATAGGGGAATTTTTAAACAGAGGACCAATGTAAGGAAATGAGACTACACTTGTTAATTGTGAATAATTTCTTTATTCCAAAATACCTGGTTAGTTCTCCGTTCCTATTAAGTTTTCTCTTATGAGTTATTTAAAATTTAGTCACATGAGGCCCAGCAGGTGGCATGGCGATTAAGGTGCTGGACTCCTTCACGGTCAACCGTGGTTCAAGTCACAGACCTGGCAGCTTGCTTGCTCACTTTGTGTTGTGTCCCTCTCTCTCATGAGTATATGTGAAGTAGAGCAAATTTTAAAAAATAGTAAGTAAAATTAAATAATATTTTTAAAAGATTTCTGCTATAGGGCACACGCACTTGCCTGAGAGACAGAGAGAGACAGAAAGTGAGAAATCCCTCCCCAGGGGGATGGCCACACTGCAATCCCTTCTCCTCCAGTCTCCTCTTAGGATTTTGGGCATGCATGCATACGCGCCTGGCATGAGTTCCAAGCTGTTGAACCATGGTCGACTATGTGGGAGTCCTGTGACATAACCATCATGCCATCTGCTGGTCCCAATAATTCTTTAAAAAAAAAAAAAAAAGTTAGCCATATGTGCCTTCAGTTTATTCATGTTAATAAATTATGGCACATAAAACCTCAGGGGAAAAAAAGAAAAACCTACAAGCATCACTAAGCACTAAAATGGGAAACACAGCAAGGCCAAAGGCCCTACTGTGCACTATTGCTATTCGGGGGAGACTTAAAGTAGAGTTTCTGATAAAAATCCTGCCTGGAAGCAAAGACACAGATCAGCTGGACAGGAACTCCGGCAAACAACATGACACAAGTCGTAATTAACGAGCAAAGTGTACTACCTCCAACAACAATGAAACTTGTCATCACAGACTTATCAGATGGGGAGGGGATCAAACAGGAGCAGAAGTCTCTGTGACACTTTAGAGACACAGAGAGAGCACACGCCACAGGAAACCTGTACGCTGATGACGGGGCCCTCGATGGCTGCGGGTCGTCTATCGGAAACCACAGAGAAGGTCATAAATGACTGGACGTGGTTGAGTGGCTGACGCTGCAGAAGGCACTTCCCCTTTGTGGCATGCAGAGTTCTGTGTGAAAACAAAGGGGCTGGGCTGTCTCAGGCTCCTACACAGCCCTGTCCATCGACGGCGCTGTATTCCACATAGTAAATGCACTGCAGGCGGCTTTTCCAAGCAGAAGTAGAAGAGCCATGCCTACCATACGTAGTTTAACCTCGAGAACATCACGTAACACCGATGGAAGCCATGTGCCTGCTGCAACACGGTCAAACATGTCTACCAACGCATTTCCTCGCAGTAGCCGAGTCCCGCGCTCCGTGGACACCATCCACCTGGACAGCCTTCCACGCCAAGGGTCTGGTGATGGCATTTGAACCCTACGTGGGAAGGCAAGCTGCAGGAAGCAACACCCGGCCCAGTCACACTGCAGGAAAAGACTTCTGCCAGCAGGAACGGAGGGACGTCAGCACAGAGGCTCCAAACGACCACCACAGTGCTACATTTACCTGCTCTTTAACCACTGGGGCAACGGGGCGCGTGCTACATCGCCTGTCACGTACGAACAAACGGGCCAGCAGGTGGCCTGGTGGTTAAGGCACTGGACTCCCACTTGGCTGACGTGGTTCAAGTCCCAGACTCAGTGGCTTGAAAATAACGCAGAGCGTGTGTGTGCATGCCCAATAATCCAGGAGGAGAAGAAAAGAGAGATGACTGTGGTGTGGCCATCTGCCCCCTCTCACTGTTTCTCTCTGTCTCTCCCTGGCAAGCACAAGAGCCCTATGGCAAAAATCTTAAAGAGAAAACATCTTAATAGGGAGAATGAAAGTATAATAATTGTGCTTTGGAATAAAGACTGCAGCCACATCTATGATGACACCTCTGTTCTCCAAGACTGTAATCAGATTGGCAAGCCAAACCATAGGTATGCCTTTCACTAACAATACTCAGTTGTAAAAACAAAATGCCAACTAAGTGCTACAGGAATTACAAAAATTCAAGAAACACAAAAGACAGAGGACACCCCCAGAAAGAATTGTTATTTCCCATCAATCAGGGAGAATGTGAGGACAAAGGTGAGGAGGACAAGGCATGCAGGGCATCCTGGAACGGCCAGAAGCCAGGCTTGGCAGCACACACTCCTTCAGGGCTTGGGTCCTGACCTTGCTCACTCCGCTCTCCCCCGGCGATGGTGACACGCTGAGCGGCACTTGCCAACGTAGGACCACTGCTAGGCGCCCCCGGGTCTGGCCCTTCTCAGACCTGTGTGAGAACGGCCAGTGCTCGAGCCTAACCTAATGTCACCCCCACATAGCACATCTGTCCTGAACCACTGTCAAAACAAGGCAGTGGGAACACACCGCCACCAAAAAGGCAAATGAAAGCCACAGTAGGAGGTCTGGAGAGAAAGAAGGCGCTTCCAAAGAGCTGAAATTAATTCTTTAGATTTTTAAAGTTATTTTATATAGCTTTATTTATTCATGTATTTATTTAATTTGACTAGAGAGGGACAGAGTATGAGTGAGAGAGAGAGAGGAGAGTGAGAAAGCAAGCTACCACATCTGGGACTCAAACCGTGGTCAGCCATGTGGCAGTCCAGTGCCTCTAAACACCAAGCCACCTGCTGGCCCCTATTTTTTTAATTCTAACATGTTAAGGATAATTTAAATATCTTGGAGTTGTAACACCCACTTCCCCATCCTGCTGCCTTTGTTGTTGTTGTTAAATCCTTTCTGGGTAAAACTCTTATCCCTCAAATTTGTCTCGCAGTCATTAAACTCTCCCACAGCATATTCCAGCAGCTCTTCCTGTTTATGAAGAGACTAAAATCAATGGCAGGTCAACAAGACTAGACACGGAAACCAGAGAACCTGTCTGACAACTAGGCTGCAAACGTGTTCGCGGGGCACTGGAGAAACCACCACCTGCCTCTTCGGTGAGACGGCTCGGTACCCTGCAGCCGGCCGCCAGGTGCTCCCAATAAAATCCTCAATCCAAGCCCTCCATCATCTCCCCCCACCCCACCCCCCTGCCGCCCCACAACACTGAGCCTGGAGATTTGGACAACAGAGATAGTAACTTGGAATTCAAGACTCCAGCTCTCCTCTCACTGCCGAGCATTGATACAGCATGTGGGCTTAGCTCCATAGAGGCCACACGGCCTCACGTGGGTGTGGCACCAGAGCCTGTCCTTTGCCTGCAATCGTGATCCCAGATCGCTTGTGGGCCCGGCCATGGGACTGAGGCGGGGTGCGCTTTGGTGACACCTCCAGTGCTGTCCCCCTGAGGCTGGCCCTGTCCCTACAGAGACCCCTCTCTGTCTTGGATGGAGGCGCCAACTGCAGGGCTGGGACCAGACTTCCGGCATGCGGTGTGAACTGCGTCGGGCGTGATACTGACACCTGCATTTCCACTGTTTGTTTTCATCTTTTCATACTTTAAATAAAACGGATGGCCAGCCCTGTGGCCTGATGATTAAGATCTCTCCTATCTCCAACTGTATGTTCGAATCCTGGTTCTGACAGCCTGAAAAACACCCTGGGTGACATGCGTGTGTGTGCCCCAAATCCTGGTGGGATGGAGAAATGGGAGGATGGGGTGTACCGTGCCCATCAGACAGTGCATGCATCCTCTCTCAGGCCAGCATGCACACTCTCAGACAAGTAAGAAAGAAAAGAAGAAAAAATGTTCTCACCTAAAACGAAACTCGTGATATAGAATTCTGCCCAAGAATATGCCACTGAAGTCCTAAGACTGTTCCCAAATTATTCAGTAAGGCTAAATCCACCACAACTTAACCAGAATAAGTTACCTTAAAGGACTGCCACTCTGTCACCTACATGCCACAGTGTTTACACTGTTTTAATAAAGCTAAAGAAAACATTTCCCAGGGTTATTGGAGGGCGCCAGAAACATCCTGGGAGTGGCGTTAGTTTCTGCTAAATGTACACCACCTATTGGAGTACCCTTGGAAAAGCTCCCGCAGAGGAACGCGCCCTGAAGCAACCCTGACTTTCGACATCCATCGATCCCAAGCAATGTCACGCTCTTTACAAAGACCAACGGCAACCAAATGAAATCAATTCCGGAGTGGAGGAGATTGCATTCTAAAAATAACAGAATTCTCATCCTCACATTCTTTCTTTCCTATATCTCCATCCTGTCTTTGAAAAGGTCACGCTACTGTGGAAACGACGGGCTGTAACAGAAACCCCGTGAAAGGATGAGAAGCAACCGAGGCCAACCTGCAGGAGCTGCGACGCCCATGGGACCAGGCCTGCCAGCAGCAAGCCGAGAACAGGGGAAGGGGGCCTGACCTCTGTCCCCACCTCGTCACAGGTGTCCACACAGCCTGTGACCGCTGAGGACGACACTGAGGGACAGACCAGGAGCACTCCCTAGGGATCCCACACCCACAGGCGACACGCAAGGAGACAGCTACTGGCCAGCTACCACAGGAGCAAGACCTCGCTGCTGACGTCACAAACCACGGGGCTGTCGGGCTGCAAACTTTCACCCCCAGGGTAAGAGGAAAGAAGATGACAGAGCAAAGACAGTGGATTCAGATCTCTGCAGGAAGACATTTATAAAGCACTAAGCTTCACAGCTAATGGGGGTTATAGGGAAAAGAAGTTTCTGGACTTATAACCAAACCTTCAAGTAAGCACATGTTAAACTGTAAATATATCAACTCTAACACTGGAAAACCAATGGCTTTAATATTTTCTTTTTAAAAAGAATTAACTTTCTTTATTATTTAATTTGCTATAAGGCGCATGCACTTAACAGAGAGAGAAAGGGAGTTAGGGGGTAATGAGAAAGCAAGCTGCCAGGTCCAGTACTTAAACTGCAGCTTACCATGTGGAAATCCAGCACCGTAACCACCATGCCACCAGCTGGCCTGCCTTTAGTATTTTCCTAATGGCAATCAGTAAGAGTAAGCCGCCAGGCCCAGGACTCAAAACACAGACTGCCGTGTGAAATCCACCTGCCTTAAACCCCTTGCTATCTGTCTGGCCCAACCTTTAGTAAAAGTTCTAACTTCATATTGTTTGCCTCTGGGATCGGGAATATCACAAAGCATTTATTAAACCACTTTCCAAAACACAGGCTCTTCTTTTTTTAAACGAGAGTTTTTGTTATAGGGCGCATGAGCTTGCCGGAGAGACAGAAATAGAAAACAAGAAATCTTCCCCCAGAGGAATGGCCATGCTGCAAACTCTTCTCCATTCTCCTCTCAGGAGCTTAGGCACACAAACACACACACACACACACACACACACACACACACACACACAAAGTGCCCAGTGTGTGCTTTAGGTTGCCAGGTCCAGGACTCGAACTGTGGTCAACTACATGGGAGTCCAGTGACGTAATCATTATGCCATCTGCTGGTCCCACATAGACCCTTCCTTAAAAAGTGTGGCTTAAGGGTAAGAGGTTACTGTAATGTTCTCATGTGCCAGATACACATTAGTGAGGGGAGGGAAAGGGAAGGGGCAGGTCTTCAAAAAGGTCATGGCAATAGCACATCATGAAAAAGAGTGAGCCAACCACTTGGTGGATCCCATATGGCCAGCTGAACAGTTCAAGTCCCAGACCCAGCAGATTGGGGGAAAAAGAGGAGGGGGTGTGTGTGTATACATGCCCAAAATCTCAAAAGAAAGCGAAACAGAGAAATTTTGCAGTGTGACTATCCCCCACTTCATGGGGGGTGGGGTGCTGTCTCATTCTCTCTCTCTCTCTCTCTCTCTCTCTCTCTTTCTCAAATGTATGAGTTCTCTCTCTCTCTCTCTCTCTCAAATGTATGATTTTAAATTTTTTTTCCACCAAAGAAACTTAAAGTGTACTTTAATTTCATTTTCCATAAACAACTTTTTTTTCTTTTTATTTTTTAGTTTTTGCATAGGGTAGGTGCATTCACCAGAGAGAAAGAGAGACAAAGAGAGAGACAAAGTAATAAATCACACCCCAGGGAGAATGGCCACACCACAATCCCTTCGCACATCTCCTCGTGGGATTTGGGGCATGCCCATACTCACAATACGATCTCCAAGCTGCCAGGTCCAACTGCGGACCGCGCAGCTGACCAAGCGGGATCGAGAATCTTAACCTCCATGCACCTGCTGACCCCTCCATAAACTTCTCCAGCCCCTATGTACAATGACTTGAAGAGGTGGAAGGTGACTTAGACTCACATGTCTCTGTAAACTAGACAGAGAGAACATCAATGACCCCTGACACAGACACATAGACACACGCGTATGCACACACATGCACACGCATGCACGCACGCCAGTCAAGTAGTTATGTTTATTAGCCCTTCTCGTGACTTTTTTCCCCTTTGGTATCTTTGCTTTCTGTATCCTACTCCCCAAATTTCAAAGTGTCTATTTTGCAAATAAAATCATAACCTTCTTTCAGCTCAGATTACTGATAACTTCACACTGAAAACCAAAATGTATTAGATGTCAACCAGATCACAGCAATTAATCTTGGCTTTATTATGTCAGAAAACTTTTAAACTGCCCATTTTGCCCAGCTGGTTCCCCGATGGGGGGGAAAATACACAACCACCTCATAAATTCTGCAAAACCCTAGGACACTGCGTTTTAAAATATGCTCCAGTATTGATCACAGTGACGAGGCAGAGGCCTGACCACACGGCGGAGATGCAGGTTGGGGCTGGAGGCCGGCTGCTTGGGGGAGCCAGTATGTGCACCTCAGACTAGTTAATCCCACTCTGGCCACACCATGGATAGGCGCTGGGGCTGGGTTCCAGCTTCGGGCTCCTTGACCCCCATGTTCCTGTCACACTTACATACTCGGCGATCACAGGTTGGTCAGTACCACTGAAGCCCAAGCCACCAGCAGAGAGCACTCTATAGCCGGAGCAGAAGGGAGCTCCCCATACCACCAGGGCCAGAGCGCACCCTGAATGGAACCTACATCCGGCCCAGGACTGGGTAATCCAAAATCCGCAGAACTCACATGTTCCTGAGAAAGTAAAGGGGCAAGCCGAGGATGCCACAAAGCAAATCCTTTATTGCTTAAAATGTTCCTCTAGATCACAATCTTTTTAACTTAAAGAAAAAAAAAACCAAAAAACAAAAAAAAGTAGAGCTTCTGGAAATCTCTTCCCGAACCGTGGCTTCCTCCATACAAATAAAATGGCTTTCCAAATCACGTCCACCTCGAGAAGCCTGCGCGATCGCCGCTCGGCAACAGTGGGGACAGCACTCCCGTCTGTTCCCCTCGGCCGTCTCACATGGCTAGTTATCCTTGAGCTCATAAATCGCTAAGTTTGCTATTAAAAAGAAAATAAAGTTTGCTAGTAAATTTCTAAACTTACTGGTAAAGAACTACATTACAGGAACCAGCAGGTGCCATGGTGGTGAAGGCACTAGATACTCCCACATGGCTGACCACGGTTCGAGTCCTGGACCTGGTGGCTTGCTTTCTCTCTGTGTATCTCTCTATGGTCAAATTAAAATAAATGAATGAATAACATTAAATAAATAATTCTTTTTAAAAATTGAGTGAATTATACATTATAGATAGATTTTTTGGGGGGGAGAAGTTTTTTTTTGTTTTTTTTTTTGGTATTTTTTGGTTTTTTTTTGCTATAGGGCGCATGCGCTTGCCAGACAGAGACAGAAAGTGAGAAATCACCCCCCAGGGGGGATGGCCATGCCGCAATCCCTTCTCCTCCATTCTCCTCTCCGGATCTTGGGCACGCATGCACACGCGCCCGGCGTGAGTTTTAAGCCACTGGGTCCAGGACATGAACCGCGGTCAACTACATGGGAGTCCAGAGACATAGCCATTACGCTAACTGCTGGTCCCTAGATAGATAGATAGATAGATAGATAAGTGCCAGAGCGTTGAAGCTAGCCACGTGGGCCACATGACTTCTGTTCCAATCACCGGGGGAAGCAGTGGCGTACCAGCTCACCCAGCAGAACCCCTGGTCCTGCCTGGAGCAAACTGCCTTCCCTCTCGCCGCCTCAGTTTCCTCATCTGAGAAACCGAGTAACAAGCACCTAACTCCCAGAGCTGTGAAAGGATAAATGAGTCCGAGCTTTCACAGCCCCTACCCCAGTTCAAGGATCTGTCGCTATGCGGATGAGCCCGCATTTCCTCCCTCCCTGGACCTTTCTCTACAGTGTAGACCGGGGTCACACATCACACTCTACACCATGGCGCACAACTGGCCAGTGTCCCTCTATCTCAAAAGGGAATGAGGGTGCAAACTGTGGTTCTCAATCCTGGAAACATGACTGCCCAGCCAGCCACCCACCCGCAACCCAGCACAGCCAGACTGGAACCCGTGGTTGTTGGCATGCTGTCCGCCTGGGTGCTCCACCACCGACAGCCAGGATGGCGACTCGAGAAGGAAAACTCCACAAACAGGCACATTCCCCAGCACACCTGCAACACGGTTTGCTTGATGTGCACTTGTCCCACTGTCTCGGGGAAGGACAGTGGTGGGTTCCGCCTTTGTTTTTACATAGCTGTACCAAGCACGCACTTCTCTAAGGCAGGAACTGGGTTGAAGTTCTTTCCAGCTTTAACAGTCTGTGCGGGTAATCAACCAGTACCAAGTGGATTTCTGCCTACAACATGGTTTATCCAGTAACACTGCCATGTGACTTTTTGAAGCTCGCTGCTTCAGAAAGGTCAGAGCAGACAGAGGTGCTTGTTTCCTAGAACAAATGCCATTCTCTCTCGCCACGGGAAGGGCCAGCACTGCGTCTTTTTACCCGACTCCCTGAGTTTGGACCTCCGAGTGGCTTCTCTGCCCACAGCGTCTGAGGGCCTAGGACAGGCAACAGCTCTGGTCGCTAGCTGGGTAAGCTCTGGCAACTGAAAGCCCAGGCCATCTCCCCGCCTGTGAAGTGGACGTGCACAAGATCCAAGGGCCCAGGGTCCTGGGAGCCCACAGCACTCAGACCGCCTGTTCACACCTGCCCCGCGTGGGGAGCTACTCCATCATCTAAGGAGTTGACATCCTTTGGCCCTGCTCACATGCCCACAGGAGCCAAAGAGTAAATGACAGGGTGAGACGGGAGGGTCCAGGCCAGCTGCAGAGTAAAACCACATCTGAGGATAGCCGGTTTGGGCCTGCAGGGCTGAGCCTGCTCCGGCCGGTGCTCCGTGGAGGCGCCGCAAACTCAGCATCTCATGGCACCTTCTCGCATCTCGGGCTGCTGCAGAAACGTCAAAGCCAGGCGATCTAAGCCAGCCCTCCACAGGCGAGGCAAGGCAAGGCAAGCCTCCCCAGACACGCGCGACAGCCCCTGCGCACTGCTCACCCCGAACACGGCACGGAACCCCTGCTGGCCACATCCAAGAGGGGCCCACACCCGCCTAACGGAAGCAAGTCTGAGCACGCAGAGACTACTGTGTCTTTAGTCTTAAAAAAAAAAAAAAAAAAAAAAAGATGTAAGTTTTATACCCATGGTGGTTTTATGGGCCCTTTGAAGTTTCAGGGTTTTCTTTCTGTCTCTGCTCGCCCCCACTTCCCATCCCAATCCTACTCACTGATCCAGACTGAAATTCTTCCAGCCTGCCGTGCAACACACTCCTGCATGAGAATGACACGGTGTGCCTGGTGAACCCTGACACACACGCACACACAGGCACACCGTCACACACGTGTGCCCCTTCCCCCGCAGCCGGGCGCGCTGCCAGCCAGGCTCACGAGGTCGACCCTGAGACCACGAGAGCCCCTCACGATGCGTCCTTGAGCGCTCCGGCTCTGGTTGGAGCCCAGGTGTTTGAGGCTGGTGCGGACGCTGGGTCTGTCTGCAGGGAGGGAAGCGCAGGCCTCTTCGTTCTGCCACTTGACAATGGATCGTAATGATCGTAATAATTTGTCAAATATTTGACAAATTATATAGTGCTTCAAATGCTTACAAATGCACTTCAGGAAACCTACACACTACACAGCAAATACAATGTCTAAAATGTCCCAACACTAAGTAAACATTTCTGAACACAGCCTAGAACAGTCACACGCAGTCTTGTGTCGTGGTGAAGGGAGGTGGACGGGGCATGGCGACCACTCACGGCTCAAATTCAGTCCCCACAGCTTTATAAACACGCTAGGTGTGCATGCATGCACCAAATCCCGGCAGGATGGCGAAGAAAGGGGCTGGGGAGATTGCTGTGGCCATGCGCCCCAAGGGAGTGCTTTCTCCCTCTGCACCCAGGGCCACAGCCACCTCTGGCTTACATATATGTGTGTGTGTGTGTGTGTGTGTGTGTGTGTAGCATGGATGGTAAGGCGCTAGACTCTCACATGACCTATCGCCATCTGAGTCCTGAACCTGGCAGCTTGAAAATCAGGGTGGGCACATGTGTTGGTGGGCACGTGTGTTTGCGTGCCCGAAATCCCAGGAGACTGGAGGAGAAGAAGCTGCAGCATGGTCACCCCCCTGGGGGGAAGAGGGGATGATTTCGCACTTTCCCTTTTCCTGCCTCTCTCTGGGAGTACATACACCCTATGGAAAAAAACTAAAAACAGAACAATAACGATGATTCACTTCGTCCGTCCTAACACGCCGAGCCAGGCGAAGGTGAACATGTCCCATGGCTGCCCGTTGTGGCCGTGCCACGCTGCCACTGCAAGCTGCTGACAGCGCCCACGGCCGGTAGAACACAAGCACAGCAACGCTTGTCTCTTCCCTCTCAGTACCTAGAAGCGGCAATCGAAGATCCCCAGTTTTTCAGGAGGTACATTAATTTTTAAAATGCTTTGTCATATTTAATGCATCTTTCTGGGTTTCACATCAGGCAAAATTTTCTAACTATTCTCAGTACAAATCCCTGAAAGGCTGAAAGCAGCCTACTTTTTAAAGGATCTAATGCTATTAAAAAAAAAAAAAAAAGAAAAGAAAAAAGCTGCTTTGGGACGAGTATTCTGCGTGTATAATGGAGGCTAAACATCTGTAAGCAGCATAATGTGATCTAACATAGTCGGGTCTACTACAATAAACCGGCCTGACAAGTGCCCCCCAATTTCCTCCTAATTAGAAATACCCTAAGGAAGTTACAACGAAGTCACTTTATTACTGAAGGAACAACGCCCCAGAAGAGCGGGCTGGGTAACCGAGCAGCCCAAGTAATTCCTCCTGTCTCACTCGGCTACAGCTACAGCGTGCTCCTCAGTGACCCAGCCCCAGGGAGAGACTACATTTCAAAGGATGGGGGAAAGGAGGAAGAATCCTGCTCTAAAAGCCACATCCAAGCTCCTGCTACACCTCCCAACCCCCATCAGACCCAGCTGCCTTCCAATATGCGTTTTGGAGAATTCGAACTGGTTTTTTTGTTTTTTTTTTTTTTTAAGAATTATCTAACTTTATTTATTTATTCATTCATTCATTCAAATTGACCAGAGAGAGACGGAGAGAGAGAACGAGATAGAGAAAGTGAAAAGCAAGTCACCAGGTTCGGGACTCGAACTGTGGTTAGCCATGTGGGAATGCCCAGCGCCTTAGCCAACACACCACCTGCTGGTCCAGCAGGTTTTGTAATAAGCCTGAATCAGAACTAAAAAGCAATTCACAAAGAACTTCAGTGTGTACTTAAAAGGTTCAATAAAGTAATTTCTCGGGGACTACAAGCTGACAACTTAATGTACTAACAACTTGAGGTAAGTACTCCGAGCTACAGACAGGCCCTCTTACTTCCATGGGATGACACCAGTAGCCCCTCTGATCCGGCTCGCTCACTTTTCAGGAGTTGGGCCCTTCTGGACAAATCGACGTACAGAAATGCCAGGATGCTGAAAGTGAGAACTTGGGAGCCTGGAAAATATATTCAACGCCATCAAAGGATGACCCAAGCTAAGTTACCAAGGTTTCCAAAAGAACTCAGTAAGTACTTCTAAATCCTCAATAGTTCCAGTAATCACTTAAACTGACCAAAATCTGGTTTTCATAGAAGTGCCTCTTTGGCTGTTCATTCTAACAGATGCTAAATAGCAGTTTCATTTTTATTAGCATTGATGTAACAGTTCATTTCTGGCTGTCCTTATGATTGGTCAGGATTTTACATCAAAATCTAGTAAAAGGAAAGGGTGTTTATGTTTTGTTTTATTTTTATTTATTTATTTATTTATTTTAGGGAGGTTTTTGTTATATGGTGCATGCGCTCGCCAGGAAGAGAGACAGAAAGGGAGAAATCACCCCCCCAGGGGGGATGGCCACACCGCAATCCCTTCTGCTCTGTTCTCCTCTCGAGATCTTGCGCACGCACGCACACGCGCCCGGCGTGAGTTTAAGTCACCAGGTCTGGGACTCGAACCGTGGTCGACTACGTGGGAGTCCAACAACATAGCCATTACACTAACTGCTAGTCCCAAGGGTGTTTATGCTTTTAATCCAACATCTAGAGATTGGCGAGATTCAGCTGTTCCAATATTCTTATAAATGTACGCTCCTGAGAGGGCATATGAATTCGATAAAGACTCGGACCAGTCTAAAATCCACGAGAGTACAATGACCATCTGTCCCCTAACTCTGCCAAGGTGTTCAGTCTACCTGCCTCACTCTGCCTACAAAATTCCACGTTTAAAACAGGGCTCAAGGAATCAAGTTGTAGCACAAGTTGAGTATCTGTTATCCAAAATGAAGTGTTTAGGATTGCAGATTTTTTTCAGACTTTGGAATATTTGTGTATATACCATGAGATGTCAGACAAAGATGTTCGTATTTCTCCACCATAAATTCAGGCACTAACATCCTTGAGGATGTATCATCACATCAAATCCAGCAATTTATGAAAAGCAGCAGTCGGGACACAAAGGCATCATGTCTACAACCACAATTTCCCTCTTCTTCTCCCTCCCCAAAATCCAACCCCTTTTTTGTTTTTCTAGGGAATAATTTGGTCCAGAAATTAAATGAATGAACAAGTTTGCAGACTGAAAAGTTTTCACTCACTTCACACTGCTATACATTACAAATTAGCACACTGCAGGTTATTTTTCAACAGTAACCCAGATGTCAGTAGAAAAACTGAACTCCAAGAAACAAGATAAAGCCAGGGCAGCGTTCAAAACACGCTCCTGGTCTTCCCTGACAGCTGGGTGTGGATCGCAGATGCCCTGAGGACTGCAGTCCGAAGAGGAGGGAGCCCTACTATACCCCTGTAAGGAGCACAGGCACCTAAGAAGAGAACCGTAACTATCTCTACTGCCAGGAAGAAATTTCCCTGGTGGATTCCCAGGAGAATGCTGTGTGAATACAGTCGTCCATGCCCCGAAGCCACTCCTAACAAACCCGGCAGAATTTAACTGGTCTGCTCACAGTAACGTCTCACAAGGAGAGACAGGCAATGCTCTAACGCAGAAAGCAACCAGGTAGAGAGTGCGGCCCGTAGCCTGGGTGTAAGCTCTGTCCCCAAGCTCAACAATGCTGCAGCTACCCAGTCACACAGGCAGGGTCTCCATGGGATAAAGATATCTGTGTGGGATCCCCATAGATGGCGTAATGGTTACGACGCTGGACGCCCATGTAGTCGACTGCAGTTTGAGTCCCAGACACCGTGGCTTAAAACTCACATTGGACATGTGTGCATGCATGCCCAAAATCTCAAGAAGAGAATGGAGGAGACGGGATTGCAGCGTGGCCATACTCCCTGGGGGGTGATTTCTCACTTTCTGTCTCTCTGGTGAGTACATGCGCCCTATGGCAAAAATCTCTCTCTCTAAAAAAAAAAAAAAAAAAAAAAGGATATTTGTGTGGGGGCACACAGGTTGCAAAGTAGTTAAGGTGCTGGACTCTGAGGTGGCCCACGGCAGTTCGAGGCCCAGACCTGGCAGCTTGAAACTCACTCCGGGTGCGTGTGCATCTATGCCCAAGATCCAAGAGAAAAAGGAACTACAGCATTGCCATCCCCAGTAGAGGCTGATTTCTCACTTTCTGTCTATCTGTCGCCCCAGTAAGAGCACACGTCTTGCACCAAAAATCTTTCCAAAAAAAGAAAAAAAAGAGAAAAGGTATTTGTGTGTATGTCATTGTTAAGTCATTACGAGATCTGCTGACTAAGCTTTGAACCATTTCTTTATAGGTTTTCTCTCTTGGCTTTATCTTGATCTTCTAATTCATAAAAATGTCAAAATATGAAAGTATGGATTGCCCATCTTTTATGAGTAACTCTTCTATGGATTAGGCTGGAGATTTTCGTGGCACTGCAGAAAACGTTTGCTGAGGAACGTCGTCCGTAGGAGGATCTTCAGCAGCCCCATAACTTCAATCAACCCTTATTTAGAGAGCTGTCTTTCACACTCCGTTTTTCTCTTAGTCTTTTCCAGCCTCACTCCTTTACACCAACGGCGTAAAGTCACACTCGTGGCACCAGTGTTAAGTAGGATGGGTATTTAGCAGATAGTCACGGTGCCCGAGTCGTTCGAAAGCCACACAAAAACCTAGAACTGTGTGTTCTATAAATAAAGGTTCTGCATAAATAATATCTTTCAGGCCCACAAATAATTACTCCCATTGCAATCACAGAGTTTCAACAATTGCAAAGACCCTGGAAGTCATCAGTAACAATTAAGGAAAGTTAAGCTTCGAAAGCAAGTAAGTATCGAGTTGTCGGAAAAGTCACGGTGTATTTGTCTATGCTTTTCTATGCAAAAATGTGTCATGTCTTTTCCAACGACCCAATAGTTCGCTAGCAAGAGAAAAAAACCTGTCTCTCAACTCCGGCTTCATATTATTTTTAGTACACCACACACATCTCTCCAAAATCGTTCTGTTAAACCTCGGGGAAAGTAAACAGTGTAATGAGCTAGCAAATATTTACGGGAAGGGAGCAAAGAACCAGCCCTACCAAAGTCGGGTGAGGCTCTGATAAGGAGAAACAACCCCAAGGATCAGCTCCTCAGCATCTCAGCATTGAGAGCTTAATAAAAGGGCCGGCCACAAGACCGGAAACCAGATCCCACATGGCAGAACATGGTTGGAACCCAGCCCTGGGGTTTGAAAAGCATGCGGGAGTGTATGCATTGGCACCCAAGAACCCGACGTGACAGAGAAGCAGAGAAGGAGGGATTGCAGGTGATCACGCCCTGCTGGGGGGCTTCCTCTCCCGCCCCGTCTCACTGGCAAGCACACGCAACCTCTAGCTATCCAAAAAAAAAAAGAAGAAGAAGAAGAAGAAAAGAACAAAGAAAAATTTGCAAGACTAGCTCAAAGAGAATAGCATCTTGCAAAATTAATCAAAGCTATTAATCTTTCCTTGAAAAATATAAGTCGACAGGGTATTTTCGTCTGTCTCTAACTTTAAAAGACACCCTGCCAAGGAGGTGCTGGAGGGCAACAGCATCACACACCGTCTCACGAGGCGTCACCCTACAGGGCAGCTCACGCTCACCTGCGGGAGAACACACAGATGCGGTGGAGGGCCTCCTGGGTAGGAGGCCGGAAGGAAGCCTCGCCCACCCTTTTTGCCCACAACCACCCCCTGTACAAAGGGTCTTTGCAGCCCCTTATGGAGTATCTTGATTTTTTTTTTCAATGCAGTAAAATGTATACCTTACTCCATAAAATTTGTCTTAAAAAAAGAGCCTAAAGATAAAAGGATAAACGGATAGCCACCCCGACAAAGCCACCCCCCACAAGTCCACACACCCAGCCTGGGGCACATCCTAGAGGGTCAGCACAAGCAGTGGCAGCCTCTCCCTGTCTGAGAGAGAACCATGACCCTGCTCGGGGCCAGGCACAGGAGACCCCAAGGAGGAGGCTCTGGGTGGAGACCCCGTACAGGCTGTCCGGCCTCCCACCCCTCCCCAGAGCGCGGTGCTCCCTTGCTCGCCCCCTCTCTCCAGCCCTCTGCAGGGCACGGAGAACACTGCAATTAGAGTCCGAGCAAGGTGAGACAAGGCTTCTCACAGAACGCGCGGGTGCTGAGCAACCCCCCCTCTACCCATCGCAAACCTGAAGGCGCTCTGTGACAATGAGTCACCTACTCCCCTCGACGTGGAGTTCACAGCAAGTTCAGGGACAACAGCACTCACCACCACGCACAGCACACGGCATCACCAAGCAAGGCATGAATAACCAGGCATCACCTGACTGCTCAGGCAGAGCTCTCCCAGCATCGCTGACTGACTATCAGCACTGACAATCCTGTTACACTCACCCAAAGAAGTCTTTTCCTTTAAGACAAAATTTAAGGAGGAGGAAAAAAGCAAAAACATTTTGTTTCCTACCAACTGCCCAAGATTTTAATGTAAACATATCCCCATGTTGTCCCTAATAAGAAGCATTCTTAAAAGGAAAGTGACATTGGGAACCAGCAGTTAGCGTAATGGCTATGTCGCTGGACTCCCACGTAGTCGACCGCGGTTCGCATCCCGGACCCGGTAGCTTAAAACTCACGCCGGGCACATGTGCGTGCGTGCCCAAGATCCCGAGAGGAGAATGGAGGAGAAGGGATTGCGGCGTGACCATCCCCCCGGGGGTGATTTCTCACTTTCTGTCTCTATGTCTCTCTCTGTCTGTCTGGCGAGCGCACGCGCCCTATAGCAAAAAAACCTCTCCAAAAAAAAAAAGGAAAGTGACAAACATGATTAGAATTCTTCTCAGGTATTTATTCTGGTAAGCAGACTCAAACTTAATCATCTTTCTTAAAACTCCTAATATAGAGGCCAGCAGATGGTGTGGTGGTTAAGGGGCTGGACTCCCCACATGGCCAAACACAGTTCGAGTCCTGGATGTGGTAGCTTGCTTTCTTGCTTCCCCCCATCTCTCTGTGGTCAAAATATTAAATATATAAATAATAATAAATAATTCTTTAAATAAAAAAAACTTCTAGTGTAAAGCCAAGTATAATACAGAAATAGGGTAAATTATAGCATTTTAAAGGTAAAAATCAAAGGTGTCTTCTACTTACTAACAAAATAAACCCCATAAATAACTAGACAATCACACTTAAAGATTATAGACTCTGAGCGAGTCACATAGGCTACAGGATCCCGGAGAATGAACAAAGAACGGATACCCTCCCTTTATCTCTCAGGCGCACACTCTGTATGTGAAAGGCTTCTGCCGTCATCCCACACAGCAGTATTCATCAGCCTCCCAAAGGAACTACAGGATTTCCTATCCACAAAGTCTCTACGTAAAAGTACCGGGAGAATACACTTTTGTACTTGAAAGTCTGTCGAATTCCCTTTAATAAAGACATTGCCCATGTAAGAACTATCTGGGACGCTTTTAAAAAAGAAAAAAAAACAGACTCGGACAAGACTCCGGATGCTGTGTTAACAGAATCGGCTGTGCACTTAGGGAGACGTGGGGAAGAAACTAGACTATGACTTGACCAAACGTAAAACCAATTCCAGAGGAAGTCTAGACTCTAAATGTTTGCTTTGCATTATTAGATCTTAAAGTGGAGAACATGTTGGTAATTTGAGGTAAGGCTTTCTGAAGCACGATATTAGATGTTAAAAATTTAAAAGCCAGAAAGTTAAGAATTTCTGGACAGAGTACGAAATATTCCATTTAAAAAGTTAAACGGGCCAGCCGGTGGCATGGTGGTTAGGGCAACTGGATTCTACATGGCCAACTATGTGGTTTGAGTTCTTCACCCAGAAGCTTTAAAAACCTGGGAATGTGTGAGTGCATGCCCCAATCCCAAGAGGACAATGGAGGAGAAGGGACCACTGTGTGGCCAACTCCCATAGGGGGTACTTTCGCAATTTCCCTCTCTGTTTCTCTGGTAAGCACATGTACCCTAAGACAAATCAAAAGGAAAAAGAAAGTTGAACAATGGACACAAGAGAGACGGTATATTTTCAGTATGTATCTCAGTTAGTTACTATTACAAATGACTTATTAAAAAAAAAGAAAAATAAGGAATTTTGAAAAATGTAAACACATGAGAAAATAGTGAAACTCCCTCATGCATAGGAAAATTAAAACAATGATGATTCCTCACTATTTTGACTGCCAAATGGACTGAAGAAAACCACCACCAGATGACCCAGTAACACAGAACCTAGAATTCTCAAGAGGAAGAGTGCCATATTCTCATTTCACTGCGATTCTTCAGGATCTACCAAAACAGGACGATGTGCTCCTCTGTCACCCTGAGCTACTCCTCTGCATTCCACAGGTACACCAGCGCAAGGGCAGGTCTGTGCGGGTGCAGAGGCAGTATTACTGACGGCAGGATAGGAGAATACATTCATCGTTATCATCGGAGATACAGTCACCCAAGGCGTGGGCCCCTCAGACTATGAGACAGGAGGGTAACTGAGATCTGATTCCATGGAACTAAACAAGGCAAACCTCTCGGCCTTATCTCCTGCTCGGCCTCCTCCCTGGTTGGTCTGTCCTGAGTCCGCAGACCTGCCTGCCAGACCCCAAGCCTGGCTTCTGCTTTAGCACTCCACCTCCCTGGCTTAATCCCCAATGCCTATGAAAATGCAACCTAGCCTTACAAAATAGGCGTTGAGGAAAGAGTCTCATCACACCCTTTATAGCAGAAAAAAAACTGAATCAATCGCTCCGCCTAATTTTTTAAGTAAATTTCGAAGCAGCAGATCTCATTCAGTACCCTGCCTGCAATCATTTCAGAAAACCGAAACATGTTGTATAATCCCAATGTCTTAAAATACATTTAGGGCCAGCTGGTGATCTGGTGGTTAAGGCAGCTGGGTCCCACTGGTTGACTAAATGGTTCAAGCTCCAGACATGGCAGCTTGAAAAACACGCTTGGTGTGGGAACGAACATGCCTAAAATCCTAGAAGGAGAGAGAGACAGAGGAGAGACTGGGGCATAGCAGTGGCCTGTAAGGGTTTCTGTCCCACTGTCCTTCACACACAAACACTCTCTCCCCGGTGGGAACATGCGCCTTCTAGCGAACTTTTTCTTTAATTTATTTTACATACATACATACATATATATATAGTGTATGTGCTCCACTTATGGATACTTTCCTTGCAGCGATAAAAATTAGTTCTAGAGCACTTCGCACAAGCAATGAAGACTGCTAAAAAAATATACTAGAAAATAATTCGTTTTGAGGAACAAAACCCTCAAAAATAAGTAATCCAGGGTGCCAGCAGGAGGAATAGCATTTAAGGTGCTGGACTCCAACATGGTCAACTGCAGTTAAAGTTCCAGACCTGGTGGCTTCCTTTCTCATTTTCTCTCTCACTTTCCTCCTCCCCTCTCTCTCTCTCTCTCTCCCCCTCTCTCTCTCTCTCTCTCTCTCTCTCTCTCTCTCTCCCGCCCTGCTCCCTCCCTTCCTCCCTTTCTGGTGAGCACAGATGTGCCAAAGCAAATTTTAAAATAATTAATAAATAAACAAATAAATAAATAAATAAATAATCCAGGAGAGTCACTTCCATCTTTGTCTCTTTTCTTCCCATTTTCCATATCAGCAGATAGCATGATGGTTACACTGCTTGACTCCCACATAGTGGACCACGGTTCAAGTCCCAAACCCAGCAGCTTAAAACTCACACCAGGCGCATGTGCGCGCATGCCCCCAATCCCAAAAGGAGAATGGAAGAGAAGGGACTGCGTGCGGCATGGTCATCCCTGAGGGCAATTTCTTGCTTTCTGTCTGTCTCTACAGAAAGAACACACATATACATACTATAGCAAATATCTCTCTTTCTGGAAAAAAAAAAAATTCAGGCCAGCAGCTGGCGTGGTGGTTAAGATGCTGGATCCCACATGGCCAACTCCACATTTTGAATTCTGGAACCAGTAGCTTGAAAAACACACCAGGCACGTGTGCATGCATTCTCAAAATCCCAAGAGGAGAATGGAGAAGGGACTGCAGCACAGTCATCCCCCCTGGGATGTGATTTCTTACTTTCCCTCTCTGTCTCTCTCCAACAAACCATACCCACTAGCAAAAATATTAAAAAAAAAAAAAAAAAAAAAAAAGAAAACAAATCATTTGCAACTAAATATACACACCCACATTTTTGCCATCCGTGAAATGTTCCTCTTTGTTTTGCCTAAAAATGTAAAACCAAGCGGGGAGGGGGGGGTTGAGGATGTGGGGGGTGTCAGCAGATGGCATGGAGATTAAGGCGGCTAGATCCCACACACTGTGTGTTCAAGTCCTGGATCTGGCCGCTCGAAAATCACACCCAGCGCATGTGCACATGTGCCCAAAATCTTGAGAGAAACATGGAGGAAAAGGGACTGCACAGTTATCACCACTTCTGGGCAGGGTTCCCTCTGTCTCTCTCTGGCAAGTGCACGTGCCCTACAGAGCCACCCACCCCCCCAAAAAAAAGACAAAAAATACCTAATGTGGAAGGCATGATCTAATTCATATGCTAAACTTTTCAAGAACATCAAACCTTTGAACAAAAATTCACAGTTAAGTCTGGCACGTCAAATCTCATGGAGTTGAAGCTTTCTCTTGAGCAGCTGCGGGCTGAGACTGGGGAGCCCATTCCATCTGCAGGGCTGCACTCCAGCACTGCACTCTTTACTGCAGAACGCCAGAGACAGCGGTCTCAAACTATAAAATACTGACGTTGTCGGGACCGGCAGTTGGCATAATGGCTATGTCACTGGACTCCCATGTAGTCAACTGCGGTTCGAGTTCCAGACCCGGTAGCTTAAACTCCTGCCAGGTATGTGTGCGTGTGTGCCCAAGATCCCAAGAGGAGAATGGAGGAGAAGGGAATCACCCCTGGGGGGTGATTTCTCACTTTCTGTCTCTCTGTCTCTCTCTCTTTCTGGCGAGCACATGCGCCCTATAGCGAAAACCTCTCAAAAAAAAAAAAAATTGTCTAAACCTAAACCATGCATTACATGGCAACGTAAACATCTTTTTAAATGTATTAAACGTGGCCAACCCATAGCATGGAGGTTAAGGTGGCTGGATCCCACATGGCGAACTGAGCAGTTCGAGTCCTGGCTGGCACCTTGAAAAACGTGCATGCCCGAAGTCCTGGAAGGAGAGTGGAGAAGGAACTGTGTGGCCATCCCCCCAGGGGTGCTTTCTCGCTTTCTCCAGAAAGTGCACTGCCCCACTCTAAGATGTAAAAGATCTGTTGAGCATTCATTCCTCTTACTCGTTCGCACAAATATGTCCTACTCCTTCCTAATCTGGCTTTACCCACCACTGACACACATCCCACTAACTTGCAAACATTCGTCTCGTACCGCTTTGCTGTGAAACTTCTCACACAGAAAGCAGGAAGAACCCGAGTCCCACCCCTGTGCACACCCACTACATAAATTCTGTGCTTAACCATTGGCCATATTTGTTCATCACAGACATGTCCATCCAGCCACCCCGTTATTCGATCTTCCTTTCTGGCGCATTTCAAAGCATCCAGCAGTCCACTCTGCCCCTGATCACTTCAGCATGCATGGTATTAACCAGAGATCAGGACTCCAACGTCACTCTCCACCCAGGTGTGTTTCTTCCTTTCAGCAAAGCCGCAGAACAGGAGCTCAGCTCTGATGCGAGGACATCCCTTGGGCCCATGGCGGAGGCTTCTCCCCTGGGAGGATGTGCTCCAGGGAGAAAACCAAGACAGACTGAAGCCTTCAGTCTAGGGTCACCTGTGCACGCCGTTGGGTGGGCAGAGGGGGTGGGTCCCCCTCCTAGAGGCCACCTCCGCCCCCACCTCCCACCACCCCCCTCCATGGCACTGCTGTCAAATGCCCAAGCAGTTCCCCAGAACCGCACCGAGGCCCGGCTACGGGTGGCTCCTCGGGCTCCTCCTGGCTGGCTGTGCCCAGCCCACAGGCTCACGTAACTGCAGTAGCACTAATTACTAGCACACTCCCTATCCTCTCATGTCATTTACCACGGCCTGGAATGATTTTTTTAAAGTTATTTAATTTTATTTTTAATACTTCCCAATTCACCAGAGAGAGTCAGAGAGGGAAAATGAAGAAGCAGGCTGCTAGGTCCGGGACTTGAACTGCAGTTGACCACATGGGAGTCCAGCACCTTAACCACCACGCAACCTGCTGGCCCACAGAAGTGATTATTTTTTCATTGACAGAGCTGTGAAAGGAGAGAGGAGGAAACCGAGTGCTTACATAAGTAATTCTGCTCTGCCTATATTCATTCTAAGGGGGCACTACCCAAATTACGAGTACTTCGACACTTTGTAAATACGTAACCACGGTCATTTCAAAAGACTAGAAGCAACAGGTCTCATTTCTCCCTCTCCTCGAGTGCCATAACTTTCCAGTATCCCAACTGAAAACTCAAGATCTAGTCACAGGAAAAGGACAGGACGGCCGCAGGGCACGGGGGTGGGGGGGATGCCACTGGAGCCACATGGGAGGCCCTGGTCTGGTTCTCCAGTCAACATGGACACGCGGGGTGTGCAGACCCCAGGCAACCGTGATCCTGGCTCCTGGAAGGCTGGGGGGAGGGTGTAAGGCAAAATGTTGTTGGGGTTCCTCTGTCTTTCTTTTTTCTTTCTCTCATTAAAACAATAAATAAACTTACAAAAAAGGTGTAAGGCAAAATGTTGTTGGGGTTCCTCTTTTTCCTTTCTCTCATTAAAACAATAAATAAACTTATTTTTTAAAAAAGGGAAGAAAGACACGTGAATGATGAGAGAGAAGGTGGGGAGAGGGGGAGGAGGGGAGGAGGGAGAGACACAGAGAGGAAGGAGCAGCCGGTACAGGGTCCCGACCTGGCGCCAAGACCCACCACAGTGTTTAGGTGAGGTCCAAGTACCTCGCTCCTAAGATTCACTTTTCACTTTTTAACAGAAGCGAAGCTTACCCTGTGATTACGCGCTCGGCATTTCCTACTTCTGCACTAATGGTGGTCAAAAGCTGAAAGCTCGTCCTAAGAGACTCAGCCGCATTTCGCCCCACGGGACAGGTGTGGCCACCTCGCCAACCGCCACTGCCGAGACACATCTGCCCACGCTGCTGAGCGCCACCTCCCGAGAGCCAGCGAGGCAAGCCACCCTGCCCCGCCCCACATGTAGACCGGGCAGGCAAAGCCACAGCGTGATGGCTCAAAGTCTGTCCCTCCAAAGTTCCTGCGGCAAACGAATCCCCGGGTGCAGAGGAAGGCCCCTGTCACGGGCTTGGCGCCTCACAGGAGGCCTGGAGGGGGCCAGCCAGAGGGCACGGCAACCAGGCACCATTTTAGAAGCAGAGACGGGGCCTTCCTCTGGGGCTGAACCCACGCCTCAACCTGGTGCAGGGCCGTGACCTCGGCCTTCGGAACCAGGAGAAATAAATGTCTGCGGTCGGCAGGTCACCCAGTCTCGGGCACTTTGCTCTAGCAGCGCATCGGGCTGAGGCACAGAAAGGCAGCGGGACACACACCTGGGAGACGGGGGCACGGGCACACGGCCTGCCACGGAGGACGGCAGGTGTCCAGGAGGGGCGCAGGGGCAGAGGACGTTCCAGGCAGAGGAGCCAGGAGAAGGCGAGACCAGATGGAAACACCTGGCAGGCAGGGTAGGACCCCGACCTCTACCCAACAAGCTGTGGGTCTTACTGCGTGCAACGGGTGTGAGTATCTTCCGTGCTGGCCTCTACTCATGCCGGGCTTAACCCATTCAGGAGCACCACCTCGTCACCCCTGGCCCCGCATTCAGAAACTGCAGCACAGTCAAAACTGCTCTGTACTGAGTACCTCACTGAAACGGAAGGAAGCCTAACGCCACTTCACACACACAGTTGCTATTTCATTTATAAAGTGTTCAATAAAATATAAAACCAGAGCAAAGACAAACAGGAACGGAGGGCTCAGCGAATAGCTGTGATTGACATGTCTGAATGAAATACTTACAATTCCAAGAAAAAAAAAAGAAGAGAGAGAAAGAGAGGGACGTCCAGCTTCTGAGCAGGAATCCTAGTATCCCGAGTGACAAAAGAGAGAATTTAAAATGGGTGATGTTGCTGAAGGGAAGATTTTTGTTCAGAAGTACGCCCAGTGCCACACCACGGGAAAGGGTGGAAGCACAAGACTGGCCCAAATCTCCAGGGTGCGTTTGGGCAGAAGATGCCAACAAGAACAGAGGCCTCACCTAGGGAGAGGATGCCCTGATGGAGGGTTTGGAGAACCCCAAGAAGGACGTCCCTGGAACAAATGAGCTTCGCTGGCATAAAAAAAAGTCCAAAAGAGCAGACGTGGTCACTTACCTTAAAAAGTTACTAATGAGGGCGACCAGCAGTTAGCGTAATGGCTATGTTGCTGGACTCCCACATAGTCGACCGCGGTTAGCATCCCAGACCCAGTGGCTTAAAACTCATGCCGGGCGTGTGTGTGCGCGTGTGCCCAAGATCCCAAGAGGAGAATGGAGGAGAAGGGATTACGGTGTGGCCATCCCCCTGGGGGATGATTTCTCGCTTTCTATCTCCCTGTCTCTGTCTGGCGAGCACACGCGCCCTATAGCAAAAACCTCTCAAAAATAAAAATAAAAGAAGTTACTAGTGAGTAACAGGTGGCCACAGCCTTGTGACAAAACAGAAACGCCTCACCTCTTTTATGTGTACCAGATTTTAACTGATCTCCTACACCAGAACTCAGACCATAAATGGCTGACAGGGTATCACTGTTAGACAATCCTGATCTAAGTAAGACCGGCTTGTGGTTAAATGAATATTTTTTTTTAATTTTGAGAGTAATCTCAGTACAGTAAGTGCTATCACTCTTTGCCCCTTCTAAAGATATCATTGGTAATTCCTTAGCAATGCTCATCTTTGTACAAAGATGGTGAATGCCATCTCCCAGCCTACTAGAGACTGGTTTTTTATTTAGGTTTAGATGTAGCTGGTGATACGACCATATAAAAGCTGTAGAAATCCTTTCACGTCTCAAAAACAAGCCGACTCAGCTGTGCTTCATGTGTTTCATTAACCCGCTAAAGGCAAGGGCTGAAGATAAGGTACTAATGTCTACTTTACATACTTGGTCACAATATGCAGTCTAATTAGAACGCCCTGCGTCCAAAAACACTGCCTTGTACTTATTGAAAGACATTTTAGTGTGGTTTGAGTATACTATCAAAGAATATGTAACATTCCACTTATTTTATAAATGACTTCTAAAGTCAGATGCTTTTGAAAGTCAGTGTGACAAGATCTGTTATCGAAGTCAGGCTAAGTTATATTTCAGGATTGCTGGACAACTCCTCAAAACCACACAAAAACAGAAGAACTACTGTGTATGTGGTAATGGTGCTTCCGCCAATTTATTAGAAGGATTAGAGTAGAGGGGCAGGCCATCAACACAGATTTGTAAATTACACCATCATAAGATGTAAGATACTTAAAAATCAAATGACAGCAAGAAGTCTCTCACACAAAATCACCAGTCACTGAAGTGTCGCAAGTTTTTATTAAAAATGAAGTTGACGACCAAGTGAAATGGAGTGCCCTGGGGATGGGATCCTGGACTAGGAAGAGGACATTCATGGGAAAATTAGTGAAACCCAAATGAAGTTTGGGGTTTAGGTACAGTAACATCCCAGCGCTGGTTCCTCGGTTTAGCAAAGGGGGCTGGGTGAGGGGCATGCTCTGTATACTGTCTTTGCAATTTCTTTATAAATAAAAAGCTCACTTTTAAAATGCAGCTAGTAAGTTCTGCACCAAAGACTGTTCAGAAACAGGGGGGGGGTCAACCGTGTCAGTGCTGCATCTCTAAGAAGAGAGTGCTCAGCGGCCTTGGCCTGGTTAAGATGCTGACACCTTGGGCCAGAAGACGGCATAGCGGTGACATTTCTGGACTCCCATGTGGCCGACCAAGGTCCAAGTACCGGAACCAGTGGCTTAAGGACCACGCCGGGTGCATATGCGTATGTACCCAAGATCCCAGGAGAAGGGATTGTAGCATGGCCATCCACTGGGGGGTGATTTCTCACTCTCCCTCCTCTCTCTCTCTCACACACGGGCCTTCCCCTCACCGGCGGCCAGCCACATGCAACCTCAGTAGCGTGCCTGTGCGTCGTAGAGGGAACCCGAATGCCGATTGGCTGAAAAACTACATTCTTATCTTAGAAAGTAAGCTACATTGCTAAACGCCCACTGTAATACAGTGTGAAACTGCTTCCAAAACTTGAAGTTGAAGTAGAGCTTCAGTGAACATCACAAGTTATTCAACTTACAAAGTTAAGTAAGTGGAACAATCAAGTTTGTGTTAGTTCTTTCTTAACATTTCGTAGTAAGAGGGTTTCTTTAATCGTAGTTTGCTTTGAAAGTGTAGTGCATTCTTAGGTCCAAAACTCAACTTGCAGCTACTGCAAAGTTTGTTAGGTGT
>NW_006160094.1:4103758-4106470 GCF_000334495.1 Tupaia belangeri chinensis
GGGGCACGGGCACACGGCCTGCCACGGAGGACGGCAGGTGTCCAGGAGGGGCGCAGGGGCAGAGGACGTTCCAGGCAGAGGAGCCAGGAGAAGGCGAGACCAGATGGAAACACCTGGCAGGCAGGGTAGGACCCCGACCTCTACCCAACAAGCTGTGGGTCTTACTGCGTGCAACGGGTGTGAGTATCTTCCGTGCTGGCCTCTACTCATGCCGGGCTTAACCCATTCAGGAGCACCACCTCGTCACCCCTGGCCCCGCATTCAGAAACTGCAGCACAGTCAAAACTGCTCTGTACTGAGTACCTCACTGAAACGGAAGGAAGCCTAACGCCACTTCACACACACAGTTGCTATTTCATTTATAAAGTGTTCAATAAAATATAAAACCAGAGCAAAGACAAACAGGAACGGAGGGCTCAGCGAATAGCTGTGATTGACATGTCTGAATGAAATACTTACAATTCCAAGAAAAAAAAAAGAAGAGAGAGAAAGAGAGGGACGTCCAGCTTCTGAGCAGGAATCCTAGTATCCCGAGTGACAAAAGAGAGAATTTAAAATGGGTGATGTTGCTGAAGGGAAGATTTTTGTTCAGAAGTACGCCCAGTGCCACACCACGGGAAAGGGTGGAAGCACAAGACTGGCCCAAATCTCCAGGGTGCGTTTGGGCAGAAGATGCCAACAAGAACAGAGGCCTCACCTAGGGAGAGGATGCCCTGATGGAGGGTTTGGAGAACCCCAAGAAGGACGTCCCTGGAACAAATGAGCTTCGCTGGCATAAAAAAAAGTCCAAAAGAGCAGACGTGGTCACTTACCTTAAAAAGTTACTAATGAGGGCGACCAGCAGTTAGCGTAATGGCTATGTTGCTGGACTCCCACATAGTCGACCGCGGTTAGCATCCCAGACCCAGTGGCTTAAAACTCATGCCGGGCGTGTGTGTGCGCGTGTGCCCAAGATCCCAAGAGGAGAATGGAGGAGAAGGGATTACGGTGTGGCCATCCCCCTGGGGGATGATTTCTCGCTTTCTATCTCCCTGTCTCTGTCTGGCGAGCACACGCGCCCTATAGCAAAAACCTCTCAAAAATAAAAATAAAAGAAGTTACTAGTGAGTAACAGGTGGCCACAGCCTTGTGACAAAACAGAAACGCCTCACCTCTTTTATGTGTACCAGATTTTAACTGATCTCCTACACCAGAACTCAGACCATAAATGGCTGACAGGGTATCACTGTTAGACAATCCTGATCTAAGTAAGACCGGCTTGTGGTTAAATGAATATTTTTTTTTAATTTTGAGAGTAATCTCAGTACAGTAAGTGCTATCACTCTTTGCCCCTTCTAAAGATATCATTGGTAATTCCTTAGCAATGCTCATCTTTGTACAAAGATGGTGAATGCCATCTCCCAGCCTACTAGAGACTGGTTTTTTATTTAGGTTTAGATGTAGCTGGTGATACGACCATATAAAAGCTGTAGAAATCCTTTCACGTCTCAAAAACAAGCCGACTCAGCTGTGCTTCATGTGTTTCATTAACCCGCTAAAGGCAAGGGCTGAAGATAAGGTACTAATGTCTACTTTACATACTTGGTCACAATATGCAGTCTAATTAGAACGCCCTGCGTCCAAAAACACTGCCTTGTACTTATTGAAAGACATTTTAGTGTGGTTTGAGTATACTATCAAAGAATATGTAACATTCCACTTATTTTATAAATGACTTCTAAAGTCAGATGCTTTTGAAAGTCAGTGTGACAAGATCTGTTATCGAAGTCAGGCTAAGTTATATTTCAGGATTGCTGGACAACTCCTCAAAACCACACAAAAACAGAAGAACTACTGTGTATGTGGTAATGGTGCTTCCGCCAATTTATTAGAAGGATTAGAGTAGAGGGGCAGGCCATCAACACAGATTTGTAAATTACACCATCATAAGATGTAAGATACTTAAAAATCAAATGACAGCAAGAAGTCTCTCACACAAAATCACCAGTCACTGAAGTGTCGCAAGTTTTTATTAAAAATGAAGTTGACGACCAAGTGAAATGGAGTGCCCTGGGGATGGGATCCTGGACTAGGAAGAGGACATTCATGGGAAAATTAGTGAAACCCAAATGAAGTTTGGGGTTTAGGTACAGTAACATCCCAGCGCTGGTTCCTCGGTTTAGCAAAGGGGGCTGGGTGAGGGGCATGCTCTGTATACTGTCTTTGCAATTTCTTTATAAATAAAAAGCTCACTTTTAAAATGCAGCTAGTAAGTTCTGCACCAAAGACTGTTCAGAAACAGGGGGGGGGTCAACCGTGTCAGTGCTGCATCTCTAAGAAGAGAGTGCTCAGCGGCCTTGGCCTGGTTAAGATGCTGACACCTTGGGCCAGAAGACGGCATAGCGGTGACATTTCTGGACTCCCATGTGGCCGACCAAGGTCCAAGTACCGGAACCAGTGGCTTAAGGACCACGCCGGGTGCATATGCGTATGTACCCAAGATCCCAGGAGAAGGGATTGTAGCATGGCCATCCACTGGGGGGTGATTTCTCACTCTCCCTCTTCTCTCTCTCTCCCTCACACGCATATGCCCTATGGCAAAAACCTCTTTAAAAAAAAAAAGCCGCCAACATCCCCCCAACGTGGAGAGAAGGCGGCAGGGGGAATCCCAGAGCTGTGTGGAGCCCCACGAGGCCACCCCGGCTGGCTTCACCTCCACTGCGGCCCGCCACC
>NW_006160094.1:4106507-4109512 GCF_000334495.1 Tupaia belangeri chinensis
ATGCCGAGACGGCTTTTCCTGAACCCAGCACTGCGTCCTGACCCACGGACTTCACAAAGCATTGAGTGCGGTGGGAACGGGGAACAGAACGCCCCCGGCATTGTTCTGACTCCTACAGAGGGTTCCACATGTGCAGGTCTCTGTGCGACGACACGGACCATCTTCTGAAGCTTGGTGGGAAACTGTCTTCGTTCAGAGACACAGGGATGCAAGAGGTGAGCATGGGGTTCGGGGGCGAGGATGTACCAACCACCACTGCAGTCCACCCTCCCACACACCGACAAGCTCGCGAGGAGCGAGGCGGAGGGAGGGACGTGGTCCATGAATGTGGCTGGAGAGAGAATGCACCGACAGCAACTGGGGAGAGCCCTGAGAGGGGAGGGAGGGAAATAGGAAAGGACCTTGGAGTACAGAGGGTGCGCACAGCCCCTGCCTCCGCTCTGTTCCAGTTTCCAGCAGATCTAGGCAGGGCGGGAGGCTCAGGCAGCCTGCTGGGGAAGCTCTGGGCCCAGGGGCAGGACAGGGCTCTAGGCCTCACTGGGTTCTGAGCAGCCAATTCAAGGGAGATCAAGATGCTCTGAAAACGCAATGATAAAACACGTTTTCAGGAGGGCTAGCAGGTGGCATAGTGGTTAAGGCACCAGACCCTCTCAGGGTAGACCACAGTTCAAATCCCAGACCCTGCTGCTTGAAACTAACACCAAGTGAGTGCATGTATGTGCGTGTGAGCCCAAAATCCTGAGAGGAAAAGAGAGGATAAGGGATTGCGGCAGGGCCATCCCCGCTGGGAGGTGACCTCTCACTTTCTGTCTCTCTAGTAAGCACACATACTCTATAGCAAAAAAAAAAAAAAAAAATCTCTCAAAAAAAAAAAGTTTCAAAGGATCTGTCTGAATAAATTCATCCTCAGGAATAGCTCTCATCCATGACCCAAGTAACTCAGAGTCCCCAACCCTGCGGGTCCTGACAGGAGCACTAGACAACATCCCTCGTCAATCACTGCCAGTTCTGGCCAAGTGAACTTCCCTCCCTTAGTAACTGACAGGCCTGTAAAGGCTGAATTGTTCCCTGGCGGCCGCCCCCACCTCTCACCTCCTACCCCCTTCTCCCTGTCATCTCCCAGGTCTCCTGCACTTTCACGTCAACCTGTGTGGAAGTTCCAGAACATTCCCCCACCAGCCCCTTTCACAGACACGAACCTTCAGTTATTTCCCTTCCCCTCCTTCAGGCAGTCAAAGACTGAATCTCTATTATTATTAATTTTTTGGGGGGGGAGAGGTTTTTGCTATTGGGTGCATGTACTCACCAGAAAGACAGAGAGAGACAGAGAGACAGAAAGTGAGAAATCACCCCCAGGGGGGATAGCCACACCGCAATCCCTTCTCCTCCATTCTCCTCTTGGGATGTTGGGCACGCATGCACACGTGCCCGGCGTGAGTTTAAGCCACCAGGTCCGGGACTCGAACCACGGTTGACTACATGGGAGTCCAGCGACATAGCCATTACGCTAACTGCTGGTCTCAAGACTAAATCTCTATTGGGAGCAGCCAAATTGGCACGGACCTTTTTCTACTTTGAGATACAGACTTCATAGTAAGAAATCAAGAGAGTCTACAAATTATACCAGGTAAGGCAGAAAGTCATTTAATATATTTTAATATGGCACCTGAGGGGCCAGCTGGTGGTGTGGCAGTTAAGGTGCTGGACTCCCACATGGCCAACCACGGTTTGAGCCCCAGACCTGGCAGCTTGCTCACTCGCTCGCTCTCTCTCTCTCTCTCTCTCTCTCTCTGTCATGAGCACATGTGCCCTATAGTAAATTAAGAAATACTAATAGAGAAAATTAAATAAATAATTCTTTTTTTTAAATGCCAACTTCTGAGTCTACGTGGGCAAAAACATAAGAGAGAGAATGGTGGGCAAGCAGCACTGTGGACATCCCAAATCCCTGACCCTGGAGTTCAACCTTCAACAGAACACACAGAAGTGTAAATGCACTGAATTTAGTTACACAAAGCGTTTTTATCCCTAAAATGAAGATTATGACTTCATTATGGCAGACCAATAAGCTAATGGACTACTCAGTAGGGAAGGCCCAGGGCAGGCTGGCCCCGGAGCCCGGGGGTTAAGGGAGCCAGATCCCCCTTAAAACACACTGGGTGTGTGTGCCTGCATGCCCCACACCCTCCAGGACAGAGAAGTGGGAGAGATGGGACTGCAGGGCCACACCCCGTTGGGGAGGTGCTTTCTCCCTCTCCTCCTCTGTTTCTCTTCCCCCGGCAAGCACCTGCACCCTCTGGCAATAAAAATATAATAAAATTTAAAAATTAAAAAACCACCCAAATGCAGGAAAATGTCAAACCTAGAAATAGGGTGATCACCCATGATAAAGCCCAGTGCTATGTTTTGATGGGGCAAATATTTACAAGGGAAACAGTTAAATTCTGTTTGTGTCAGACGCCATAAATTTTGGGTGGCAAAAATCCTAATAGTTTTGAATGACCCCAAACATGCCCCCAGATCTCTGCGGGGGTGCTGGCACTGTGCGGAGGGGTGTAGACACATGCAGAGGAACTGGGGTCCAAACAGAAGACCCAGGTGTCAGCACAGAGCCTGCCGACGTGGTCAGTGTCACTGTGACCACCGGGTCCCGGGGCAGAAGGCCCCAGCGTCCTACTGTCCCTTGTCCTGTAGGAATCCCATCAGCTTTACGTTTCATTGAGAAATCTCTTCTGCTTCACAGGAGTCAATGAAGCACAATGATGCTGCTGAAATGGCTTTGACCCAAAAGATCATTACTGCTGTTACGTTTGCACAAGAACTCACAATATGACACTTAAGATTTTTTTTTAAGAGGTTTTTCACTGTAGGGCGCGTGCGCTCGCCAGACAGACAGAGACACAGAGACAGAAAGCGAGAAATCACCCCCCAGAGGGGATGGTCACGCCGCAATCCCTTCTCCTCCATTCTCCTCTCGGGATCTTGGGCACGCACGCACACGCGCC
>NW_006160094.1:4109636-4115461 GCF_000334495.1 Tupaia belangeri chinensis
TTTTTTTTGGAGAGATTTTCACTGTAGGGCGCGTGCGCTCGCCAGACAGACAGAGAGAGACATAGAGACAGAAAGCGAGAAATCACCCCCCAGGGGGGATGGTCACGCCGCAATCCCTTCTCCTCCATTCTCCTCTCGGGATCTTGGGCACGCACGCACACGCGCCCGGCGTGAGTTTTAAGCCACCGGGTCCGGGACGCGAACCGCGGTCGACTACGTGGGAGTCCAGCGACATAGCCATTACGCTAACTGCTGGTTCCCAATGACGCTTAAGATTTTAAAAGCATTAGAGAATAAAAGATCACAAAACTTCTTATAACATCTAGTAAGACAATAAAGCAAATTCCTAGCTGGCGAGTTGAGCGTGGCAGCGACAGGACCCTGCCCTCAGGCCCCCAGGCAGGAGCTGCCGCTGCAGCCTCAGGGAGTCTGTACTTGTGCATCTCAGCCTCCCCAGACCAACTGCGGCAGGATGCAAACCCAGTGGCACCCTCTCCTTCCCACCAAAGTGCCCAGAGGACCCAGGAGAAGACAGGACCTACGGCCACCCAGAGCTCCGAATCCCCAGTCTCGTCCACACTGGGAAGCCTGCCTGTGAGCAAGGCCGTCACTCCGTCCGATCTCGGTCTGTCTCGGCTGTTTCTGAGATCAAGGGCTCTTGGACCTGAGAACCACAGAGAACCTGGCAGGTACCTAGCGGGGCCCCTCCCACCCAGCCAGTCAGACATGTCCCCCACAGCTTTCCTCGCTGCTGTGTGAAGGAACAAGGGAGGGGACGGGCGTGCAGGTCCAGGTCACCAGGGAGAGGAAGTGGCAGGAGGGACTGCGCCCCTCACCACGGCACACTGCTTACACAGGCGAGAAGCCGGGTCAGTCCTGAAATGCCGCCGTCCGATAGGAGGGGAGCAATGCACCGGCCTCTGCACCCACAGGGAGGGGGGCAGCCGGCATGGCACCGCGGCAGACCACGACCCACCGTCGCTCCTTCCCTGAAAGCAGAAGCCTGGGCCCAAGGCCCTCTCGGGAGTTCTTTAATGACACGGAGCCTCAACCCCACTGAGTGACAGCCGGCAGGAAGGCCTCTGCACAGGGCAAGCGCCCAGTCAGCCTGCACCTCCGCCTCCAGGTTACCACTGTGGGATAGACGCACAGTCAGCCTGCACCTCCACCTCCTGGTTACCACTGTGGGACAAGGCGCACGGTCAGCCTACACCTCCACCTCCAGGTTACCACCTCAGGACAGGGCGCACAGTCAGCCTGCACCTCCACCTCCTGGTTACCACTGTGGGACAAGGCGCACGGTCAGCCTACACCTCCACCTCCAGGTTACCACCTCAGGACAGGGCGCACAGTCAGCCTGCACCTCCACCTCCTGGTTACCACTGTGGGACAAGGCGCACGGTCAGCCTACACCTCCACCTCCAGGTTACCACCTCAGGACAGGGCGCACAGTCAGCCTGCACCTCCACCTCCTGGTTACCACTGTGGGACAAGGCGCACGGTCAGCCTACACCTCCACCTCCAGGTTACCACCTCAGGACAGGGCGCACAGTCAGCCTGCACCTCCACCTCCCCGTTACTACTGTGGGACAGGGCGCACGGTCAGCCTGCACCTCCACCTCCCGGCTACCACCGCGGGACAGGGCACATGGTCAGCCTGCACCTCCACCTCCCGGTTACCACCGCAGGACAGAGCACCCATCAGCCTGCACCTCCGTCTCCCGGTTACCACCGTGGGACAGGGCGCACGGTCAGCCTGCACCTCCACCTCCCGGTTACCACCGCAGGACGCCTGCACCTCCACCTCCCGGCTACCACCGCGGGACAGGGCACATGGTCAGCCTGCACCTCCACCTCCCGGTTACCACCGCAGGACAGAGCACCCATCAGCCTGCACCTCCGTCTCCCGGTTACCACCGTGGGACAGGGCGCACGGTCAGCGTGCACCTCAATGCCCAGGTTACCGCCACGAGACAGAGCGCCCATCGGCCTGCACCTCGGCCTTCCCATTACTGTCGTCCTACGGTGTCTTTCTCACAACCAGGAAACCTCAGGAACTTCCACCCAGGCCCAGGGCTCGTCCGCCACTGTCTTTACGACCAGGCAAGTGGCCTTTGAGACACAGACACAGCTCGTAAATTACATCAGCCCTCCTGTCCACACTGCTCAAAACCAATGACCCACAGTCGCCGTGTTACTTCAGGAAAAACGGCAGTGCTACAATTCCGGAACAGCCTTTTGGATGCACCTGGAGAACACACAACAGAAGCCAGAGCTCTCCTCATGGGGCCGACTTAAACCAGCACCTGTGAGGGCTGGCGGTGGCGTGGGGGTTGAGGCGCTGAACTCCCACACGGCCAAGTACAGTTTGAGTCCGGGACCTAATGGTTTGCCTTCTCTTTCTTCCTCTCTCTCTCTGATCCAAATCGAAAAATAATGATAATAAAATTAAATGAATAATTTATTTTTTAAGAGAGAGATGTTTGCTATAGGATGCGTGCATTAGCCTGAAAGAGACAGAGAGACAGAAAGCAAGAAATCACGCCCAGGGGGGATGGCCATGCCGCAATCTCTTCTTGCGGGATCTTGGTCAAACACGCACACACAAACTGCATGAAGTTTTAGTTTAGTTTTGTTTTGTTTTTTATCATCATATTCTTTATATTACATTGGATTGCATATAACTTTACAGTGTATTACATTGCTTTTTCAAAAGGACATGCCATGCATGTCAGTCAATACAGAAATACTATACATGTCATCAACAGGTAATAAGCCATATCTGTTTCCCACTAATGTCCTGCCTCTCTATTGTTCTCTTGCTATCTTTCTCTATCCTCTTCTTCTCACCCCCCCCCATTCTACACTGTCCTATTCTCGTTAAGTACCTTCACTGCTTTTATGTCCTCCAATTTTTCACTCTCTACCATAGAGTGCGGATAGTCGGTATATATTGAGTGGATACATACAATATCTTTCTTTCGTAGCCTGGCTTACTTCACTCAGCAATAGATCCTCCATATCTGACCACTTTCTATCAGATGCCAGGGTCTTGTTATTTTTTATGACTGAGTAGTATTCCATAGAGTATATATACCACACTTTTCCAATCCATTCATCAGTTTGTGGACATTTAGGTTGGTTCCATGACTTGGCAATTGTGAATAATGCTGCAATAAACATTGATGTGCAAGCACTTTTCTGACTGAGCATTCTCCTGTCTTTCGGGTAAATACCCAGAACTGGGATTGCTGGATCAAATGGTAGTTCTATTTGTAGATCTTTGAGGAACCTCCATATTGTTCTCCACAGTGGCTGAACCAGTTTACATTACGGCATGAGGTTTTAAGTCACCAGGTCTGGGACTGGAAGTGCAGTCAGCTACGTGGGAGTCCAGTGACATAACCATTATGCCATCTGCTGGTCCCTAAATAATTCTTTAAAAAACCCTTTACTGAAGGAAACAGCAGCACCTGTCACACAGGGAACCACACTTTCAAACTGGAGTGAAGTCTACACTCGTTTTTGCTCCTGAAACCTATCAGTGAACGTAGTGCACGATGCCACCAAGGCAAGCAGCCACACGGAAGCCTGCCCTCTCCGCGCCAGACACCGCAGCCGGCCGGGGGTGGGGGGTGTCAGGTGCGGTGCTGACTGGCAGTGGCGGTCTGAGGGTGAAGCGGGTGTTCCACTCCACGTAAGACGGGAAGTCAGACCAGTCGTCTAAAGTCAGCGCCAAGGTTGGAAGATGGAGCAGGAAAACAGGACTGTTGAGAGCACCTGCATAAGCCCGTAAATGCCCCGTGACTGCTCGCAGCCGGGCACCCAGGTCGTGCCACACCGGACCCTCCCCTGGGGCGCTCTCCCTGCCGTACAGAGCACTGCCGGGAGCCTGGCGCCGACTCCCGGTGCTCGGGCCTGCCATAAAACCGCTCAAGTACCAGCACGTCTCTGCAGGTCAGAGATCCCCTAAAGCAGTAGCTGACAGCTGGCCCAGGGGATCCAGAGGGCTGGCAGGGCGGTGCGTCCTGAGTAGCATGGGCTAGTCGGTGTAAAGCTGCCCCATCTCAGGGGTCCGCGGGCTCTCCATGGTGTGCTTAGAAACAAGAACAGCACCACTTAATTTTATTTTTTAATCTTTTAAATTTTTTTATTCATTTATTTTTAATTTGACAGAGAGAGACAGAGAGAGAGAGAGAAGTGAGAAAGCAAGCCACCAGGTCTGGGACTTGAACCATGGTCAGCCATGTGGGAGTGTCCAGCGCCTTAACCACCATACACCTGCCACTTAATATGAGAGTTGTGAGACAAGCCAGACGACCCCTCTTCTCCTAAGGTTACCCACACGAGGGGAAGACACACACCACCCATGCAAACTGGAAACACCTCTCATTAGAAATCCCAGGCTTTTTTGCTTTGTTTTGTTTTGTTTTTAACACCAGCAGGTTAAGGCAGCTGATTCCACAAGAGCAGCTGAGAGGTCTGCATCCCGGACCTGGCTTGGAAGCCACATTGGGCATGTGTGCATGGTGCCCAAAGTCCCGAGAGGAGAATGGAGGAGGGGCTGTGGTGTGGCCATCTCCCCTAGGGAGTGATTTCTCACTTTCTCTCTCCCCTCTCTCTGACCTCTCCAATGAGCACATGCGCACTGTAGCAAAGCTAGAAAGAAAACACCTTCTCCATTATGAGGAACAGAATAGGATGTTAGGGTGCGTACCTCCACAGAGACAAAAATGACTCAAGTGTAGCCGTTGCTGTGTTTACTGTCCGGCACGGGGACCTGACAAGGCTTCTTCTCACCCCGGACAGCCTTGGTGGGGCTGCCCTGTACTCAGAGCTGTTCTGTCAGGGTTTCCAGCTGCCGGCGTCCAACAGCCAGCCAGAGTAAACAGCAAGTGCTCACCAGCAAATCACTGGAATCTCTTGTTTAAGCCTCCAAATTACTCGGCTTTGATAACTGTTTTTAATGACAAACTACAAAGAATTACAGTGTTTACAAGTGGTTGGAGCAGGGCTGGGGGTGAGACCAGAGGCACTAGGCTCCCACACGAAATTTAAAGGGTGCCAAAAATCTTAGTCACTGAGACAAAGAGCTCAATGCAATAATGAAAAAAATTAAAGCAAAAACATCTAAGATAAACAAAATGCCAAAATTTTAAATAAAAACTGAACCACTTCGGTATCCTGTCCAATAAGAGGGGAGTTTAGAAAATTCTCTCCAAATGCCCATGTTGGTCACAAGCCATACCCCTCCCCAGAGGGACCAGAAGGGCTTCAGGGGATTTCAGGAAACTGCACGCCAGGTGCTCAGAAGCCCATGGAGGTGCTGCACCCCAGCCCGGCCTCTTCACCTCCGGATGTGAGTCCCTGGGGGACAGGAAACAGGGGGAAGCCCTCTGCGTCTTCGCAGGCACCAGTCTCGGGTCTGAACCCAGGAAATCCAGAGTGATCACCTAGCAGCCAACCTCGTCATTTCAGGAATGCATAGGCAAGGCTCAAAGATACTAACTTCAGAAATTTTAATACAGTATCAATAAGTGTGTGATACTTAGTAACCCTTGAAATCCTCTCGGTTGGATGCTGGCCTTATAGCTTAGAACTGAATCCTACAGGGCTGACCAGTGCTTCCACTCCCTGCCCTGGTGGTCTGAATAACATGCAGACACGTGTGAATGCGTGCCCCAAATCCCGACAGGATAGAGAGACGTAAGAAAAGGGACTGCGGCATGATCACATCCCATTGAGTGGTCCTTCCTCCCCGTCTCTCTGGTAACCACATACATCCTCTGCCAATTAAAATTTAAAAAAAAAAAAAAAAAAAAAAA
>NW_006160094.1:4115979-4130979 GCF_000334495.1 Tupaia belangeri chinensis
TGGCAGTGGGGGTCTGAGGGTGAAGCGGGTGTTCCACTCCACGTAAGACGGGAAGTCAGACCAGTCGTCTAAAGTCAGCGCCAAGGTTGGAAGATGGAGCAGGAAAACAGGACTGTTGAGAGCACCTGCATAAGCCCGTAAATGCCCCGTGACTGCTCGCAGCCGGGCACCCAGGTCGTGCCACACCGGACCCTCCCCTGGGGCGCTCTCCCTGCCGTACAGAGCACTGCCGGGAGCCTGGCGCCGACTCCCGGTGCTCAGGGCTGCCATAAAACCGCTCAAGTACCAGCACGTCTCTGCAGGTCAGAGATCCCCTAAAGCAGTAGCTGACAGCTGGCCCAGGGGATCCAGAGGGCTGGCAGGGCGGTGCGTCCTGAGTGGCATGGGCTAGTCGGTGTAAGGCTGCCCCATCTCAGGGGTCCGCGGGCTCTCCATGGTGTGCTTAGAAACAAGAACAGCACCACTTAATTTTATTTTTTAATCTTTTAAATTTTTTTATTCATTTATTTTTAATTTGACAGAGAGAGACAGAGAGAGAGAGAGAAGTGAGAAAGCAAGCCACCAGGTCTGGGACTTGAACCATGGTCAGCCATGTGGGAGTGTCCAGCGCCTTAACCACCATACACCTGCCACTTAATATGAGAGTTGTGAGACAAGCCAGACGACCCCTCTTCTCCTAAGGTTACCCACACGAGGGGAAGACACACACCACCCATGCAAACTGGAAACACCTCTCATTAGAAATCCCAGGCTTTTTTGCTTTGTTTTGTTTTGTTTTTAACACCAGCAGGTTAAGGCAGCTGATTCCACAAGAGCAGCTGAGAGGTCTGCATCCCGGACCTGGCTTGGAAGCCACATTGGGCATGTGTGCATGGTGCCCAAAGTCCCGAGAGGAGAATGGAGGAGGGGCTGTGGTGTGGCCATCTCCCCTAGGGAGTGATTTCTCACTTTCTCTCTCCCCTCTCTCTGACCTCTCCAATGAGCACATGCGCACTGTAGCAAAGCTAGAAAGAAAACACCTTCTCCATTATGAGGAACAGAATAGGATGTTAGGGTGCGTACCTCCACAGAGACAAAAATGACTCAAGTGTAGCCGTTGCTGTGTTTACTGTCCGGCACGGGGACCTGACAAGGCTTCTTCTCACCCCGGACAGCCTTGGTGGGGCTGCCCTGTACTCAGAGCTGTTCTGTCAGGGTTTCCAGCTGCCGGCGTCCAACAGCCAGCCAGAGTAAACAGCAAGTGCTCACCAGCAAATCACTGGAATCTCTTGTTTAAGCCTCCAAATTACTCGGCTTTGATAACTGTTTTTAATGACAAACTACAAAGAATTACAGTGTTTACAAGTGGTTGGAGCAGGGCTGGGGGTGAGACCAGAGGCACTAGGCTCCCACACGAAATTTAAAGGGTGCCAAAAATCTTAGTCACTGAGACAAAGAGCTCAATGCAATAATGAAAAAAATTAAAGCAAAAACATCTAAGATAAACAAAATGCCAAAATTTTAAATAAAAACTGAACCACTTCGGTATCCTGTCCAATAAGAGGGGAGTTTAGAAAATTCTCTCCAAATGCCCATGTTGGTCACAAGCCATACCCCTCCCCAGAGGGACCAGAAGGGCTTCAGGGGATTTCAGGAAACTGCACGCCAGGTGCTCAGAAGCCCATGGAGGTGCTGCACCCCAGCCCGGCCTCTTCACCTCCGGATGTGAGTCCCTGGGGGACAGGAAACAGGGGGAAGCCCTCTGCGTCTTCGCAGGCACCAGTCTCGGGTCTGAACCCAGGAAATCCAGAGTGATCACCTAGCAGCCAACCTCGTCATTTCAGGAATGCATAGGCAAGGCTCAAAGATACTAACTTCAGAAATTTTAATACAGTATCAATAAGTGTGTGATACTTAGTAACCCTTGAAATCCTCTCGGTTGGATGCTGGCCTTATAGCTTAGAACTGAATCCTACAGGGCTGACCAGTGCTTCCACTCCCTGCCCTGGTGGTCTGAATAACATGCAGACACGTGTGAATGCGTGCCCCAAATCCCGACAGGATAGAGAGACGTAAGAAAAGGGACTGCGGCATGATCACATCCCATTGAGTGGTCCTTCCTCCCCGTCTCTCTGGTAACCACATACATCCTCTGCCAATTAAAATTTAAAAAAAAAAAAAAAAAAAAAAAGAAAAGTCTAGGTAAAAAGTTTCCTTTTTTCCAACCTCTTAGGATGATTATTCTTCAACCATCAAAACTTGAGCAACAAAAATAATACGCTTTAATATCAGTGAATTTCTAGCAGGATTATTTGACCTGACCTAGAAGAAACAGGCTTGAAAACTCCTACGTGTAACTATTGAAAATTTAACTGATTCTAAACATACGTAATATTTTAACATGCCGGAAGCCATGTTTAATCATCATTCCACACTACAGTCACATATTTTTAAAGCTTCACATCTCTTTAAAAAGTAGATTGCGGTTCTGTGACATATTAGCAAAAATACCCAACAGCTGCCATTTTCAGGTATTGATCAAGTGCTACAAATGCTCTCCCAGTCCCAATACAGTTTTCTTCAACTACCAAAGTCTCTCTCCTTTTGTTTCCCATTATAAGAAATAACTGCAGAATCCATCATGACCCTTTTTAAAAATCTCTTTGGTGAGGAGTCTCATTTTACACAGATTTGCGATTTCCAAGTCAGTCTTCACTCTGGCTAAGTGAGCACACGCAGAGAGCACACGCAGAGAGCACACGCAGACTCGCTTCTCCAGCAAGCTCACCTTTCGCATGCAGCTTCTGATTCGGTAACAGATCCTTGAATTTCCAAAAAAGGAAGAAATCCCAGGCTCTGCCTTACCCCCACGCCCGATGCGAGAGGCCTCTTCACAAAACACACTCTCCGATAAGTGGTTCCGCTGCCTCACAGCCTGGAGAGCTCATCTCCTTCCTTCCAGCCAGGTACCCCAGAGCCTGAAACTCTCGGTTCAAATCCTGCCCCGCTCACTTACAGGTGCTGGGAGACTATGCACGTTACATAACCTCGCCTGGCTCAATTCAGCCTTCCATCGCAGTGAGGACAATCCCCCACATGGCAGAACCCAGGGCAGGGCTAACTCGAACAATGTGTGTAAGATGCCTGCACTGTGATGCAAGCCGGCAGTAAATACTAGTGTCAGTCTAGCAATCCTATAGAAGAAAGACTAAAGGTACTTCTCTTAAGAAGCTCCGCACTGAAAGTGTGCACAGACACTCACAGCCCCGAATGTTTTATAAGCACTAAAAGATTAAGGATTCTTAAAACACCCGGGTGGGAGGGGAAGGGGCAGCAGGTGGTAGAGTAGTTGAGGTGCTGGTCTCTCAGATGGCTAACCATGGTTCGTGCCCTGGACCTAGCAGCTTGCTCGCTCGCTCGCTCGCTCTCTCTCTGGTGAGCACATGTGTTCTGCAGCAAATAAAAATAAATGAAATTAAATAAATAATCCCAAAAAAAGTCTATAACCTCATTAATAAACTTCACATAAAATACTCTACTCCTCTGATGGGAAGAAACAGGGCTTCCCCCCCACCCCCCGACAAACAGATGAAAGAAGTGGTTTTACAACAAACTACTTACTAATGGGAGAACTTGGTGCACTTACACTGTGTCAAGGAAATAGCTCAGTAGTTCTTAGAAAATAACTGGGAAACACAGAACCCGCTAATATGATTTCAAAATACTGGCAACACAATTTCATGGACATCATGTTGCCCCTGCTTAGATCCCTAAGTTCTTCTGCAGACATACGCCATCTGTGACCCAAAATTTTAGCCAGCCTCATGTAAAGTAGAAAAACAATGTGAGCTGGCAACCAGCAGTTTGCATAATGGATATGTCGCTGGACTCCCATGTAGTCAATCGCGGTTCAAGTCCTGGACCCAGTGGCTTAAACTCACGCCAGGCGCATGTGCATGTGTGCCCAAGATCCCGAGTGGAGAATGGAGGAGAAGGGGTCGCGGCTTGACCATCCCAACTGGGGGGTGATTTCTCACTTTCTGTCTCTCTGTCTTTCTCTTTCTGGTGAGCATATATGCCCTGTAGCAAAAACCTCTCAAAAAAAAAAACGGAAAAGAAAAAGAAAAGAAAAGAAAAACCATGTGACCTGTATTTGTTAAAAACTCAACTTTTTTGTTTAACTTTTTTAATTTGAAAAATTATGACAGGTGCTCAAAAGAGCAGCTACGCACAACCAACGTCCTTTCCGTGGGAAGTTCCCAGGACTCTCCTCAGAGCGACAGGAATGTATTTTCCTCTACTAGTAGGCCCAGCGGAAGTTAGCACATAAACTTTATAAATGTCAGTGGCGTTTTCACTAAAAGGGAAAGCATGTCTTCCTCTCGACAGAAACAACCTCTCGGCCAGGCCCAGGCAGCACACGGGACTCGGCTGTGGGCGCCCGGGGCTGGGGGTCGGGGCAGGGCCACAGGTCCTGGCCCCTCTGCTGCAGGTCGGAGCAGGGAGAAGGCCGTGCGGCCGCCACTCCTGTCCGCTGTCTTGCGAACCCCTGCTTATCAAGGAAACCAAATACCCCCAGCCGAAGGCAGCCTGGCTCTCACTTCTGCTTCTGCTCAGATGACAAAGGACAGAAATCTGTTCATCGGAAACCAGTGTTTCTGTTGTTCGCAGTGTCCGACCGGCGTGCTATGTTTTTGTTCTTGTTTTTCCTCAGCTTCAAACATCAGGAAAAGGGACTAAGAATCTCAACCAGGTCTATATTTCTAAAGCCGCTGAGCTGAGTGGCTGCAGGGAGCCGAGAGATTACTCTACAGAGGCAGTGTCTGGGGAGCACTGAGGTGTCAGCTCCTTTCCCACCTGGAAATCTCCAGGATCTAACAGGAGCCCAAACCTTGCAGGTATGGGAGGCCATTTCTAAATGCCCAAGACATGCTAATCGCTTCCTTTAAGAAAAAGAAAAACCAACCAGCAGATGGTGTGCTAATTAAACCAATGGACTCCCTCATGCCCAACCACAGTTTGAGCCTGGACCCAGGGCTTGAAAAATCACACCAGGCACGTGTGCGTGGGTAGCCAAAATCCCAAGAGAAGAATGGAGGAGAAGGGACTGCAGTGTGACCACACATTTGATTTCTTACTTTCTCTGTCTCCCTGGCCAGAACATGCACCCTATAGCAAAAACCTTTAAAAAAATAAAAGAAGAAGAAGAAGGAGGAGGAGGAGGAGGAGGAGGAGGAGGAGGAGGAGAAGGAGGAGGAGAAGAAGAAAAAGAAAAATACCAAAACAACTGGAGCTATGGGTACAAACTCAAATCCTGATGGCAGGAACTGCTACTGCCCTGTGTACATATCTCGACCAAGAGCGAAAGTTCTCATTTTCCACTGCTGCTTGCTAATACTCCGCATATCCAGGAATCTCCCCCACCTAGCCCAGCTGCCTGCACCTCAGACCCAGAGAGGGGCTGCGGTAGTTGGTGCATGCCGTGAAGCTCTCTCACAAGAGTTCATTTAACCCAAGGCCCCACAACTAACAGTGATTTAAAAACCCCCTGTGGGGCCAGTGGGTAGCATGATGGTTAAGGCACTGGATTCCCACATGGCAGACCACAGTTCAAGCCCCAACCTGGCAGCTTGAAACTCACACTGGACACGTATGCATGCATGTGCACCCAAAATCCCAGGAGAACGGAGGAGAAGAGACTGCAGAGTGACCGTACCCCCACAGGGTGATTTCTTGCTTTCTCTCTGTCTCTGTCTCTCCAGCAACTGCATGTACGCTATAGGAAAAAATCTCTCTCAAAAATAAGTAACACACACACACACACACACACACACACACTTGTGGAAGACACTGAAGCACATTCACGGTATCACAAGTGGAAGAACCCAAGTTACAAAAGCAGCTTTGGGAGGATGGTGCGTGGCAGGCACTGCACCCGGCCAACCCGGCATCCCTCCTAGGCCCCTGGACCCTAGCTGTCTTCACTACAGGGACTGAAATCTTGTGCTCCCTATTCCAGTCTTCCCTGGAAGCTGGGCATGACCACATGAAACTGCTCCTAACCATGGAGCCCTCAGCCAAAGCCAGCCTGGGCAGGGAGAGTGCTGGAGCGCAGGTAAGGCGCAGCTTGCCTCCGACAACCCTCTCCCATCACGCTCACACTCGTCTTGGAAAATGCAGGTGATGGAGGGTGGGGTGCAGCCCACATCTCAGACAGCAGAGCCCCTCGGGACTGCACCAGCCACAAAGCTCTGTGCTGGACCGGCTCTGTTCTCTCCTCTACAAACACTGCACACCTCAAAAGGACAGGGCCGGCCCTGTAGCCTTGTGACCGCACCCCACAGGGCTAGCTGCGGTTCAGTCCCGGCCCTGGCAGCTTGGAAGACATGCTGAGAGCATGTGCGTGCATGCATGCGTGCGTGCCCAACATTGTGACAGGACAGACACATGCAGGAAAGGGACTGAGGCATGACCGGGCACAGCGTGGGCAGGTGCTCTCTCTCAGTGTCTCTCCCCTCTCTGGCACCCCCTGGCATTTGAGAAACAGCAGCCTTGCCCTGCACTCTGTGCTCACGCACCTGCTCCCACCCTTCCAGGAGCGGCCTCTCCCTCCCACTACTCTCTCCACCAGCAGAAACGCAGCTCATGCCCCACGTTGGACCATGGGAGCAGCAACTTTACCACCGCGGAGACCTGAGGTACCTGAGCCCCGCCTGAGCAGGCCCAGCACTAGATGTGGGCATGCAGCAATGAAGGCGTTGGGGCTGCTTAATAGAATCCAGTGACAACCTGTGACACTTATGACATTCAGGCTCCCGCTGCACGGTGTCCTGGGAATGCTCCAGTGTTTACACGCACAAGCGCTAACAGAGAACGCCCTACGTTGCAGGCAGTCCGGGAGGAAAGGTCACCTCCGCACCTGACTGCACCTGCCAGCTGTAGCCCCAGGCCTCATGCAGACCTGCCTACCACACTACTGAGCACAGGCCGGACGCTGCTGCTCAGCAGGCAGGCCCGCAGGGGAGGCCTGGGTTTAATCCTCAGCCCACCCTACCTACTATAGTGCCAGCTACTCGGGAAACGGAGGTAGGGGCTCACGACATGGAGAGGCCCTGTCTAGACACCACCCACACGCACACACCCGCACAACGCTGTGAGTGGGGACGCCACAGCAGGAAGTGCAGGCCCCCACCTGGCCTCGCCCTGATTTTTCTCCCCTTAGATTTTTATTTCCTTTTCAAATGTGTCTTCTTCTCCATGTACTTCTGCTTTTCATTCATTTTCTCTTTATATCCTCAAAATGCTCAATCTAACAGTCACACGATCTTATTTAGGGTGGACTTTGATGTCCTGACACCAGTAGTGCTATGTGATTGAACCCGTGCGTGACTGGTGCCCAACCACCACCATCACTTAGCCCTCTCGGGAAATGCAGGCTGGCGCAGCTCCACCAAGACGCTGAGTGTCTGCAATGAACACACAGAGGCCAAGGTAGCCCTCCCTGTAGATAATAAAACTGCATACCAGGCTGGCCCACGGCACAGTGTTGAAGTGCTAGGCACCGGAGCTGGGGCTGCACGGCCAACCATGAAGTCCCATCCCTGACGGCTTAAAAAGCTCACGGGGTGTGTGAGCTTCTTGCACAAAACCCTGACAGGGTGAGGAAATGGAGGAATCGTGGCGGCATGATCAAGCCTCTAACAGGTTCTCTTCTCGCTCTCTGCTCTCCCTCTGGTGAGCACACAAGCCCACGAGAAATTTAAAAATAGTTCAGTTATCTTTTAAAACTGAACACCTGGAAAACCCAAGAGAATAACTTGAATTATTATAAAGTAAGAAAATTCTTACTTAGGGGATTATAAAATGAAGGTAATAAAATTAAAGTAAGGGGCCCAGGTGGTGGCATGCAGTAAAATGCGACATTCTGCGGGGCAGTCACTCCTGGGGGGACACCTGTCTGCCCAGAGCCCTCCCTGCACCCCCCCAGGCTCCCAGGACCCAGGGCCTCGCCAGCTGAGGCCGAGGCCAGAGCGGTGCGGGGACCCTTGTTGGGGGCTGTTAACTGTCTGCATCTCTCTCTCTCAAGGAACAAATTAACTGTTTAAAAAATACAATAAAATGCAAAATAATTGATTCCCTATATATAAGCCACAACCAGTATGAAAATATGAGAAAAAGTTTAATAATGGCCATCAAAAGGTTAAATACCTAGAAAAAACTTAACGTATAAAACATATATGATGTATAGAACTTTAAAAAGTGACACAAAAGGAGGCTGAAGTAAAACAGATGTTACATTTATTCTTGATATAAGCATTTTCCCCAGGTAGGTGAAATTAACAAAGAAAATGTCAGCTCATTTGTAAATAACATATAAACACAATGCAGTCACGATTAAAATGAGTTTTTGTATTTGTTTTTACATGTGGGGGAGAGGGAAGGATGGGTCACCTTTGGCAAGATAAATCTAAAGTCATAAAACTTTTTTAAACATGAAAACAAAAAAAATGGAGGTACATTATTAGAATTAAAATCAATTTGGGGTTGAGAAAGAGAAAAATGAGTGGACTGGAACAGAATGCAGAACAGAGGCTAACACATCTTAATTTGTGAAAACAGGCATTTCAAGCAAAAGCTGAAGGGAATGATTATTTTCTTTAATTATTCTATTTATTCTATCTATCTATGTTTAATTTGACCAGAGAGAGAGAGAGAGAGGGAAAGTGGGAAAGCAAGCCTGCAGGTCCAGGACTTGAACCATGATCAGTCATATGGGAGCCCAGCACCTTAATCATCATGCCGGCTGCCAGACCCCAGGAATGACTATTTTTAAAATAAAATGGCCTCAAAATTTCAGTTCTAGAAAGCTGCGGGCACACCTGCATGAATACCAGCACTGGGATTCCGTTCTCTCGCTCTCTCGCCCCTCTCTGACACACTCACCCATACACCCTGAACACCTAGAAATCCAAACTGTAGAGAAGACACGACGAGCGGATTTGCGCTTAGAGGCCAGGAGCAGAGCGGGGGCTGTCCTCGGAGCGAAGTTTCCCACGTGATCCCACACCTCGAAGTCACTGGATGTTCCTGGAGGGCACAGGCTCGCTGCCCCCATTCCCAGCAGTTCTGGGACGGGAGCCCTGGGCTCTGGCATCACACGGGCTCGGGGCTCAGCACTGCGACATCACTTTCCTAGGGCCACTCCTTCCTCTGCACAGCCAGGATAACACACCCGCCCCGTCGGAGTGTGAGATGCCACACCGGTAAAACGCTCAGCCCATGCCTGGCAAGGAGCACCTCGGGAACCTCTGCTGCGGACAACGCTGGGCAGAGCGGCCTGACCCCGATCTGAGAGCCCTGGGGAGGGAGGGCTGGTCCCACCAGGCCAGCTCCCCTAAGGTGCCAATGCTCTGCCGGGCAAACACTACTGTAGCTGTGGTTTCTGACAGAATGACCCTTACATTGGGAGGGATCCATCTGTGGGAGCCCGTAAGTCTGGAGTGGCCTTGTGCCCAGCTCACCACCATGGCCGTAAAGACATGTGTGACAGCACCTTCCCCATCCCACATGAAGACCTCAGAGACAACCTGAGGACACCTGGCTCCACTCGGCGTGTTACACACACCCTCGCCAGCCCGGCAGGCAGGGCGGACACAGGCTAGGCCTGCCCCGTGGCTTTGTACCACCTATGGTAGACGTTACGTAGAGCCATTCACACGCTCCGGAAACCCAAACCGAAAGCTCATAGTCTTGTAGAAATAAGTAAGTAAATGTGGCGGAGAGGGGCCTGTCTCCTGGTGGTCAAGGATGCTGGATCCCACATGGCCCACCGCGCAGTGCCCGTCCCAGCCGGCCCAACACAGCCCCAGTCCCAGCCAGCCCGCCACACAGTCCCTGTCCTGGCTGGCCCACTGCATGGTTCTAGCTCTGGCCCAAGCAGCCTGGTGACCGCGTCCCACTGGGGATGCCTTTTCCCCTTTCTGTTTCTCTGTCTCGTATGCACTCTGACAATTTAAAAAGGAAGACCAGGAAGAAACCCTGAAGCTCAGAGCTGACAAACATGCAGACCAGTCAGTCATCCCAATGCGTCTTAGGTGGTCAGGAGTAACTGCTTACATGGGACACGACTGTCTCTCGATGCCACAGGACCTTGTGACAAACGTTCACACAAACCCAAGCACCAGGTCACGACGGTTACAGCAGAATGGGCCTTAGTCAGAAGGGTGCGCTTATCTGCCACACAGCAAAAGCTGGAAGACTGAAGTCAGTAACAGCCAGAGGTTCTGATCCTATGCACGGAGCTGGAGTCTGAGCACACCTCGGCCAGAACCCACTGTCTCCACTATCCCAAACACTCGCAGACGTGGGCTCCGTGTCAGTGGAAATTCTCCTCCTCTTCATCCACTCCTACTCTCCCAAATGCTCCATCGTGAGAGGCAGTGTCAGCCAGGGCAGCAGGTGACACCACCGCCTCCCTGGTGGGTCCCTTGTCCCTGTGTCTGCAGCCTCAGGGTCTGTCCTCACAGAGCCCCGAGGACGCCCGTCCTGACTGCTATGTGCACAAACGCAGGCTCTCCTCTCACACCCCCAAATGAAGAGCCACGCTGACTGACACACCATCCATGACCCCAGGGCACACGAGTGGGCAAACAGGAAACAAACACAGAGGCTGGGACGGCCTCGGGGAAGCTGGAGGACACGGACACACTCCAGGCAAAGCTGGAGGAACAGCCAAAGTGCCAACCACACACCCAGCATGTGCTGTACCGGGTGTCTGAACGCACCGACTGGCTTTTACCCTGTGCTCTGTGCAGACTGCCCAGGTGACGTCCTGGAAGGGGGACATCCGAAATGGTGAAGGAACAGGCAAATATCCCTAAGGACTCTACCGCATTGATCACATTCAGAGAATGTGACGCCTGCCCTGGCAAAGACACGAGTGAGCTCCTATCCCACCTGCTGCCTCTCAAACCACTGGGGAGTAAAAATAAAAAGTTATTTAGCAGTAAGGAAATCCTCCCTGCAGGCCAACTCCGCAGGGCGTGGCAGAGGGTTATGTGAATTCAGACGTTCTGTTAACAACATCCTAGTGGATTCCTGCACCAAATTCTCTCCTCTCTCTAGACAAGCAGCTGCGGCCATGGAGAGAGGGAGAGACGGGCAGAAAGGGCGAGCCGGGGAGAGGGGCCACGTGAGTGCCCTCATGCAGGGTTGGGACAGGGAGGGAGAAGAGGTTCCAAACACAAAGCACGTTGTTAGCAAAAAGAAGCAAATGTTTCTCATCTAGGATGCTTTAAAGAAAAAAAAAAAAAAAGATGTTTGCCGCAGGGCACATGTACTCACCAGAAGGGACACAGAGAGAAGGAAAGTGTAAAATTACCCCCAGGGGGATGGCCACAGCACAATCCCTTCTCCTCCATTCTCCTTTTGAGCACACCTGCACACAAGCCTGGTGTGTTTTTCAAGATGCCAGGTCCAGGACTCGAACCGCAGGTCAGCCACGTGGGAGCCAGCACCTTAATGGCATCGCCTGCTGACCTTCCTCTGGAATACTTATTAAAATATTTGAAAACAGCAATGCTTGTTGAGACCAATAACATGCCTGCAAAATGAAAACGGTCACATGGATGATAAAGATTTTCCGAAGTGGCTTTCCCTGGATAATGGATTGTAAGTGCTTTTTATGATAATGTGAAAAAAACAAAACTAGCCATCACAGATCCGTCAGCATATGGAATGTCTATGTCACTGGGCAGCAAGTTACTGAGGACTATAAAAGTACCTGTTCACCACACCGATAAGCTCGTCCAAGTCAGGGGAGCTGTTTCAGACCCTGCTGCGGGGAACATCTTGCATCCATCCTGTGTCTTCCCAAAGCGGGCAAGTCCCTTGAAAGCAAGGACAATGCTGTGTAGGTACCTAACTTCTAAGCACCCTCATGGCTCCACAGGGCATACTCCAACACTATCCAGCAAAGAATCTTTTGTTGCAGCAAATCCATCTTTTTCATGTCATACATACACTTGTTAAGGTCACTGGTTCTAAAATCAGGCAGATCTTTTTCTATCTTCTACAAACTCCCATAAATTCTATCGCAGAGGGTATCAGATCTGACAAGCCCTTGACTTAAACTACACATGTGCAAACATCTCATCAACAGGAATGCTCGTAGAAATAAATAACCTTCCCCCTTTTAATACACAGCATATTTGAGTAACTACTGGGTCACCAGAAAAGTCACGATGCATTTTTGCATAGGAAAACATGAAAGCACGTCACGGCTTTTCCAATGACTCAATAATAGTAGGATGAGACCCATCAACTAAAGCTAAATACATCGAAAGTGATGGAACGGTAGTTGGACTGAAGCAGGACCATGACCAAGACTCTGGTTCCAGTCCACCTTGCAAGGCACAGGTTTCCCCGACAGCTGTTAACAGCACAGTAAATGCTACCTCGCTTGCCCTGTGCTGGAAGACTCTCACTGGAGGCCCTTCACCACGCTGCTGTAAAATAACACAACCGTCTTTGAGACAGACACTTGTAGGTATGAAATGTAATTTCCTAAAACACTTTTCCCGGGGGCAGCCTCTGATCTTTACTCCTAAAATGCATCTGTTTCTGATGCCTTTGTGAGCGTGCAGTGTTTTTATTCTATTATCCAGTATCTGTCTAAAATATGAACTGCTAGGCAAGGGTACAATTATCCCTAAACGCCACTTGAACAAAACCTCACACAACAGGGCTATGTGTTGACATAGGAAAAACCAGGTTTAGTGATATTACCTCAATAACGAAAAAGTTTTAAAATCTCTCCAACTCTTTGGAAGCATCTTGCCGATTTCGACACACCTGCTAGATGCTATTGCACACACTCTTATTAACCCTTAACAAATCTCTTCAAGAAAAGCAGTGTGCAGCAGACCCCTAGCCCGGCCGTTAAGGGAGCTGGTTTCTGCATGTCCAACTGCAGTTCAAGGTCCAACTCTGGCAGCTTGAAAAACACACGAGGCACATGTGCATGCACGCACGCCCGAAATCCTGACAGGAAGGAGGACTAGAGGAAAGGGGACTGTGGTGTGCTACATCCTGCTGCAGTGCTTTCTCCCTCCCTCCCTGGAGGACATACGCACGCTCTCGCAAGTAAACACACACACACACACACACATAAAGGAAGGAAGGAGCCCAGCCAGCAGATGGTGTGGTGGTTGAGGCACTGGACTCCCACATGGCCAACCAAGGTTGGAGTGCCAGAGCTGGCAGCTTGTTTTCCCACTTTCCCTCTCACTCTCTCTCTAGTGAATTAAAAAGTGATAATGGTAATAAATAAAATGAAATAATTCCGAAAGAAGGAAGGCATTATTTCCTCCCATTAAACAGAGGTTCAGGGATATTTAAGTAATTTCTCCAGGTAACCCAGCAAGGAAGCGTGGGAGCCTCACTCCAAAGCCCTTCACTGCATCGCATGACCAACTGCAAGAGCAGTCTAGAAATGAGGGCTGCAGGGAGAGAGGCGAGGGAATGTGAGGAGGGGACTGACTGTTTCACCTCCAACTTCCTCTCCCGCAGTCGCGTCATGCTCCCTGCAGAGGGACACCTCATGATGACTCACTCGTTGGGGCACGCCGGCACTGGACCTTCGACTTACAGTGAACATGTAAGTATGCTTTAATCCTGGAAACACTAAGCCTGGATTAATTTCTCTGTTACTCATGCAAAGAAGAACAGAATTCCTAAGAACTACTCCTACCTAAAAAGCCAGAGCTAGAGGAGTCCCAGCCAGCTCCTCAAGGGCACACCGTGAAGCTCCTCAGCGCAAGGGGGACGGTGACAAGGAAGGCTTGGCTGTCCTGGAAATCCCCCGTTGTATAAATTATAGTGGGTGTGACCGAAACGAGGAAATCGAGTCCCGATGGAGGACTGTGTCAGCCAGAACAGGTTATGCAAACAAAGGCTAAGAAAAGGGCGATTTCTGCTAACCAGCGCTGTCCAAAAAGCGACAGACACTGGCGGGAAATGAACTGCGAGCACACACACAGCTCCCATTAATCACAGCTCACACCGAGACCAGACGCTCCATGGGCATGAAACACTTGACTGTTCTTTTCTCCCAGGGAACTGAAGAACAGCACGACGGCACCGAAAACCTCCAGAGGGTAGTCATACTGTTAAATAAAGTTATCTAACTTGGACCCGAATGGTACTTTCCACGAAGAAAAACTGTCCAAGTTTAGTGAAAAGCGTTAAAGCTACAGAGCACGCTTCTGAACCATTTCAGGGGCCATGCGTAGTCGTCAATCTTGCAAGGGATCTCTACAAGACGTTGTCACCTATTCTTAAAACTAGAAAACAAGCTTCTTAAACTTTCCATCTCAAACATTTCATTGAAGGATGACACATTTAGCTCTCACAGCCATGGGAAGTGTGTATAAGCAAAACACTGGTGCAGAATAAAAGGAATGACCAGTTGATGTCGGATCAGCCCCTAAAAGCACTTCGCCTGAGACCAAGGCAGGAGTCCCAGGGCACGTTAGGCAGCCTCGGCACCAGGATGTCCCCAGCTCACCGTGCCAAAACTGGCAGACTGGAGCACTCCTGTGAAGGCTCACCCACGTCAGCAACTGATAAGCCACATCTCACATGTGAAACAGAGAAACTGGTCGTGGGTCAGCTGGTGTCATGCTGGACCCCACACAGCCAACTCCACACTTCGGGTTCCGAACATAGGGGCATGTTTCACACCCGGCACGAGTGCATGCCTCCCAGAATCTCCAGGGGAGAATGGAGAAGGGACTGTAGCAGGGCCATCCCTGGGGTTGATAGATCGACACACTCTCTCTCCCTCTCTCTCTCTCTCCCCACTCCTCTCTCCCTTGTTCTCCTGAATGCATGCGCCCAACAGCAGCACTCAAAGAAATAAGAAAGAAGAAGCCAGCATGTGGCATGTTGGTTAAGGTGCTAGATCACACAAGGCTGACTCTGTGGTTCAAGTCCAAGAGCCAGCGGCCTAAATAACACGCT
>NW_006160094.1:4133479-4191887 GCF_000334495.1 Tupaia belangeri chinensis
AGTCTACCTCAAGGGAGGGGTCTGAAGCCTACATATGAACATCTCAATACACCGCTCAGTGCCGTATACCATACAGTAAATACATCATGGCATGTGCACCCCCACCAGAGGCCTTCAACCGGACTTAAGGTTATTCTGAAATCTTAGTTACGCCTGTACTAAATTGACATTGAGAAATGTTTGTTTTTAAAAAAGAAGGTCCTTGGGACCAGCAGTTGGCATAATGGCCATCTCACTGGACTCCATGTTGTCGACTGCAGTTCAAGTCCCAGACCCAGTGGCTTAGACTCACACCGGGCACCCGTGCATGCCCAAGATTCCGAGGAGAAGAAATTGCGGTGTGGCTATGCTCCGGGGATAGGAGGGTGATTTCTCACGTTCTATCTCTCTGTCTCTCTCTGTCTTTCTGGCGAGTGCATGTGCCCTATAGCAAAAACCTCTCCAAAAGCAAAAACAAAACAAAACAAAACAAAAAAAAAAAAAGAAGGTCCTGAGGCCAGCAGGGGGCATAGTGGTTAAGGTGCCAAACTTTCACATGGCCAATAGCAGTTGATGACTCAACAGCTTGAAACACACCAGGCGCCCAAAATCCCGAAGGAGAACGGAGAAGGGATTGTGGCACAGCCATCCCCCCTACCCCCCGGGGGTGATTTTTTACTTTCCCTCTCTTGTCTCTCTGTGTCTCTGGCAAGCACACACGTCCTACACAAAAATCTTTCTCATAAAAAGAAAGAAAACCCTGAGAGCAGTGGGTGTGGTGGTGAAGGGGATGGATTCCCATATGGCTGACCACGGTTCGAGTCCCAGTCCCAGTAGTGACTTGAAAATGTTAGGCACGTGCGCATGTGTGCCCAAAATCTTGAGAAGGAATTACAGTGTGGCCATGGCCCCTAGGGGGTGATTTCTCGCCCCGCCCAGCAAGAGCATGCACCATACTGCACCTACAGATAAAAGAAGAAAAAAGACAAGAAATCCTAAAGAGAAACCTCTAATACTGTTCCCACCTCTAAAAATCACCCAGTTCACTGCATAACACAACCAGGTCCTAGAACCCTAGAACAATCATCATCTATTTTGCTAACATTTTACTTTTTAAAGGTTCTTTCTACACAATGTTACATACTTGACCAGAAATATTATGGTCCACACAATACATGTTTTTTGTTTGTTTGTTTTTAAACTTGCTAGAGAGTATGTTTCTTTCAAGGGAAACAGAGAGGGAGAGAGAGAGATAAAGTTACCTCTCCCCCTGGAGAACGGCCATACTACAATCCCTTCTCCATTTGTCCCTTCAGGATTTGGGGCATACAGTATTTTATATTTTTAAGAATAAGAAAACTGCACACCAGAACATCTCTCCAAACACAAAATTCTCTTTCCAACAGGGGCCCCAGAGACAGTGTCCATCAGAAGGCCTACTCGGACCTCTGTCTTATTCTTGAGGGGTGGCAATTCTGTTGTCACAGTGGTTGGAGGGCTCTGCTGGCAGGTACTGGCAGAGGCCAGGGAACGCCAGCTCCTCTGAAGTGGGTGGGACTGTCCCCCAGAAAGAAGAAACTGACTGTGATTTCTGAAGGTCCCAGAAGACACCCAGGAGAGTAACCTGTTGCCAGTTCTCCGAGCTTTGAGCACATAAAAACTCAGTACTTTTGGTAGTTTTAACAGCGCGCAGTACTTCAGGAAGGCCGTTACCTATAAACCGGGGGACTGCGGCCTGAAACTTTCTAGGAGCAGCTGTCCGTATAGAAGGCCTACATCCGCAGCAATGCTGCTGGACAGTGAGCAGGAAGGCCACGCACTGGCCCCACGAGCCGTTTCTGTGGCCACAGCAGGGGACTGGGCCGGTGCAGGCACTCCGCAGGATCACCGCAACTTCCCACGACCCAGGCTTACTGCACAATGAAAAGTGCAAAGGAAAGGACAGGTTGGGAGCCACCCCTCTAAACTTCTCACATTAAAATAAGGATGTCTGTCTCCCCGCCCCACCTTCTCCACCGAGGCATCGGCGACCTGACTTTCCCAGCCTGTCCCTACTCCATCTCCTACTAACCAACACCTAGCGCTGTCTAGCCGATGGCCACCTGGGTCCTCGAGAGATGGGGCCGGGGCTGGGGCCGGGGCCAGAACCCACAGCTCCTGACTGCAAGGTCAGCACTCTGTCCGCACACAGACTGTGTCCTTCTGGGCAGTTTCCGTATAGAACTACTCCCACATGTTCATCTCCAGGAGAGCGTTCTTTTCAACTAAAACTTCAACTCACTTATCTCTCAGCACACCTCCACAAGGTCCCCAGTATGTGAAATGGGTGATCTCGCCAGATCTCCACTTTCTGCTCGGCAGTAAGGAGGCGTTGGCCCCTGAGCCGTCCAACTCCACAGCTCATAAAGCGGGGGCATTGCACAGCACCAAGACCTGGGGCTGTCACCGCCCGGCACGCCAGCTGGAAGCTGTGCACTGTCCAGCCCTGGCCGGGTGTATGACCCCCAAGACAAGAATCAGGAAATGCTTCTCCAACAGGAGTCTGTGTGTGAGGCCTTCAGGAGGATGGCCGGGCTAGGACGCCTCCGAAATGCCTGAAGAAATGCAATCTCAATCTCCGTTCCCCCATTACACAAGTTCCCCACTGACACGCGATGGCCAGCCTACTATTTCACCAGTGAACACGATCTCACAGAACAAAAAACGATGGCTGAGAAGCAGTTTAAAATACGAACTGTGTAAGAGCTCTCATCGCTGAGTGCTCCATACAGAAGAGTTTGCAGAAAAGAAAACCATTTTCTGGTATTACATTTAACGTACTCCAGCAGGTGCAGGGAGACATGGTAAGGACAGTCACAGACAAAACCGGATCAGCCCTGTGTGCTGTTGGTAGCTGAAGCTGAGTGGCGAGCCCCTGAGGACTGCTTATTCTATTCTCCACGTAGACAAAGGGTCTTCTAAAAGTTTGTGGAAAATGCATACGATGGAAAATCCCACGCACAGACTTCAATTTTTTTGCACCGAAATAAATTTCTTTCAATTCTATTTCCCACAAAGTTTTTAAAGTTCCCTCATATATGTTTTAAAATGTCTGTAATTGGGGTCAGCCGGTGGTTAAGACACTAGACTCCCACATGGCCAACCACAGTTCGAGTTCACACCTGGTGGCTTGGAAATCAGGCTGGGCACGTGTGCATGCATGCCCAAACTCCCGAGAAGAAAAGAGAGGAGAAGGGATTGCAGCACGGCCATCACCCTGGGGGGCGATTTCTCCCTTTTCCTCTCACCGTCTCTGTTGCTCTCTGGCAAATGTAAGCACCCTATGACAGAAACCTGAATTAATTAATAAAAACGTCCGTAATGAAAAGCTACCACCAAATAGCACGGTGTGCAGGCAAGTAGCCTGACAAGTCAGTGGAGCTGCAGGGCAGAAAAGGAAGGGGCTCTGCTCGGTCGTGCGCCAGGTCTTCATCTCCCAAGGAGCACTCCTGGCTAGCCCAGCACACAGCATTCAACCAAGCGCTAGGAGGGAAACCCCTTCCTCTCTGCAGACAGCTGGCGAGGTCCTGCTGAGATGCAATTCATTAGCCCTCCCAGACCTTGAGGGCCCAGGAGGGTGGGGCTAGGTCTGACAGTTCTTAGTCACACCCACCAGGAAAAACGCCTATTTGCAACCACTAGGCTGTGGCATGCTTCCCAACCTCTGGAACTATACAGGCTGAAAGTAGGACACGACACTGAGAAAAAAAAAAAAAAAAATTTGCCCAAAAATGCAACCCCAATTGGACACGCTGGTTTTCTAATGCATTCATCCTGTATTTCTATCCTGAAACCAAAAAGAAGATGAAACTTGAGGTGAAGGCTCCAGCCTACCCAGGATGTCCAAAAATCTACACTGCCGCCTAGACCAGTCTGTCAGCACTGCCTGTATCTTGGGGACTGGCCGGCTGGCCAGCACCTGGGCAGGAGAAAGCCCAACCAGGTAAGCCGGGCACAGAACACTTTTCGCTAAGGCTTGGTCTCCTTCCAGCCTTTGTACTAAAAACAGGGGCAGTGAGGGAGCTCAGGAAAACGAAGCTCCATTAATGATATAAATAACTAATATTTCCACTGTGATTCTGAGCCAGAAAGCATTTCCGGCCCTTGTCTTCTACTAGCACACATAGTCCTCACTGGACCCTCAAAGTGCCATCGTCACACACCCACCCCACTGTGCAGAGGAGAACTCTGAGGAACTGCGCTGTTAGGTAACGTGGCTAAAGGTCACACGAGCATTTGGTGATGGCTGGATTTCAAACCCGGCAGCACCTTCAGTCTGTGCTCTCCATCACTCCACTGATAACATTCAACAAGTCATCCAAGGAATCAAGCTATTTCACTGGGGCCAGCAGGTGGCGTGGTGGCTAAGGCACTGGGCTCCCACATGGCCAACCACAGTTCAGGTCATGGACCTTGCGGCTTTTCTCACTTTCCTTTTCTCTCTCTCTCTCCCTCCCTCCAGTGAGTGCACATGCTCTATAGCAAATTTAAAAATAATAATAACAATAATAAATAAAATTAAATAAATAAATCTTTTTTAAAGACCTTTAAACAAACTACTTAACTGAAAATGCTTTGTATTTTAGTGTCACGCATCGATGGTTCGTGTGAACTGAGTGTTTAACAGCGAATCACCGGTGACCTGCCCAGTCCCCATACGTGCTTCCAACAGAGCCAAGCACTGCAGATTAGCGGCAGGGTTATGTGGACCAGGGACATCTATGGGGCTTCTCTGCTCAGGTCTCTGTGGCCTTATACTCAGGGACAACCCCCCGACACTGAAACGAGTGGGTCAGAAGTGGGGAACCACGTCAAGGTACAGGAGCAGGTTAAAAAGTCTCTGTTCAGCACAGACATCTGCTCTGCCGGGTGGCCATCTGCTTCATATCCAGACAGCAAACATTTCAATAGGAAGTGTCAAACCCGACTCCTAATCAGGAAGCAATTATCCACATTTGCTCCTAGCCCCACAGCTGATTCGGAACTCCCGGGGCAAACGTGAGTGGGAAAAACCACAGCACAGGCGACCGTCCTGAGACTGCACCTCAGTCAGGATTCCACCTGCTCTGATATTTTAAACATTTAATTGACCAGAAAAAAAAAAAAAAGAAAACATAATTTTTCAGAATGGGGAAAAAACAGGAGCATGGAAAACAAGGACCTCTTGCTTGAAGATTCGCAAAGCTTCGGGGCCTGGGCAGGAAGTGCGTTGGGCTGCAGATGAGCTCAAACAGTCCCTGACCCAAGGGACCCAACATCAGAGCCAAGGGCACGCCCAGTTCCAACGCAAGTGTGTCGCAAGACGTGTTCAAGGCAATTAAAATGGCTTTCTGAGGTTCAAAAGAGCGAGCGCTGGAGCGGTGAGGAGGGAGGGAAGGCTTTGGAAAGGAGACTGCAATCTGACTGGCCCCAAAGACCTGACATCCGCCCACCTGGACTCCTGGGAGGGCACACCCCGGGCCAGCGCACCTGGGAGTGGCAGATGGGGCTGGGAGCAGGCGGAGGCGGGTGACCTCTGCGAGGTTCTGCAGGCAACAGAAACCTGTGGAGTTCATTCGGTGGACACGCACTCAGCACCTACTCTGAGCCAGATCCTGGGAGTTCTAACCAAACTAGAAAAAGCGAGTGCTGGTTATAGTAGAGCATGTGTTTTAGAGGAACGAGATCAAAAGGGAAAGACCATAGGTGACTGGGTTAGTAAGAAGCATGCTGAAGAAAATAAGGGAGACAGGGAGCAGAGGGGCAGGCAGTGCCACCCTGGAGCACAGCTGCCATCAGCTCTGAAAGGCGTGCTCAGGGCTCACAGCTCTGGAGTGTGAAGGGGCGCTGACAGCCCTCCCTCCCGGGGTGCTCCAGAACACCCGGAGGCCTGGGAAGATGCAGCTCATCAGTATCTCTGTCATCTGACGACCTTAAATGAGCCCGAGAGAGGCTTCCAGAAGGACAAGTTAATGCAAGTAGCAGACTCATACTGAAAAGTGGCATCAGGTTCTCTTCGGGGTTTCAGCTGATGAACAGCTTGAACCCTGGTACGGTTGGAATTCGAAACTTGCTAGATGCAAGCTCTGGAGTGGACAGCCTCCCTCTGTGAATTCCAGGAAGCGCAGGGCAGCAGGAGACTTTTTTTTTTTTAAAGAGAGAGATATTGGCTATAGGGTATGTTCACTCGCCAGAGAGACAGAAAGCAAGAAATCACCTTCCCCCCACCCCAGGGGTGAGGGATGGGCCACATCACAATTCCTTCTCCTCCATCCACCTCTTGGGGTCTTGGGCACTCACACACACACACACACACACACACACACATGCCTGGTGTGCGTTTTTTAAAGCCTCCAGGTCTGGGACTCAAACTGTAGACAACTATGTGTGAGTCCAGCAACATAATCATTATGCCATCTGCTGGTCCCAAAATTTTTGTATTACACTTTTCAAACAAAATTTAGTGCAACTTTTTTTTTAATTCATTCATTTAGTTAGTTTGACCAGACAGAGAGACAGAGGAGAGAGAGGGAAAGTGAGAAACCAAGTCCCCAGGTCCGGGGCTCAAACTGTAGTTGGCCACGTAAGCGTGTCTTTGACCAGACAGAGAGACAGAGGTGTGAGAGGGAAAGTGAGAAACCAAGCCCCCAGGTCCCGGACTCAAACTATAGTTGGCCACACAGGCGTGTCCAGTGCCTTAACCACCATGCCACCTGCTGGACCCTAGCACAACTGTTCCATGTTTATTCATTTCATTCATGATAGAGAGGACACGCATATGCACGCATGTGCACAAGACAGAAATGGGCACAGGTGCCTGACGGGGTCTCATCTGTCACGGCAATGCTTACATTGTCACTGAGCTGGCCCTAAGCTCAGGACAGCTCCGGGTCTGAACTCCCCACACATGAGCCTAGAACTGGAACTCAACATGGCAGAGTGAGAGAAAGGAAATCCTTGGCCTGGCCCGTGTTTACTCTGAACACTGAATGATGGGGCCCGGCAAACGGCTTGGTCCCTGGCTCCCAGCCCTGGCTAGAGCCGGGCACACATGCCACCACCTGCGAAGCACAATCAGGACACAGCTCCGCCCTGGGCATGGTGACAGAGCTGGAGGGGGTGTGATTCCCTTTGGTGCAAACAGGTAGCCACCCAGTTCCCAGCACCGAACCCAGTTCCCAGTCAACTCAGGCACCCACTCTACTGCCTGTCACCCCGAGACCCTCTGCTCATCACCTCCTCGGAAGGCTTACATGGAATTCTGCCTCCAGCCCAAACTGAAGGGAGGCCATTATCCCACCCTGTCTCCACCTCAAACCGATGTCACTGTCGACAAGCCCTCGATGTGCACAGAGGAGGCCGCGCTCTGCACCACAGAATCGCGGAGGGGTCTACACTCGCCTGGCAGCTTTCTGCTCAGCAGAGGGACAGCCATAGCTGTCTGCTCAGCAGAGGGATAGCCACAGCTCTCTGCACGCTCGCACGCCTGCCCCTTACCCAGTCCTCACCTAAAACACCGCCCCCAACTGGCTTCACTGAAAGCCTCGGAAGACAGGCAGCCAAATTCAGCATGGCCAGGGACTCAGCAGCCCTGCGTCCCTTCTGCCCATTCCCACACTCACATTTACCAAGAGCCTGTCTTTCTTCTTTTCTTTGTTTTTTTTTTTTTTAGAGAGATTTTTGCTATTGAGCACATGTGTGCGCCATAGACAGGGAGAGAGAGAAACAGACAGACATCCCCCAGGGGGATGGCCACACTGCAACCCCTTCCCTCCATTCTCCTCTCAGGATTTTGGGCACACACATGCACACACACCTGGTGTGAGTTTAAAGCTGCTGGGTCCGGGACTCAAGTCATGGTTGATGACATAGGAGTCTAGGGACGTAATCATTATGCCATCTGCTGGTCCCAATCCTCTCTCTCTCTCTCTCTCTCTCTCTCTCTCTCTCTTTAAAGAGGTTTCTGCCTTTGGGCACGTGCACTTCGGGGGAGGGAATATGAGAGGTAAAATGAGAAGTTACCCCCGGGGGAGATGGCCACTCCTCAAGCCCTTCTCCTCCATTCTCCTGGCTGGATCTTGGGCATGCACACACGTGTGTCCTGTGTGAATTTCAAGCCACCAGGTCCAGGACTTGGATCACAGTGGCCATGTGGGAGCCCAGAGACTTAATGGCAACGCCATTTGTTGGTTCCTCCAGGCTCCTTCCTTTTTTTCTTTTTGTTTAAGAGAGATTTCTGTTACAAAGCACATGCACTTGCCAGAGAGACAGAGACAGACAGAAAGACAAAAAGCAAGAAATCACCCCCAGGGTGGATGGCCAGGCCACAATCCCTTCTCCTCCATTCTCCTCTCAGGATTTCGGGCACACACGCCCGGTGACAGTTTGAAGCTACCGGGTCCAGGACTCAAACCACAGGCAACCATGTAGGGGTCCAGACATAACCATTATGCCACCTGCTGGTCCCTGGGTCCCGTCCTAAGCAGGCTCACCTTCCCACCGTAACCATGCATCAGCCAGTTAGCCCCACCTCAACCCCGCGCACACGCTGGTAATCGCCAGGGGCCCCGCGTTCACGCCTTCTGCTGTCCCTGTGATGACGGTCCGTGCAGGTGGCTGGTGAGCAGCCTTGACCATGGGCCCGCAGGTGCTCCACAGTGCTCTCCTGGCTTGCCACGCATCCCGAGCGGTGAGAACAGGCAGGTCCCTGGTGCACTTGCCATCGCCCGCCGTTTTCTGTCTCTGGCAGGCTGCTCCACCTCTGCAGTCTAACCTCCATACGGGGAGGGGGGCCTGGCAGCTACCTCCTACAGGGCGCTGTCTGCAGTCAACGCCACAATTCCGACGGCTTTCATTTCACTCCCCTAGTTCATCCACTTGTTGACATCTGCTGACACAGACACGCCGGGGTGCAAACGAACAGGAGCCTAGCTCTCCAGGAGCGCTTAGTCAGACGAAGAGATATGTATGGGCAAGAGTACCGCACTACAGGGGCCAGCAGGTGGCGTGGTGACTAAGACACTGGACTCCCACATAGCTGACTCCACAGTTCAAACCCCAGACCTGGCAGCTTGAGAACACGCTTGGTACATGTGTGTGCCCAAAATCCCGAGAAGACAATGAAGAAGGGAATGCAGCATGGTCATCCCCTGGAGGGTCATTTCTCACTTTCCCACTCTTTCTCTCTCTCCCTGTCTCTCTCCCATGAGCGCATGCACCCTATAGCAAAAAATCTAAAAACAAAATAAATTATGCTACAAACACACTGGAAATGCTGCAGGATCCCTAGAGAATAAAAGGGTTGGCTCGGGTGCAAAAAAGACAGCATCAGTGTGTACCCAGGAGGGGGAGGAGGGGGCTTGGGAAAGATGGGTTAAGGCAAAAAGACTTCTTAACCAAAAGCTTGGGGAAATTAACTGGGGAAAATAGCACTAATAGAATATAAAATTGATCTCTTCTCTACTAAATTATTTCAACACTTAAGTGAATTACACAAATGAACTGACCTCAATTTTTCTCAGTTCTCTCATATTAAAAATAGAACAATACTTTTAGCACTTTACATACCACATAAAATGAACCCAATGTTCCAAATAACTCAAATGTCTCTTTTTAAAAATAGGTTATGCATCAGCTCAGTCATTAACCCTGACAGACTGATTACTGAGGACTTGAAAGAACTGCATCAGACAAAGGTCTTTAGTGTACATTTTTTTTGTGTTGAAAACCACATCCAGTGTTCTTCAGTTACACTTCCATGGAATTCACGCAGATACAATTGTAACCATTTCCTTTCCTGTGACTTCTAATTACCTTGGCGGTCACAATTGGGACCACTCACTCCCAAAGACCACGGGTCTCAGCTAGGTGCATCTGCTTGCTAGACTGACATCTGGGGTGCCTGAAGTTGCTGTGAGCACAGTGCCTCTCTACCCAAGCTCCAGCTGCAGTTTCAGAAGATGCAGGAGGCCCCTGCTCCATCCACCTCCCACCCAAGTCAGCGTTTGCCTGGTTAAACTACAGTCCCATCGCGTACTGCCCCTGCTCCAAAGCTGCCCGTGGCTCCCCGTTACTCCTGGAACTATCACCTGATGGCCCTCCACTGCGAGCCCAGTCTCTCTTCCACCTGTACAGCTCACATCAGCTAGCTGAATGTCCCCTGCTCCTGGAATGCAAGCCACCCTTTCCCCCCCCACCCTTCCAGCCAGCATGCCCTTGCATCTGCTCCTGTGAAAGTCTGCTCTCTGCCACCACCGCCTCCAAGTCTTTCCTCCAAGTCTTTCCTGAACGTCTGGTCTGTGATCTCTCCCATGCCTTTGAAACACAGAGGCACTTTCCAATTCATTAAAACCACCACTTTTTGCCTGGAATTCCAAGCATCCCTAAACTAATAGCAAACCTCCAGCCCTTAGCAGCTTGGACACTCCTGGAGGGCAGAGCTCTGAAATCTGACTCACCATGGCACCCCACTGAACCCCCTGCACACAAAAGACCATCTGGATTTGATGAAGTCACTGTCACTCATGCTTTTCATGAAAGAAGCCCCGAGCTTCGGGAGGAGCTGCCTGTAAACACAAGGGAGCCCTGGACATTGCGGGCAGGGCAGTCGCACGACTGGAGCCACGTTCTACAGGGTCCTCGGCACTCGGGCAGAGGGGAAGGCACCAGGCTGGGTCAGGACTCAGCACCACTCAGCAGGCCTGCAACCTCGGACAGATGCCTCCCCGCCAGGGACAGCAGGAGCCCAATACGGAATTCTCGCTTTGAGAGTAAATCAAAAAGAGCTTATAAAGAAAGCAGAATAATTGTTTCTTGGATTCTAACTCCAGTCTCCTGTGTGACTGCCTGTGAAGGTACAAACTCCGTGCAGAGATGTGTCCTCCACAGCCCTGCGGAGCTGGGCAGCCACGGAAGGCCACGGACGGCCATCCCTGGGCAGTCATCGTTGGGGGACAGCACCCTTGAAATTTGGGGAGGTCTATGAGGCGGTTCTACTTGAAACTAGAGTGCTCCTTAAGGAAAAAGCTAGGAAGGGAAGGGAAGGCGGGAGGCAGACTGGCCTAGCATGAGAACTCGTCACCTCAGAGGCCGGACAGCAGCACAGTGAACAGGCCCCACCCCGCCCGCCCACGTGGGGAAGGTTCCAGGGAGGTTCCAAGGCCACCATGAGCACCCCAGGCGTGCGTGTGCCCGGATCCGGGGCCGGTGGGGGCTGGGTTGGGTTTTAGTCTCAAGACCCTGTTGGGGGTGCTGTCTCTCTCATGGGAGAATTTTTTTTTTTTAATTTGATGTTGTCATTTTAAAACATGAGAGCACTCGTGGTTTTCACTAAAACTATTCTGCACCTAAATGTATGTTTTTAAAATTCTTGCATTCTTTTCATTAGAGCATGGTGGCCATAAAAAGTGAATATAATGAACCAAGGGACCATGGGACCAGCAGTTAGCGTAATGGCTATGTCGCTGGACTCCCACGTAGTCGACCACGGTTCACGTCCTGGACCGGGTGGCTTAAAACTCACGCCGGGCACGTGTGCGTGGGTGCCCAAGATCCCAAGAGGAGAATGGAGGAGAAGGGATTGCGGCGTGGCCATCCCCACTGGGGGGTGATTTCTCGCTTTCTCTCTCTCTGTCTGTCTGGCAAGTGCACACACCCTATAGCAAAAAAAAATTAAAAAAAACCTCTCAAAAAAAAGAACCAACAACAGGGACCAGCAGGTGGCACAGTGGTTAAGGCACCAGACTCCCACATGGCCAACTAAGGTTCAAGTTCTGGAACTGACGGCTTAAAACTTAAGCCGGGCACATGTGTATGTGTGCTCAAGATCCCAAAAGGAGAATGGAGGAGAAGGGATTCAGTGTGGCCATCCTCCCTGAGAGGTGATTTCTCACTTTCTCTCTCTCTGTCTACCCAGCAAGCACATGCACCCTAGAGCAAAAAGCTCTCTCTTTAAAAAATATATATATACATTGAATACACTAAATGCACACAGCACAGAGGGGACAGCACAGAGGTGGTCAGCTCAGCTCAGCTCTGACTCTGGGCACCCCTGCAGTCAGCTCCCCATCTTACAGTGAAGAACAATGGCAATAACCAACCCCCAGGCAGGACTGCTCTGAGGTCAGAGGGACATGGGGAAGGCGCCTGGCACCCAGGCCTGCTACTCTCATCTCGGCGGCCGTGACCACATGACTAGCAGAGACTTCTGTCAGCACGTGGCTGGTGTTTACAACAGAACATGCTGGCACAAAACCAAGAGCAAAAAACGTCAGCAGCTCCTGCCCACGAAGGAGCTGGCTTTGAGGCCAGCCAGGGAACCATTTTCACTCACTCTTCAAGGTTTGTGGCGCCTCTTAGGAAGCAATGTGTGCTTGGCCAAGACATGCACGCTCAGGCCGGTGCTCTGAAGTGATCCAATAGAAATGAACACCCGGCCCGTTTAGGGGGAGACAAAGGGGTTTTCTGGCAGTGAGCACAGACCCCATTTCACGGCACCTCAAGGAACACAGCAAATTGCAGCAATACACTTCCGGCTAGCTCCCCTGGACAAAGCAATGCAGGTCTGCCCCCTGCAGGCTTCACACCCACCCCAGGAGGGGTGTGAAGTCCTGCATCCTTTCCACGAAGGGTATACTTCAGCCTGGAGGCAGGACCGCCTCCATGGAGCCCAATGACTAGCAGGACACAAGAGCACCCGTACTAGGGAACAACGTGTGCGTGCTGGTCAACTCTCCTGCAGAAATAAACTGACACCCAAGCGCAACTCACACGGCCTGACCGTGCCTGGCATAAACCGCAGGGCCCTACTGAAATGGGGTGAACGAGGTGAGTAAATACACCGGTGTGAGCACAGGCCATGGCAAACACAGACCTCACACAGCACCCTCATCAGGCTGGCCGCCGGCCTCTCAGGGTAACCAGCGTCTCCCAAACCCTACAGGGCGGTGAGATTCCCCACGCTGGGGAGGGATGCGTTTGCACAAGGCTGCAGGGCAAGGGCTGTGCAGAGGCTGCATCTGGGGAGCGAGGAGAGTGTCACGGCATTAGATAACTGAGGCCACAGGTATATGCTCGGTCCTGGTCCTACTGCCACGGACAGGCAACAGGTACGGGGAAGGAGCAGCCATCCACACGGCCACGAGGACACAGCCACACCAGACCTTTTCTTTTTGGAGAGGTTTTTGCTATAGGGAGCATGTGCTCACCAGACAGACAGAGAGAGACAGAGAGACAGAGAGACAGAAAGCGAGAAATCACCCCCCAGGGGGGATGGCCACGCCGCAATCCCTTCTCCTCTACTCTCCTCTCAGGATCTTGGGCACGCACGTACATGCTCCCGGTTTGAGTTTAAGTCACCGGGTCCAGGACGCGAACCGCGGTTAACTACATGGGAGTCGAGCGACATAGCCATTACGCTAACTGCTTGTCCCTACACCAGACCTTTGAACATGGAAGCTATACTAAGGTGAATGAAGCTGCACCCTGGGAAGTTTGAGTACATTACAAATGGGGCTGGAAAATAACCTGAGTAACTTTTATAAGAACTTAGAAACATTTGGTAGGGCCAGCTGGCAGCATGAACGGTAAAGCAGCTGGATCCCGAAGGCCTAAAAAGCACGCTGGGAGATGTGCATGCGTGCCCGGAATCCCAAGAGGAGGATGGAGGACAAGGGACTGTGGCGTGGCCATCTCCCCTAAGGGCGTGTTTCTCACTTTCCATCTCTCTGTCTCTCTGAATAACACGCATACCCTATAGCAAAACTATTTTTTTTTTAAAGTTTGGTTTTAATATTCAGAAATGGACTTACCAACTCCACATAGCGAGTACATAGTACAAGCTTCAACCTGCACACCCTTAAGGATTCTTAAGACAATAAAAAGCAGAAACCAATCAATTTAATAAAGCCAGCCTTTTTAAGGTAAACTACCAATATTTTTATAAATAGGGAGTACTGGGACCAGCAGATGGCATAATGATTAATGCTGCTGGACTCCCACATAGTCAATCATGGTTCCAGTCCCAGACCCAGTGGCTTAAAACTCATACTGGGTGCATGTGTATGCATGCCCAAAATCCATAGAGGAGAAGGGATTGTGACATGGCCACCCCGCTGGGGGTGATTCCATGATTTCATGCTTTCTGTCCCTCTGTCTCTCCAAGTGAGTAACCATGCCCTATAGCAAAAATCTCTCTTAAAAAAAGAGTACCTTAAATATTAGCAAAAAGCAATAAACGGTGAAATTTTCGAAAAAGCACAGGTAACAAAATGAGAATAATGAAAATAGGGTTTATATATTTACTTGACCTATTTTTTAAATTGATGTCTCCATATTTCCCTTCAATTATAATTGTATATTTCTAGATGATTCTCTAAAAGGGGTATGGTCAAGAGCCAACCACCCAAGGTTAAGAAAAACTTCACTCTTCACACATGATTACCTTCTTAAGCAGTTTTGTTTCAAATCATTTAGTACCAAAATGTGATACACAGTTATGTTTAAAATTTCACTAATTCTAGACCAGCAGATGGCATAATGGTTACGTTGCTGGACTCCCACGTGGTCGACTGCAGTTTAAGTTCCAGGCCGGGTGGCTTAGCTTTACTTACCCAGGCGTGGTGCGTGCATGCCCAAAATTCCAAGAGGAGAATGGAGAAAGAATTGTGGCATGGCCATTCTCACCACCCCACCACTCCCAACCAGAGAATGAGTTCTAGCTTTCTGTCTGTCTCTCCCTTTCTCTCTGGCAAGTGCACACACCCTATCACAAAAATCTCTCTTAAAAAAAAAAATTTCACTAATTCTAGTATTTTTCACAGAATATTTTATTCCACTGTCCTGTCATGATTTAAAATAAAAGGAAGCCTTTCTCTCTTTTTTTAACAGCTATTAAAATAAACCCTGTTAATTTTCTAGGGTGTAGCTCTCTGAACTGCAGCTTGCCAAAATCACCTGGAAATATGCAGTGTTTTTCAGCTAAGTGTTAAGTGGTGTGCGGTTTTTTGACATTTTAAAACATGATTATTTGGGCTGCTCCTGTGGCCTAGTGGAGCCAGATCAAACACAGTCAATGGCAGTTCAAATCCCAGCCCTAGCAGCTTTAAAAAGACACTGGGCGGGGACCAGCATTTGGAGTAATGGCTATGTCACTGGACTCCCAGTTCAAGTCCCAGACCCGGTGACTTAAATTCATGCCGGGTGCATGTGTGTGCGTGCCCAAGATCCCAAGAGGAGAATAGAGGAGAAGGGATTGTGACGTGGCCATCTCCCCTGGGGGGTAATTTCTCGCTTTCTATCTCTCTGTCTGTCTTTCTGGCAAGCACACACGCCCTATAGCAATAACCTCTAAAAAATTAAAAAAAAAAAAACACTGGGTATATGTGAGTATGCCCAAATTCTTGACAGGAAGAAGGGACTACAGCACACCCATGCCCCCCTCCCCCCCAGAGGATGGAAGGTGGGGAAGGCTGCTTTCTCTCCATTTCTGGGGAGCACACAAGCCCTCTGACAGATTAAGGAAACAAAGAATCACTATTCAAATGTCAAGTTAGACTGTGGCGAAAAATTAGTATTTCTATAGTGTAATTCAAAAAAGGGAGAAAGGGGTTTTCTTTTTGCTGTTTCAGCAATACAGATGGCACAAAGCCATCAAAACTGCTGTCACAGCGATATTAAAATAACACACACACACACAAAGGAGCACTGAAACTCCTTTTCGGCATCAAAACGATTAATTAATGTTCAAAGTAGGTAATTTTCGTAGAAATACCCTTCCTGCAGAGCCCTGTACTCCTGGTCCTCCTCTGAGATGCCTTCTCAGCTGTCCCCACCCCAGGCTGGCTAAATTAGAATCTGCATTTTCACAGGATCCCAGGGGACATGTGTGCCTGTTGACGTATGAGAAGCACTACGCTAGCAGAGTATCATATTTAAAAAAAAAAAAATAGCTTCATATGAAATACTGATGGAAAAACAGCTACAGTAAAACCAGGCCTCCCAGTACAGCCATGATAAAACCCCAGCAGCCTGGCTGACCCTAGCACAGCAGTTAAACACTACACTGAGAGCCAGAGTCCCAGCTGACTGTAGCTCAAATCTCTGCCCCAGTAGCTTGAAAAACCCACCAAGCACATGTGTGTGCGTGCCCATGATCCTGCCAGGATTACAGACCCCAAGAGAAACGGGGGTAAAAGGGTGGTGGCATGGCTGCACTCTAAGGCGGCTGCTTTCCTTCTCTCTCCCCCTGGGGAATTCACGCCCCCTCTAGCAACAACAAAACAACAAATAGTCTTACTATAATATCCGAATGACAAAATTTGCACATCAAGAATAAGGAGGTACAGAGCCTGAAATTACCTTCTGGCTTCCAATCAAGGCTGTCCTCAGAAAATAAGGCGATTACCATAGACGTGGATAATCGTAACACTTTCAGGGAATGGGCAGATTAAGTCCAGCGTTCAGATAAGGAGACAGATGTGCAAGGTTACAAAGATAATTGCTACGGTGAAATTTGGAATTACTGCTGAATAGTTCTTTAAAACAGAAATGAAGCAAAGATTGATATTAGATGACAGAGCTTTTTTTCTTTTTCTTTTCCTCTTTATTTGCTAGAGAGTGTATGTACTTGCTAGAGAGAGACAGAGAGAGGGGGAAAGTGAGAAAGCAACCCCCATAGGGACAGTCATGTCGCAATCTCTTCTCCTCCATTCTCCTCTTGGGATACTGGGGATGATGTCCAGCGTGTTTCTCAAGCCACCAGGACCAGGACTCGAACCCTACTTCACAATTCTGCCGTCGGCCACGTGGGATCCGGCTGCCCTAACCACCACACCAACCGGCTGGCCCTGTAAATCCATTTTAAATGCTGCTAATATCAAAGGTGAGGCAGCACTTTTGAAAACAAAGTAAATAAAATGTTCCAACACTTTACAATGAGAGGAGTCAGCACATTTGATAATTAAAAGATTTAATCTAGAACGTTTAAGGAAAACATTATTTCTACATGGCTCTACAGCTTGTATTCTCAACAGAGCAATCAAGTCTGCAATAAAAACCTTTTCAAATACCGACACACTTCGCGGACGGCATCTGAGCTTTGAAACTACGGCCTTAATATGTCACTCTACCAAAACTACTTCTCATTCATACCAAGGCAACTTGGACAGCAAAGGGAGGGTTAGCAGGGCCGGGCGGCACAGCACAGGAGGCGAACACACCCTGGGATTAACGACGAGGTCGTCCCAGCACGTAGCGGCACCCTACCACAGCCCTGTCCCCCTCTTCTACTTCCCTTTACCTGGACGAAGATTTCAGTTATACACAAAAGGAAAGAGAAGGGAATACACGGTAAACGCTACTCCCCAACAAACAGCACTGGGAACAGCCTCGCCTGTGGGCCGGAGCTTTCCCCGACCTCACCTGACCTTTCCCACTTCACTGTGTCCTCTGTGCGTCCATTAATGGACGACATTTCTTCTACTGGATAAATGGTGGCTTACTTAACCACTTTGTTGTTCTTGAATCTTCGAAGTTATCCTGATGGTTTCAGAAATGAAACAGGAGTGAACAGAATCGCCTTATCCATTGCCTTCGTCTGTTATTGCTTAAAAAAAAATACCGGAGGCTGGTGAGTTATAAAGAAACAGGGCGTGCTGGGCCAGCCAGGTGCCTGACGGTTAAGGCAGCTGGAGTCTACATGGCCAACAGCATGGTTGGAGTCCCAGAGCCAGCAGCTGAAAAAACATACTGGGCACGTGTGCATGCATACCCAAAATCCCAAAAGGAGAATGCAGGAGATGTGGTGGTGTGGCCATCCCCCACAACAGGCGCTTGCTCACCTTCCCTCTCTGTCTCTGTCTCTCTTTGGCACACGCCCTACAGCAAATTTTTTAAATTAATCAAGAAATAACAACTCTGGCAGCTGGAAATGCCGAAGGCAACACAAAACTCTGGAAGAAGAACTTTTAGCATACCTGTGGTCTCATGTGGCTTTCTCTCTCTGGTTCGGTCTCATTCCCTCTGCTTATACACCTGCCGTAACTCAATGATAGAGGCCCCAGTCTCATGACATCATCAACCCAGAGGCCTCGCCCTGCACACCATGGAAGAATTAGGCTTTCACTTACTACCTCCACGAGACAATCAACATGATCAAGTCCCAACACAGGAATTTCTGGAATTACTACCAACTACGACCAAATAGCCTAACATGAAACTTTGGGGGACAAGCCATAATCCAAACCATAATCAATACTCATAACTTCAATTTCCTAGAGGACAGTATCCCAGATGACTGAAAGAAAGGGCAGGGACATTTCTGTACTTCCTAACAGTCTTGCCACACTGCTTTCAAGACGAAATACACTTTTACCAAAATCGCCAGCAATATCTAAATGCACCAGGTCACGGTGACTTTGCGGCATTGGGTAGGTTAATCACTTTTGGTATTGCCAATTTAATAAGATAAAAGACAATTCTAATTTTTGGATGTGCCACACCTTGAATGTGTCCCCCAAAAATTCATGTGTTGAAATTTGGATGTGATGGGATTCAGATTGAAGAGACTTCATCTGACTATGGAATTGAAAGATGGGCCTCTGGGAAGTAGCTGGGATTAAAGCCATTAGACTGGGAGCCCCCTGGTTGAATCCTGAGGCTTTATAAAGAGCAGGCGCTGCTCTTCTCTATCTTGCCATCTGAAGCCCTGCTCCACCCCAGGACTCTGCAGGGTCCCTACTACAGGAGAACCCTCAGCTGATGTGCCCCTTGACCCCGGGCCTCTAAAACCATTAGCTAAATAGATTCTGTTCTTTAAACTACCCAAACTCAAGATTCAATGAGACAACAGCAACAGACTAAAACGCAGAGACTTTGAGTACTAGCTTTATTTAACACTTTTCAGTGGCCTCTAGCTGGTTAATTCTCGCCTTTGTGAATTGCCCATTCGGGTCCTTATGGTGAACATCCACTAGGCTCTTCCTGTTCTCATCAATTTGATGGAGTGAAAGTGCCCCACGAGGGCTCTGCATTTTCAATTAGAAGCTTTCATATTAAAAGAATAATAATAGAGATTTAATTTGATTACTGATAAGCTGGATAAATGGGAGCAAACCAACCCACCACTACTCTACGAACCCACACCCCTGGGAAACAAAATGTGCTTTACTTTCAACCAGTGGCTCTCAAACCTGATGAACACAAACCAGGTTTCTCAGTGCTACTACTTTAAAATGGAGCACCCTCGGTGTGAAAGTGGACTGTCACTGCATAAACAAATCGAAGGGGAACAGAAATAGGGCCGTGGGTGATTCGTGCTTGGACGGCCCAGCGAGCCTGCTTTCCGTTCTCATTATTAGCAAGAATAACCCCAAGACACTACTGCGAATCCAACACACGGCTATACCCTGTAGACTGAGTCAGAGAACTCACAACTGCGTGGAGGCACCTCCATGCGAGGCGTGGCTTCTAAAATCGAGACTAAAAAGGTGAAGACAAAATTATCCTTGAGAATCACTTTAACAGCCACAGAGTGAGCGTGTGTGGCTTTTTGAGTGCTGTGCTTTCCACAAAGCCTGGCTCTGGGTCTTCCTGCAGTGCAGTGCTGGAGGAGATTGATACAGTGTTTCTTAGGTAGAATATCAGAGAAGAAAATGCATCTGGCTTGAAAAAAGTACTGCTAATTATTTCAAATAAATCACTTGTAATTTAAGTAGCATTAGTTAAATGCACATGACATTATGCAAATATAAATTGATAATGAAAAAGCAAATGAGCTAATTTAAAATTCTAAAGAAAAACAAAAGCAGCAACTGTCAACCACAAGCACTCCCAGACCGCAATGATCAAATACGGAACACCCTTCTCCAAGTTTCTCTGAAATAAAACTACCTGTATGTACATATCTGTCATCACTTCGCAACCTTGCCAAGAACTGACAACCATTAGGCAGGGAAAAAAAGTCAAAAAAAAAAAAAAAAAAAAGAAAGCAAAAAGATTGGTTAATAGTAGCTACATTCTCCACACTGTAGCTTATTTCTTATTCTAAATATAGCTTAAAATCTTGAATGTGTCCCCTCAAAATTCATGTGTTGAAATTTGAATATGATAGGATTCAGATTAAAGAGACTTCATCTGACAATGGTATTGAAAGATGGGGCCTTTGGGAAGTAGCTGGGATTAAAGTCATTTCAAATCACGGACATAATGTAACAGCACAATGATTTTTCATTTCCAGATCCTCATTTCAGTAAGTCTTGGAATTTCATGTTAAAAAAATAAAATAAAATAACCTGTGTAGAATGGAAAAACCCGAGAGGATTTCCACCAACAGTTGGGCTGTTACCACACTCCATTCAGGGATGAATATGCATTCTCCCTCCCTGGCAAGCACACATGACCTCTAGCAAATTTCAAAACAAACAGAAAAGAAAGAAACTTAAGGGACCAACAGATGGAATCACTGAACGCCCACGTAGTCGATCACGATTCGAGTCCCGGACCTGGTGGGCTAAAACACGCCAGGCACGTGTGTGTGCATGTCCAATATCCCAAGAGGAGAATGGAGGAGAAGGGTCTGTGGTATGGCCAGTCCCACAGAGGGTGATTTCTCACTTTCTTTCTCTCTGTCTCTCCAGCGAGCACACATGCTTTAAAGCAAAAATCTCTCTTTAAAAGAAGAAGGAGAAGGAGGAGAAGGAGAAAAGAAAGAAACCTAAAGAAAGAAAGGAAAACTGACCATCAAAAAGAGCACATTTCAGGGCCAGCAGGTGGCATGGTGGTTAAGGCACTGGACTCCGACATGGCCAACTGCGGTTTGAGCCTCAGAACCAGCAACTTGCTCTCTCGCTTACTCTCTCTCTCCCCACTTCCCCACTCTCCAGTGAACACACATGCCCTATAACAAGTTAAAAAATAATAACACAAAAAGGCGAAAAGAGAGACTGTCATTTAAAGTCATTTAAAGAAAGAAAGAAAAAGGAACAACTCTAAGCAGAAAACGGTGCGGGGCGAGGGGAGGCACTGAAGGAGGCCACTCCCGAGTGTCTTCGGTGTCCTGCGTCATTTCCCCACTGCGGAAGCTCCTGGAGACAGGAATGAACTCCTCACCCCCCAACCCATCCTTCAAGGCCCTGTACCGCACCATCCCAGCCCTCTCCTCCTGAGGAACACCTGCCGTGGAGTGCAGGCCTGCTGTTCTCTGCGTGGCCGACAGCCGGGGAGAGTCGGGATGGCTGTCCCCGCAGCACTGCCCCGACCTGCAGGTGTCTCTGCCCAGCTCCACCTCTTTTACCCGGGTCTCTGCCACTGGGCTGGGGGCTTGGGAGGGCACCCTCACAGGGCTCCAGGGGGAAGCAGAGCAGGAGCTGAGACGCCCTTGTGATCGAATAACCTGACAGTGGTTCACTAAGGCCCGCGGCGAGCGCAGGACAGACGGGAAACAGGGCAGCAGCCACGGCCCCAGGCTGGTGGAGCCGTCAGACCGACCACGACCATGACCACGAGCACTGCGGGTGGGTTCAGGCCTGCCCTCACCAACATCCAAGCACAGCCTTTAAAAAGAGGACAGCTGGGACCAGCAGTTAGCATAATGACTATGTCGCTGGACTCACATGTAGCTGACTACGGTTCGAGTCCTGAACCCGGGAGCTTAAACTCACACAGGGCACGTGTGAGTGCATGCCCAAGATCCCAAAAGGAGAATGGAAGAGAAGGGACTGCGGCGTGGCCATCTCCCCTGGGGGGTGATTTCTCGCTTTCTGTCTCTCTCTCTCTGTCTTTCTGGCGAGCACACATGCCCTATAGCAAAAACTTCTCCAAAAAAATTAATAAATAAATAAAGAGAGGACAGTCACTCAGCAGAGTAGTAAGTCATGAGAGGCAGCGAGGTGGAAAATGGTCCCTACCCCAAGTCCACTGCCTCCAAAGCTGACTTATTTAAAGGGCTGGGGGGCCGCGGGACTCCAGAGGGCGTGAAGGAAAGCAGCTGCGGATTCCGGTGAAGCCTATGAGGATTAGCAAAGTGCAAGGGACAACGCGACTCACCCTGCCATCGGGGCCAGTTCAGGAAACGGGTCCACGTCTCATCACTCAGTGGCCACACGTCAGCAAAGAATCCCACCACCTTCCCAAGACACTGCATGTCCTCGGTGTTCCACCAGGTCAAAACCATACCCACAGGGGCCAGCAGGTGGCGTATCAGTTCCCTCACTAGACTCACATGGCTGACTGTGATCGAGTCCTGGACCAGGTGGCTTGGAAAGCCCAGTGCCTGTGGGTGCATGCCCAAGACCCCGGGAGAGAATAAAGAAGAGACTGTGGTGTGACCATGCCCCCTGGGGGATTTCTCACTTTCCCTCTAACTCTCCAGTGAATGCACATACCCTAAGGTAAAAACGTCCTTTTAAAAGAGATAACCTACCAGTAAGAACTAACAACCTTTCAAGTGGAGTGCAAAGTGCCTCTGTAATTGGGCCTGGACCCGAAACAATACCAGGAAATCTCCACTAGCATGTACAAGATGATCAAGCGTGCAGCTGGCCAGGCAGTTATCTGTAAGTGGACGGGCAGCAGGACGCCCAGGCGGCCCTAAGTCCCATCTAGGTCTGCAGAATGCCAAGCCCCCTGGGCCGAGGACACAGAGAGGACACTGGCCGGTTCCAATGCACCGTCTGGCCAGCAGGCAGACGCCACCTCAACCTCGTCCTGGACGCTCCACTGCGGGAACTGGGCATCGTGACTGAAGGAGAGTGAACAGGTTTCTGCGCTGAGACACGAATTAGCCAGAGTAAGAGTAGCAAAAATCACACCGACGGCGTTTCCCAGGAAGGACTGTTTTTGTTTTGTTTTCTTCCTTTTTTATGAATTTGCTAGAAGGTGCTGGTGTTAACCAGAGAGAAACAGTGAGAGAGCGGAAGAGGGAGTAAGCACTCTCTCCTGGGCACGGTCACCCAGCAATCCCTGCTCCTCCATTTCTCCACCGTGTCGGGACTTGGGGTACGTACACACGTGCACCTGGCATATTTTTCAAGGCACCAGAGCTGGGATTCCAGTGGCCATGTGGGATTCAGCTCTAACCACCAGGCAACAGGGCCAGCCCCTCTGATAGGAAGTGTTAACCTCAGAACTGACTGCTTTAAGAGATACAGAGTCATGGCCACAGGCCTGACCCGGAACAACTGTGATAAACAAAGACCTCTACACTGTTAGAGGGTTGGGCCAGCTGGTGACTTGGTGGTTAAGGCAGCTGGATCCCACATAGCTAACCACACAGTTCGAGTCCTGGACCTGGCAATTTGAGAAACATACCAGAAGCATATGTGTGCATGCCCCAAAACCCCTAAAGGAAGAAACAGAGGAAAAGGGGTTCCAGCAGGACCATCCCCCCATAGAGGGTGCTTTCTCCTGCCCTTCACCCCTACCCTAGTCCCTGTCTCTAACTCGTTTCAGTGAGTGCAGCGTGGGCAAAAAAAATTTTTTAAGTACACATTTAGTACAAATTCTTAGGTTCCTTTCTAAATTCTATTTTATAAATTTTATGGGCTATGAAATTATCTGTATGTTAAATGAACAGAAGTGGCAAATCATATTGTCAATGCTGTTTAAAAGTACTGGTGTGAGTTTTCTTCTTAGCTTGTCTTTTAAAAAGAAAAAATAACAGTTTCACCTCTCATGTTTCCTTAAGGCATGGTAGATGAGTATTTTTGCTGACAAAGACAGACAGACAGCTGACAGACAGCAGCCAATTAATAAAGTGTCAGAGTCTGACTTGGAAAAGCCTAACCCCCTTCAGCAACGCCAAAGGTCCCGCTGATCTGCATTCACACGTAGAAAGCCGCAGTTTCCACGGAAGACGACGACGCATGAAATCTGCCGATGTCGTGGGCTCAGGACCTTCCACGGGAGCTTCTACAGGAGCCCGCAGGCTCACCTCTGTGAAGTGCGAGGCCCACAGGCTGGCCCACGTGAACACGCAGGGCACGTCAGCAGCTGTGGCCTTTGGTGGCATGTGAAGAGACTCGCGCGTGAGCGACTCCAGGGTGGCCTTGTCATGTTGGGAGACGTGCCCTTTTCAGAGACTGGCTCACGCACAGGCAAATCCTTGCAGTGCCCCAGGTCCGTCTTCCCTGCGTCTCTTCCTAGCCAAGGATCTGCGAGAGATGCTAGGAGTGAACAATGGCATTAACAGTCCCCGACGTCCCTTTGACGTTTACGGCCGTCTGTCACTCTCCTGCTTCTCTCCACTTCTTTCCACAGAAGATGCCTTAAAAGATCATTTATGAATGACTTGAAAGTTGCTAAGTTATTTTTTTGGAAAGGTTTTTGCCTTAGGGTGTGTGTGCTTGCCAGAGAGACAGACAGAGAGGGAAAGTGAGAAGTCACCCCCCAGGGGGGATGGTCACGCCGCAATCCCTTCTCCTCCATTCTCCTCTCGGGATCTTGGGCACGCATGCACATGCACCCAGCAAGAGTTTCAAGCCACTGGTCCAGGACTCGAACCATGGTCGGCCATGTGGGAGTCCAGCGGTAAAACCGCGATGCCATCTGCTAGCTCCATCTGAGACTTTTTTCCATGTATTTTGCCCTTGCCTAAATTAATCTCAAAATCCAGTCACTGAGGGAACCAGCAGTTAGCATAATGGCTATGTTGCTGGATTCCCATGTAGTTGACCACGGGTCGCGTCCCGAACCCGTGGCCTGCGTCCCGGACCTGGTGGCTTAAAACTCATACCGGGCGCGTGTGTGTGCGTGTCCAAGATTCTGAGAGGAGAATGGAGGAGAAGGGATTACGGCATGACCATCCCCTCTGCAGGGTGATTTCTCGCTTTCTGTCTCTATGTCTCTCTCAGTCTGTCTAGTGAGCGCACGCACCCTATAGAGAAAAAAACTCTCAAAAAAAAAAAATCCAGTCACTGAACATTTTCCAGGTTTTCCATTTCTTCCTCCAGACCTGGACACTTCTCGACAGCAAAGGTGCAGGTACAGTCTGCGAGGCCTCGAGACGCTCGCGGGCCATCCAAGGACTGTCTTCTCGTGGGAGAACGCTTCGGTATTTAGCTCACTAGCCCTCTCAAAGCCTGGCTGGGATGACGTGGGATATAAAATAACAACATACATAATAAGGAGCACAAGCACTTCCTCTGCACTGTTAATAAATTTTTATGGCCGATGTTTTTCTGGCGGTAAGCGGCTAATTATTATAAGCCTGCAATCAGAAAGACGTCCTTTGAGTACCCCACTAAGGGATTATTCTTGGAGGTCATCAGGAGTCACAAAGGGAGGAAATCCTGGCGGCTGTTAAACTCCACCGGGACTCACTGAGAAAGCCCTGCTAAGGAGGAAGGCAGGCTTTGGTCTTCTGCCCACGTTATCCCCAGGGACAGGAGCATGACCCTTCGCTGCGGCGTCAGCGTTACAGACTCGACTTTCCCACATGTGTAAGGGGAGCTGCAGATCAGACTTGCTGTTGCTTTACTGCTTGCTCCTCTGGCAAACGACACGTAAAATGAACAGAAAGTCACAGTGTCCTGTGAGACGCTACGCTGTGACGTGGGCCACTGCGACGGACACTCGCACCTCTATGCACAGGAAGGACAGGGACCCCGGGGGTAAGCCCAGACTGCCAGACACGGCTGCACACAGCAGGATGGGAAACGGGGGGAAGGGGCGTATTTCCGCTCTGTACTTCCCTTGAACTCGGGGCAGATGGCTCCCCCATCCCAAGCAGCTCAAACACTACCCGTAGGAACTCTGGCCTCTGGGGAGCCCGACGCCCTCCCCATCACCTGCCTGCGCACCTGTTCATGCTTACGGAGAGGCTCACAGGAGCATAAATCCAGACCTCTGGATGACACTCAGCCGCCGAGCGCCCGGACAGCTGCAGGGACTGCTGTAAGGTAAGGAGACACCCCTGCAAAAGGCAGCTGTGGAATTTCACTTGCCCCTCTGACCCCCAGACCATGGAAGAGCTGGGGTGTTTGCTAAGGAAACCAGTATTTCCTGCCTGCTCCTCAATCACTTCCCAATCTTTTTTATTAGTTTCTGGTGCTTCCCACATTTGGAAAAATGGAGCAGGATGCAGAAGTGCACCAGATTTCAGCATTCTTTCATAGCTAGTGCTTAATTTTAACTTGTTACAGTGCATGTGCACTCACCAGAGAGAGAGAGAAGGAAAGTGAGAAAGCAAGCCACCAAGTCTGGGATCTAAACAGTGTTCAGCCATGTGGGAATCCAGTTCCTTAACCATCACACCCACTGGCCCCTGCTAATACTAAATTCTGTTTGTTTGTTTACTTAATTTTAGAGGTTTTTGCCAGAGGACACATTTGCTGGCAGGAGAATGAGACAGAGACAGTGAGAGGGAAAGTGAGAAATCAGCCCCCCCACACCCCCCCAGGAACTGCCCTGCTGCAATCCCTTCTCCTCCATTCTCCTCCTGGGATCTTCGGCCCCACATGCGCATGCAGCCGGGGTTATTTTCAAGACAGCAGGTCCAGGTCTTGAACCTTAGTTGGCCATACAAGAGTCCAGAGATGTAACGACTATGCCAGCTGCTGGCCCCAGTGCTTAATTTAAAAGCTACATTATCAGAAGAAACTTACACACCCAATAGCCTGACGGATTTTTAGAAAAGGCTACTATGATTCTATACCAAAATGCTAAAAGACAGTCGGATTAGGTGCTGAGAGGCCAGTGGAGAAGGAACTGTGGCCTGGCCACCCCCCTGGGGGTGATTTCTCACTTTCCATCTCTGTCTCTCTAGCGAGTTCATGCACCCTAAGACAAAAATCTCTAAGGAAAAAAAAAAAAAGACAAGATACATTTGGTTCTCTAACTGCATCATGGCTTTTCCTGTAAGACACTGAACTTCAATTATTTGTTCTTAAATTCAGGCGGGACTTCTGGGAAGACAAGCGGGAGGGAAACCAATTAACGCAGTGTCGAGTGGACAGTGCTCGGCATTGTCCCTGCACACTGCCAGGAAGGGGGTCCCGTCGCGCTGGCCGGCCGAGCCGATGAGACGCGGTGTCAGGGTGGATCCCCAGGGCTGGCTGCAGCACACGCTCACAGGCCCGCGGGCGCAGGGGCGCCGGGCTTCTCCCACACAGGACCTGCACACTAACACCAGCCCCATGTTTAGGCATGTTAAAAGGCAGTATCTCACCCTGGCTCCTGGTGACTGTATATATTTTTGTTTGTTTGTTATACTTGTCAAGAGAACAGAGTAAGGTCATGCACTCTGACCCAATCACAACCACGTGTACTTTTTCCCCGTCAAATGTCACCCTAACTGGCTTCCAGACACTACTAGTGTCCAGCAAAAGAAAAGGTACGGACAGGGCATGGGCTCGATTTGAGGGCAGCGTGTGACCCAGGCACATTCCTGCCAAGTCGGGGCGAGCTGCACTTGGACGCAGAGACTGAGAAGTGCCAGGGCAGAGGCAGTGGGCGTGGGCGGCGAGTTTGAGAAAGGTACCTGCGATCGTGGGGCAGGGAGGGCGCGACGCCCGCGGGGAGCCCAAGTGCTTCACCAACCCTGGGCACAGAGAAAGGCCTCAGTGAGGGACCGCCCACCTTACCAAACTTCAAACTGTCCGCATCAGCCCTCCACCGATTCTTTCCAAATACCGTCCATCCTCACAAGGACAACCAGTCTGCTTTCAGCAAATCAGAATTCGCAATTCTAGGAATTATTCCTGTTCACACAAACACTGATACCATGGACCACCGTTTACAAAGGTGAATTTCTTCCCCCCATTTGTCGGCTTTATCAAAGGAGTTCAAATGAGCACATACGATCACAGTGAAGAATGGTCTGAAGCCTCACGGAATTCTAAGACCCCGCTGTGGGTGTGTGAAAATGGGCTTCGGAGGGGACAGCGGTTAGCACAACGGCTACGTCGCCCACGCAGATGCGGACCGTCAAAGGCGCTGCGTGGATTGCCAATCTGTGCGCCAGGGTAACCTGGGCTTCAGTTCTACTTTTCCATGGGCTCTCTGAAGTCTCTTCGTATGTACATATTTTTTAAGGTTGCCTTCCACTTTCTTTTTCCCTCTTCATTTCTTTCACTCTCATAGAACTTTTAGGTCGAACTTTCCCACCCTGTCAAGCGGGAACACAGCCGCTCCTGAAACGCTCTGCACAGCTCTGTCTCCAGCACCGTGCCCACTCTCACCCCTCCGTCCTCTGTGAGAATGTAGTGTCAGAAATTCTCACCAGTTCAATGAGCTTCTTGCCTTGATACGTTAAACTGGATACTGGAGTTTATTTAAATTACAGTACAGGAACAGATCATCTGAGTGCCTAATCTGGGTGAGATGGAAAGATCTCTACACACCAGCATTTGTGGTAATGCATTAAGCAGTGAAATCATTTCTAAGCAGTAGTTGATACAGAAACAAAATCATATATTAAGTCCAGAACTCTGACGAGGTTCCTGTTCTCCTGCGAAGGCCCGGGCGATAAAAGCTCACCCTGCCGGCTCACCTCCACGCTGCCCGTGTTCCCAGCGAGGTGACTTCGCAGCAGGTGCCCTGCGCTGAGGACGATGCTATCACCCTGCCGTGCTCTGGCCAAAGCGCTGGCCCATAACCACTGGCTCGGAATGGCCACATGGGGGCGCTGGACTAGCCAAGTCAACCCGGGGTGGTAGCCCACTGGACCATACGGTGTCACCAGGCAGCAGGCTGCTAGGGCCCGGCAGGCATCCTAGGACACCTTGAGTGACGTGATCAATTAATGCCACTGCCACCCCGGAGGAGTGACCAACGACTTTATGAATGGCAAATGGAAGACTACAGTTGGGAGCGCCTCATGACTTCTGGGGACTGGAAAGGAGTGGGGGACCGAGCTGCGGGAGGTGGCGCACTGCCCCTGCCCCTGCCCCCTGCCCTGAATGCTTCTATTGAAACAACACGCTCATGCCCATTTACTCATCCGGACGCTGCTCACTAGAGGCCTTTCGGAAGCTGCCGAAACCCCTGGCCAATAACCACGGGCTGGGAATGGCCACATGGTGGCGCTGGACTAGCCAAGTCAACCCGGGGTGGTAGCCCACTGGACCATACGGTGTCACCAGGCAGCAGGCTGCTAGGGCCCGGCAGGCATCCTAGGACACCTTGAGTGACGTGATCAATTAATGCCACTGCCACCCCGGAGGAGTGACCAACGACTTTATGAATGGCAAATGGAAGACTACAGTTGGGAGCGCCTCATGACTTCTGGGGACTGGAAAGGAGTGGGGGACCGAGCTGCGGGAGGTGGCGCACTGCCCCTGCCCCTGCCCCCTGCCCTGAATGCTTCTATTGAAACAACACGCTCATGCCCATTTACTCATCCGGACGCTGCTCACTAGAGGCCTTTCGGAAGCTGGAGAGGGACGTTTAGGACCAGCATACACAAGGGCACTTCTCACGTGGATGGGAAATGGGATGAAAGGACACGCTTATTTTGGCACACACGCACACAAAATTGAAATCCATTCGAAGTTTTCTCATACTATATATACATTCTCCATGAACTTTTTGTAATATTTTCCTTCTAGTAATGTACAGATTTGTTTTTAGAAGTCAAAAAATGGCATGCAGGTTTCTAAGAAAAAGCGACTAGTATGGGTCATTATTTTAGGTAGATCAATCAACAAAAACTGGTATACACAAAGCTGTAAATGTATATACACACAGATATTAGGGTTAGCCCCACAGCATAACAGTTCAGACCTCTGCGCAGGGAGCTGGATCTCACAGGACTCACCACAGTTCAAATCCCAGCCTGGGCAGCTTGAAAACCATGTCAGGCAGGGAACCAGCAGTTAGCGTAATGGCTATGTCACTGGACTCCCATGTAGTCGACTGCGGTTCGCGTCCCGGACCCGATGGCTTAGAACTCACGCCGGGCGCGTGTGCGTGTGTGCCCAAGATCCCAAGAGGAGAACGGAGGAGAGGGGATTGCGGCGTGACCATCCCTCCTGGGGGGTGATTTCTCGCTTTCTGTCTCTATGTCTCTCTGTCTGTCTGGCGAGCGCACGCGCCCTATAGTGAAAAACCTCTCCAAAAAATAAAATAAAAGGGCTGGCCCACTTACAACTGGGCTACTCAAAGACTGACAGCAGATGAGCAGCTGGAAGGACTGTCCTGCGAAAGGAGAGCCAGCATTTTAATGCCATCCAGGGGAGGTGACCTTCAAGACCAAAGAGACAAATGAGATGTGGAAGTCTGAAAGTGGAGAAAAAGACTTCCCAGCCCTGACCCAGTCAGAGTGGGAGAAGCAAGGTGGAAGGTGCTGTCCACACTCGAGGCAGAGCCCCGGGGTGACATGGCGTTCCCAAGGCCAATGTGGACAGACTCTTCGAGGACCTTACAGGACATGGGCAGACGGGTGGGGAAATCAGACATTAGGGAAATCTGGGGTTTCTGCTCTTTCTCTCAGGAAAGAAAAAACAAACTTCATATTAAACATCGCTTTTCAAACATTTGCTCAGAACTCGTTTAGGGAAGCACCTTGCATGGCGCCCTGAAGTTGGGTGCCCTTACCTGTCCCACACTCTGCTCCGTCAATGGGAAGAGTCTAACCACAACCTACGCTGTCACCACCGTGTGAGGGACAGCGATGCCTGCCTCAGGCCAGCTCCATGTCACCACGGTGTTTGGGACAGCGATGCCTGCCTCAGGCCAGCTCCATGTCACCACGGTGTGCACGGACAGCGATGCCTGCCTCGGGCCTAAATCCATGTCACCACCGTGTGCACGGACAGCGATGCCTGCCCCGAGCCTAAATCCATGTCACCACCGTGTGCACAGACAGCGAAGCTTGCCTCGGGCCTAAATCCATGTCACCACAGTGTGCACAAACAGCAATGCCTGCCTCAGGCCAGCTCCATGTCACCACTATGTGCCGGACAGCGATGCCTCCTCGGGCCAGCTCAAGTCACCATTTCGTGTGCATGGACGGCAATGCCTCCTCGGGCCCGACTGCAGGTGAGGCCCTGTCCCTGTACCTCTCTCACCCAATCTCGAAGACAAGTAGAAACTACAACCCTACAACAGGTGTTCAGGATGATGCTGGAGGCTGGGGACCTTCTGAGAACATGATGTCATCACCCATGGGCTCAGGAGGACTTCCAGCAGAGCCACCTCCACGGAGGCTGGGTGTCCACCAGCATGGTCCTTCTAGGATGCAAATAGCCAGACACACAAACCGAGAGCCTTGAAATGTCCATGCCTTCCACCTGGGAATTTACGCTTCTTTTTTTTTTTTTGGAGAGGTTTTCGCTATAGAGCGCGTGCGCTCGCCAGACAGAGAGAAACAGAGAGACAGAAAGCGAGAAATCACCCCCTAAGGGGGATGGTCACACCGCAATCCCTTCTCCTCCATTCTCCTCTCGGGATCTTGGGCACGCACGCACACGCGCCCGGCGTGAGTTTTAAGCCACCGGGTCCGGGACGCGAACCACGGTCGACTACGTGGGAGTCCAGCGACATAGCCATTACACTAACTGCTGGTTCCCGGGAATTTACGCTTCTTAAAGCAAACGTAGGAAAACCATCCGAACTGTGAACTCGACATCATGCACAAATATCAGACTGTCGGGAAAGTCATGACATGACGGGTTTCTCTGTATTTTTCTATGCAAAATGTGTCACGACTTTCCTGACAACCTAATACTATTACAATATTTTAAAACAATGAAATATAAGAAAATAAAATAAATTTCCAAAAACAGTTAATAGGTAAATATGTATACACCTTTCTAAAGAAATGTTATACAGCTGTTTAATATGAAGAGGCCAGCCCTATAACCTAGTGGTTACGGAAGCCAGATTGCAGAGCTGACAGAGCTTAAATTCCACACCAGTAGAAACACAACGGGCACAGGTGCATGCCCAAATCCTGGTGGGATGGAGAAATGGAGAAGGGACTGTGTGTCATGCTCTACTAAGGGTTGCTTTCTCTCCTTCCCTCTCTCTCTCTCTCTCTCTCTCTCTCTCTCTCTCTCTCTCCGGTGAACACGCGCACCCTGTGGTAACTTGAAAAAAGAAAGCAGCCAGTGTGAAGCAGGAGGCTAGAGGATGGGAGGGATTTGAGAGATTACTTACCATGACTGAAAATTTTAAACAAACAAACAAAAAAACTGGAAACAAAATTAAGACAGTAGACAGCAACTCTAGAAAAAAACAATATGAAAAAATTTAAAAGACATGAGGAAATGCTATTATATAGTAGAATATGTAGAATATAATATATATTTTATACTACATTAAATTTTAAAAAGGAAGGACAACTGTATACGCATTACGATTTCAACAATTTTAAAAAGCATTTGTATTGGGGCCAGCAAGTGGCGTGGTGGTTAAGGTGCTGGACTCCCACCTGGCGGACTACAGTTCAAGTCCCAGACTCGGCAGCTGAAAAATCACACTGGGTATGTGCGCGTGCATTCTCGGGCATGCCTAAAATCCTGAGAGAATGAAGGAGAAAGGACTACAGTGTGGCTATCCCCCTTCAAGGATAATTTCTCACTTTCCCTCTCTTTTCTGTCTCTCTTGGGTGAGCACACGTGCCCTATGACAAAAGCCTTTAAAAAAAAGCATTTGTACTTACGTGTACACAAACAAAGACTGCAAAACATACTCTTACATTTTAGATTATTCTAGATGACAAGATTATGGGCGATCCCTTTATATTCAAAAAAAAAATGTTAATAAGGAATACCATGCAGTGTGCTGGCTGAGCCCCGCCCCCATGGCAGAAGCTGTGCTCCAGGAGGCCGACATGGGAGCTATAAAGACATCGCCTCTGCAGAAGCAGCTTGTCTGAAACCCTGGGCAGCTCTGGGCTGGAATAAAACTTGTCATATTCCTGGTTAATTATTGATGAATCTGGAAATCGCCTCATTTATTAAAGACTTATGTGCTTTCAAAGGCAACAGTGACATACTCAGAGACCTTGTGAGCAAGCAGTTTCCAGACTGTAATGGGATGACTTGTGGCGTTCTCATTCAAAGGACAAAATCCAATAAAGTAAATTGTGGAGTGCGATTGTTTAAATAAAACACCCTCGCACATTGTCTTCCACTTCCTCTGCTGCCGCTAATTTACCCATCAGCCGGGTCCCCAAGGAGGCACGCACAGTAACAAGGCAGGTGCAGAAAGGAGGGGGGCAGAGCAGCTGAAACCTCTCGCTGCACCGCACAGAAGGTGACAGAGAAAGGAAACACTCGCCTCGTCCACGACAAACCTGTGCGCCTTCCGCCTCTCGCCATCCTGGTTTAAGTACTCCCCATACCCCAGCACTCACTGCTGTCCAAGCCAGATCTGCTGAAAAACCAGATGTTGCAACGCAGAGGGTGCAAGCCAGGGAGAAGCTGGGGTAACGGGAACGGGGGAGGTGAAGTGGGAAGCCATGCTATGGCTGAGTTCATCAAAAAGAATGAAAAGGAGGATGTTTTATTATACCATTTTTATAATATTCCAGCAAATGTGCCCTAATATGAATAGGTTTTTCCCTTAAGATTTATTGAGCCATACAAAACCTGGCTATATTTTTTCAATCCACGGGTTATACAAAAGAACCATTTATTATATAAAAGACACCAAAAGACAGCTGAAAGTGTGAAATAAATCCCAAGCCTTTCACTGGAAACTCACACAGCACAGTAATAACAAGCTCTTCCATCCCCCGCATGCATGCACCCAGATGTGCCTACACAGACATGCACACAGACACACACAGACATGAACACATACACAGATGTGCGCATGGACACACAGACATGCACACACACAGATGTGCACATGGCCACACATGGGCACACACACAGAGATGTACACATAGATGCATAGGGACACACACATGCGTACAGTTGTGCACAGAGACATGTGGGCACAAAGGTGTGCACACACATACACGAACACACAGACACAAACAAATATGCACACAGACACTCACGGACACACGGGGCACACAGATATGCTCACACAGAAATGTGTACACAGACACACCAACATGCACACACATGGGTGTGCATACAGACACATGGGGCACAGGCACACACAGAGGTGTGCACACACCGACACGCTGGACACACACATACACACAGATGTACACACACAGGCACACAGACTTGCACACAGAGAGATGTGAAGACAGACAAACGCAGTGTGCACGCGCAGATACACACACAAAGATGAGCAGACACAGGCAGAAATACTCCCAGAAACAGAGACACACGAACATACAGACATGCTCACACACAGATGTGCACACAGGCACACACTCACATTCAATGTGCACACACAGATGCACACACTTCTGTAACTTGAAAGTGTCACAAAGTCTACAATACAGTAATTCCACCTGGAGGAAACAAGACAAGCCACAGCCTAACTCTGCTTTAGAATGCTTATCCCTCTGATCAGCTAGGCAATACAAACTACAACTATTTCCTTTAAAATCATTCTCTTTTTATTATTTTACCAGAGGATATATAACACTTGCCAGAGAGAGAAAGAGACCCAGGGGGAGAGAGAGAAAGCGCCCCTGTAGGGCTGACCACACCGTAATCCCTTCTCCATCTCCCCCTTCTGCAGAGTCTGGGCCGCACACCTCGGCAGCCGCCATGCCTCCCAGGCCGCCCAGTGAAGGACTCAAAGTCTGTGCAATCCCTCTCTCTTCACCACCAGGCCAAGGGCTGGCCTCTTATCAAGGCCATTCTTAAATCTGACCACACGGGCCAGCATGGTTTTACAGTGTTGGATTCCCAATGACCAACCGCAGTTCAAGTCCCAGACCTGGCAGCTTAAAAATCATGTCAGGCACATGTGCGTGCTGCCTAGAATCACGAGAGGATAACGGAGGAGAAAGGATTGCGAGGCCATCTCCTGTGCTCCCCTGGGGGGGGTGGTGGTGGTGACACGTCCCTCTCTCCAGCAAGCACACGTGCCCTATGGTGAAAACCTAAAAAAATCTGACCAGACAGATATTATTATTGTCCATGGGGGGACGGGGGGGTCTTCAGAAAGTTTGTGGAAAATGTGTGCAAGGGGGAAAAAATTGCATGAATTTCAAATTTTTTTACACCAAATAAACTGTATTTTAATTTTATTTTCTACAAACTTTCGACACTCCAACCTACAATCTATGCCACCTTGAGCGAGAGGAGCAGAGATTCCTACGTGTCTGCTCAGAGGAGTGGCTATGTGGGCCCCCGTGGGCTGCCTGTCCAGGGAGAGCTGCAGTGTCACCCCAGAGAGCTGAGTCCCCACCCCGACCTGGGCTTCCAGGGTTCCCTGGAGGGAGCCTGCAGCCCCTGATGGCAGGACGCCCTGAAGTGACCCTCCTGCACAGCCCGGCCTGCTGCTTGCCGCAGGAAGCTGCGGTCCGAGCCGGAGCTGGGCTCTGACTGAAAGGACAGGCCCCTCCAAGGGATGGCTCCAGCCTCCGTGGGAACAGACAGCATGAGGGGCACATGCCGAGGGTGAGCAAAACTCCGTCCTGGTCACCTGACGACGCCTGTCAGCAGACCACCCAGCCTCTTCTCTTGGGCCAGCATGGGGGCACTCCCTAGTCTAACTCGAGGGCTGGTGGGCCCTGAGATGCAGTCCAGCTACACGCAGACTACCTACACCCCCTGCTCCCCCAGCCTGTCCCGAGTTCTCACCAGGACGCATCTGCAGGACGGTGTGGGAACCACACAGGGCACGGTGTCCTGCTCTGCCCAACGCTGGCAGGAGGCCCCAAGGACACAGTGGCCGCCATGGAGCCTTCCCCATGCTTCAGGGAGGTGAGGAAGGACCGGTGCTGCAAAGAGCGAGTTCACACCACCAGCTCCCTGTCCCACTCTGTCCAGGAAGTGCTGACTTCCATTGTGAAGTGTCGCCTCATCTCCCACGGCCACGCCACGACCCCACTCCGCAGCACACGGCCACGCCATGGCCCCACTCTGTAGCACATACGGCCACGCCACGGCCCTGTGACCCAGCACACAGCCAGGCCACGGCCCCTCTACACAGCACACGGCCACACCACGGCTGCGCTCTGCAGCACACACGGCCACGCCACAGCTGTGCTCTGCAGCACACGGCCACACCACAGCCCTGCTCCACAGCACACAGCCATGCCATGCTCTGCTACACAGCACACAGCCACAGTCCGCAGCACAGGGCCATGCAATGGCCCCATTCCTCAGCACGGCCAACATGGAAACACACACCTTACATTCATTCAGGTTTAATTGTTAAAGATGAAAACAACTTTGGCTCTGGAAAGCCAGAAGACTATCTTAATTAACTACAGCATGCGTCACGGCTGCCTGCAATTTTCAAGCACCCTGTCTCTCCCCAAAGGATACATTTCACCCTCTTTCATCTGCTTATGCACAAGCCATCCACCACCTGGAACCAGCACCCGCCAGGACCTGCAGGCTGACACGCGAGCACAGTGAGCCCAGCCGTGGAGCCAGCTGTCCACACGAGCAGAGTACGCCGTGGATGGCTCAGCAAGCCAGCTGCCGGGCACAGAAATCCTGGTCGATGCTATCAGCCAACCCGCCCCTTAAAGTGCATCCACTTCTAATTATTAACAACTAATAGAATATGAAATTGCATAGTCAGATTTACTGGGGTAACTTCCTTTCAAAAAGTGCACATCTGCGCAGTGATTCCAGGTGCATCTAAAACTCGCCGACCTACTCCAGGATCTCCCTGGGCCGGGAGGGCCGGTGAGAAGGCACCCGCTGGGCTGTGCTTGGAGCTGCAGTCGAGCTGGCGTGGTGCAGGCTCCAGCCGCGCATGGTGCTGGCGCGGAGACCAGCCTGGGGTCAGGACACAGGGCCTTGATCCACTCTGGATGGGAGGACTGACTGGAGGCAATGGGGAGCCTCTGAAGCTTTCTGAGCAAAAAAGCAGCATGGGTGAAAGATCAAAGAACCAAAACAAGAGGAAAACGCAGGGAAGAGCAGTCCAGACGACGGGTGCACAGGCAGCAGGTCTTCTCGTGGCAGGGTACCGTGGAGGGGCGGCGGGAGGAGGGGAAGGCAGCTGAGGCTGGCTTTAGGCTGGCAAGTGTGACTGGACTGGGAAAGCCACGAGAGGCCATGGCCCTCTCTGCACTGGAGAGCGATGTGAACCCGTCCTGCGGGAGTCTGCTCTGAGTGTGCAGGCCGATCACTGCGCACAGAACAGACCGTCACAGACGTTACAGCAGCCAGAGAACGGGGAATCCTCAAAGCTGGGGGTACAGGGGACCAGCAGTTACCGTAATGGCTATGTCACTGGACTCCCATGTAGTTGACCGCGGTTTGAATCCATACACAGTCACTGGACTCCCATGTAGTTGACCGCGATTGGAATCCATACACAGTGGCTTAAACATGCCGGGCGCATGTGCGTGCATGCCCAAGATCCCCAGAGGAGAATGGAGAGGAAGGGATTGCGACGTGGCCATCCCCCCTGGGGGGTGATTTCTGCTTTCTGTCTCTCTGTCTCTCTGTCTTTCTGGTGAGCGCACGCGCCCTACAGCAAAAACCTGATTTGGTGAGCGCACGCGCCCTATAGCAAAAACCTGATTTAAAAAAAAAACAAAACTAGGGGGTACTACATCTCATGTTACGAGAAACCTGATAAAGGTAAGCAGAACCATTTAGACTACGACATGGAGGGGCAGCCTGAGGGCTTGAGGACTATGCTCTCTCTACACAGCCAGGGTCGTCCATCACCCACTGGATAGTTATTGGCTATGAAGCTCCAGGGCATCCCCAAAGCCCGAGGAGATGTTCCCATGACTGGGGAGCAGACCCCACACAGGGAACAAGGGCTTCCTGCCCCAGTGTCACCTCAGTCCAGGCCACGCAGTCCGGCAGCCGCACAGCTCCCTACGTGATGACCCTGGGCTGCACAAAGACTAACATCAGAGAGAGAGACCCCTACATCCACCCTCACACCTCTCGCACTAGAAGCACAACTGACTTTTTAAACGTGACACTTCTTCAGTGAGAGGTGTGTAGAGTATTACCAGACATTGAAAACTCAATTTCCACCATCTTCAAGATCCACCTCAAAGAAAAGCAGACTCATCGTCAAGTTCTCTTTTTCTTTTAAGAATTATTTCATTTTACTTATTATTATTATTTTTTAATTTGACCAAAGAGAAAGAGAGAGAGAATGAGAGGGAAAGTGAGAAAGCAAGCTTCCAGGTCCGGGATCCAAACCACAGTCAGCCATGTGGGAATCCAGCACCTCAACGACCATGCCACCTGCCGGCCCCACGCGCAAGTTCTAATCAGTAAATGGATCGTGTCGGAACTGCCTACTGTTGACTGGCAGACTACTCTGTACGTGAACTTGGGGTTGCATCGCTGACTCGCCTCGCGAGACAGTCCCTTAGAGGAATCACAGGGGCACAGCCACCTGGAACCTTGGAAGACAAAGCCACATAAAGCCGAGGTATCATTAGCATTATCGCTTTCTGCCCCGTAGCGGGGAGAGCGTCAGGTTTTCAGGCCGTAAGTACAAACATGACCTGCGTCTTAGCTTGTTGGCTTCGACAGTCCAGGGCACGTCTTATTACCTTGGCCAGATCGAGAAAAGGGCAATTTTAAAACACGACACATGCTAGTAAAAAGAAAAAAGGCTGGGTGTGCTATGCCCTACACGTGTACACACACGCATACACACGTGCACACGTACATGAGGCACAATGAAGATGGCCACAGCTGACATCCTGTCGGGAAGTGGGTGCTGTCTCACCCCCCGGGGCAGGCTCAGCGACCGACAGGCAAACACAACGCCAGGGGGAGGAGGCCGTGCCGCTTCCCGTCCCGGTCTGCAGAGAGGCAGCCCCCTTTTCGGGCTCGTGGGACTCTCTGCAGGGGCCCAAGCCACAATAAAGTCCAACCACGCTGAGACCTCTCTGCTGGGGACACCACGTACAGCTGCTCTCGTCCACAGCCCCAGCCGAGATCCCTTCCAGTCCCCTACACCAAGCATCGGACGTGTGAACAGGGCCACCTTGAACCCGATCATGCACTCGCTGAGTATCTCCAACACCTCCAAGCAGAGGGCATGAGTAACCTGGTGACCCGGCCCAAATGCCAGACCCATTAAATCATGAGATATAACTAAGCAGTTGTGGGCCTAAGCCATTAAGCTTCGGGTTAGGCAGCGATACCGAAGTGTCTGTACTTTTTGAGCTATACCTTCACTAATCCACGATGAGTAAGTGCTATTTCACACTGCTACACAAGACTTTAAAAAATTATTCTACAGGCATCGCTATGAGACACTATGCTTTTTTTTTTTTTTTTAAGGTGTTTGCTATAGGGGATATACGCTCACCAGAGAGAGAGGGAAAGTGAGAAATCACTCCCGGGGGATGGTCACATCCCAATCCTTTCTCCTCCATTCTTCTAGGGATTTGGGGCACACACACCCGGTATGCTCAAGCTGCCAGGTCTGGGACTCAAATCACAAAGTCAGCCAAGTGGGATCCAGCACATTGACCACCATGTCATCCGCTGCCCCAAGCCACATCTGCCTTTAACACAGCCCCGCCTACCAGGTGTCTAACACGGCAGGGCGGGAAAGCTCCTCCTGCTGCGGATATTTGAGGACGATGTTTTATAGTATGGAGCTGCACTCTGCAGCTCTGAAGTACCAGTGAGGAAGTCACGTCCTGTTTTAATCACCTCTGACCAGTGGGCCTCAAACCCCAGGACGCCTGTGCTAGGTTCTTGGCTTGCTAACTATGCATGGCACTGTGGGAGGTGCAGGGAAGGGACCAAGGGGAGAAGGGATAGGGGAGGGCAACAGACAGCCATGCTGCGGGGTAAGGGGTAAGGCACGGCGGGCGAATCCAGGGTTGTTATGGCAGCCCGGGAGCCTGAGGGTGGTGCAGTGGGCAAACCGGACCCTCACGGGAAAGCCCTGGGTTTATGTCCCAGGCCTTCCCTGGGCAGCAGGGCACATAGTCACATACTGTGACCCAGGCAGGCATGAAGACCCTGCTGGGGACGGGACGCCTGTCTTTCGGACTCCCTCACACGGAAGGAACAAATACTGGGTTGTCAGAAAAGTCATGACACATTTTTGCATAGAAAAAGTACATTATGACATTCCCAACAATCCAATAAATAAATTGAAAACAAACAACAGCAACGAAAAGCCAGGCACAGTGGTGCACACCTGTAGGCCTAGCTACATGGGAGGCTGAAGTAAGAGGGTCCCAAGGACGAGAGCGGGCAGGAAACACAGCAGGAACCCGTCTCGATAAAACAGGTGATAAAGCAGAACAGCGACGGCTCGCTACCCACTCTTCCCCAGTCAGTAACACGTAGAATGCATCCTATACAGGATATCACGGGCCATGAGCACGGGAAAAAACAAGCAAACGCCACATGGAGGACGATGAACCAATCGTGCGCACACACGCCCCCGGGCCCACGTCTCAGCTCACAGGCAGTGCCGCCAGAAACACTCCAGAAACAGCCAGGCCCTTGGACCCCAGCCGAGGTGGGACCCTCAGTGGGAATATTCTGAGGAGAGTACGAACGCGTGAGAGGAGCCCCCTCCCGGCCTGTGAACAGCCTGCAGTCTCCTCTAGTGGCTGTTCCTGCACAGGTGAGTGCCCATCCAAAACAAGACGGAAAGACACTCTAGCAAGTCCACCGCTCTCAGCCCTCTCTGCTTCACCTGGCCCTGCTTCCATGGACACACAAACACCCAGAGGACGTCATCTGACTCACCCTCACCTTTCCTTTCTCCCTCCATGACCACCCCCCATGCCATGTCCTTACTGCCCCTCATTAACCCTTTAAGCCATCCTGCTTAGTAGAGTGGTTATTATACTCGGAATAGACATCATTAAGAGTTAACAGCTGGAGCTAGCAGGTGGCATGGTGACTAAGGCGCTGAACTCTCACATGGCTGACAGTGGTTCAAGTCTCAGACCTGGCAGCTTGAAAATCATGCCAGGCACATTTTTGTCACTGCACAATATCCCATGTGGAGAATGGAGAAGGGACTGTGGCATGGCCGTCCCCCTGGGAGTGGTGGTGGTTTTCCTTTTACCCTTTCTCTGTCTCTGACTCTGCAAGTGTAAATGCCCTATGGAAGGGGAAAAAAAAAAAACTATAAAAAAAGAGTTAACAGGGGACCAGCAGATGGAGTAATAGTTACGTCACTGGACTCTCACATAGTGGACTACAGTTCAAGTCCTAGACCCAGCATCTTCAAACGATGAGTAAGTGCTATTTCACACTGCTACACAAGACTTTAAAAAATTATTCTACAGGCATCGCTATGAGACACTATGCTTTTTTTTTTTTTTTTAAGGTGTTTGCTATAGGGGATATACGCTCACCAGAGAGAGAGGGAAAGTGAGAAATCACTCCCGGGGGATGGTCACATCCCAATCCTTTCTCCTCCATTCTTCTAGGGATTTGGGGCACACACACCCGGTATGCTCAAGCTGCCAGGTCTGGGACTCAAATCACAAAGTCAGCCAAGTGGGATCCAGCACATTGACCACCATGTCATCCGCTGCCCCAAGCCACATCTGCCTTTAACACAGCCCCGCCTACCAGGTGTCTAACACGGCAGGGCGGGAAAGCTCCTCCTGCTGCGGATATTTGAGGACGATGTTTTATAGTATGGAGCTGCACTCTGCAGCTCTGAAGTACCAGTGAGGAAGTCACGTCCTGTTTTAATCACCTCTGACCAGTGGGCCTCAAACCCCAGGACGCCTGTGCTAGGTTCTTGGCTTGCTAACTATGCATGGCACTGTGGGAGGTGCAGGGAAGGGACCAAGGGGAGAAGGGATAGGGGAGGGCAACAGACAGCCATGCTGCGGGGTAAGGGGTAAGGCACGGCGGGCGAATCCAGGGTTGTTATGGCAGCCCGGGAGCCTGAGGGTGGTGCAGTGGGCAAACCGGACCCTCACGGGAAAGCCCTGGGTTTATGTCCCAGGCCTTCCCTGGGCAGCAGGGCACATAGTCACATACTGTGACCCAGGCAGGCATGAAGACCCTGCTGGGGACGGGACGCCTGTCTTTCGGACTCCCTCACACGGAAGGAACAAATACTGGGTTGTCAGAAAAGTCATGACACATTTTTGCATAGAAAAAGTACATTATGACATTCCCAACAATCCAATAAATAAATTGAAAACAAACAACAGCAACGAAAAGCCAGGCACAGTGGTGCACACCTGTAGGCCTAGCTACATGGGAGGCTGAAGTAAGAGGGTCCCAAGGACGAGAGCGGGCAGGAAACACAGCAGGAACCCGTCTCGATAAAACAGGTGATAAAGCAGAACAGCGACGGCTCGCTACCCACTCTTCCCCAGTCAGTAACACGTAGAATGCATCCTATACAGGATATCACGGGCCATGAGCACGGGAAAAAACAAGCAAACGCCACATGGAGGACGATGAACCAATCGTGCGCACACACGCCCCCGGGCCCACGTCTCAGCTCACAGGCAGTGCCGCCAGAAACACTCCAGAAACAGCCAGGCCCTTGGACCCCAGCCGAGGTGGGACCCTCAGTGGGAATATTCTGAGGAGAGTACGAACGCGTGAGAGGAGCCCCCTCCCGGCCTGTGAACAGCCTGCAGTCTCCTCTAGTGGCTGTTCCTGCACAGGTGAGTGCCCATCCAAAACAAGACGGAAAGACACTCTAGCAAGTCCACCGCTCTCAGCCCTCTCTGCTTCACCTGGCCCTGCTTCCATGGACACACAAACACCCAGAGGACGTCATCTGACTCACCCTCACCTTTCCTTTCTCCCTCCATGACCACCCCCCATGCCATGTCCTTACTGCCCCTCATTAACCCTTTAAGCCATCCTGCTTAGTAGAGTGGTTATTATACTCGGAATAGACATCATTAAGAGTTAACAGCTGGAGCTAGCAGGTGGCATGGTGACTAAGGCGCTGAACTCTCACATGGCTGACAGTGGTTCAAGTCTCAGACCTGGCAGCTTGAAAATCATGCCAGGCACATGTGCGTCACTGCACAATATCCCATGTGGAGAATGGAGAAGGGACTGTGGCATGGCCGTCCCCCTGGGAGTGGTGGTGGTTTTCCTTTTACCCTTTCTCTGTCTCTGACTCTGCAAGTGTAAATGCCCTATGGAAGGGGAAAAAAAAAAAACTATAAAAAAAGAGTTAACAGGGGACCAGCAGATGGAGTAATAGTTACGTCACTGGACTCTCACATAGTGGACTACAGTTCAAGTCCTAGACCCAGCATCTTCAAACTCATGCCAGGTGCCTGTGCATGTATGATCAAAATCCTAAGAAGAGACTGGAGAAGGGATTGCAGTGTGGCTATCCCCCCTGGGGGTGATTTCTCATTTTCTGTCTCTCCAGCAAGTACATGCACCCCGTAGCAAAAACTCTCTCAATTAAAAAAAAAAAAATACTAATAATAAGGTAACAGCTAAAACTTAAGCATACTTCAGGCCAACAGCTGGCAGGGTAGTTAAGGCAGCTAGACCCCACCTGACCTGCTCTGCAGCTCAAGGTCCACACCCAGCGGTTTGAAAATCACACTAGGCATGTGCATGTGCATGCTCAAAATCCCGAGAGGAGAATGGAGAAGGGAGTGTGGTGTGGCTCCCCACTGAGAGCTAATTTCTCACTCCTCCTGACCCTCTGTTAAAAAAAAACCCCCAAAAAAAAAAAAAAAAAAAAAAAAAAAAAAAAAAAACTAAGAACAAAGTGATTTTCAAACATTCTTTCAAAATATAAAGAAAAAATATACATAATTGACACACAAATAAAAATCAACAAAAATAACATGCAGGAGAACTCAGTGACTTAAAACACCAGAAATGAAAAGGTACCAACTGCCACAGGGACACACAAGTGACAAGCCCTTGAGCATACTGGCTGACCCTCTCAACTTGTGTCCAGAAATTTCCGTTCACGGCAGAGCAGGTCCCACCTCACATAATGCAACAACCCCAACGGGTCTGAAGCTGGTCTACAGCAGGTTCTCCTCCACGGCTGCACGACCACCTGACGAGCTCTGCAGGACCAGTGACAACCTGAGAGATCTGAATCCCTTGGTGAGTGGAGCTTCGGCATCAGTTTTGGACTTCCTGGGACTTCCTGGGTTTCCTAACTTGCAGCCACAGTTGAAAGCAACTGCTCTAGTGCCCTCTGGGAATCTGGCTAAAATGCAGGCTCTTACACAGAGGGTCTGTAATGGGGTCAGACATTCTTCATTTCTAGCAAGCTTCCCAGAGATGCCAGTTCTGCTGGCTCAGGGACCACACCTATGTAGCTAGGGACTGTGACAGCCAGCCAAGCCTCCTTGATCTTCATCAACACGCAGGTCATTCCAAAGGAGCACTTCTCCCTGAACTCATCACCATGCAAGCAAACCCTGGTCAGAAAAGAACATGTTCCCGCCCGTGGGCACCAGGCACTTTTTCTTGTGAAACTGTAACATCCCGAAGTGCTGGGCCACACCTTGGTCAGGCTCTGCTGTGAGAGGGGTCTGCCTTAGCAGGCCAGGCCATGCACCTGAAGTACAACCTTCGGAAATGTTCTCATCCCCTTCAGCCCAGGCTTCCGCACCTGTGAGCGCAGGACTGGATCAGTGTCATCACCCATCTGGAGCTGAGGCTGCCAGAGGAGCCGCACCACAAGAGCAAATGACCGTGACTCAGTAATAGTGACCTGCTGCTGTCTCCGAGCTCCACTGTCCGGTGGTTCCTCCTCCGTAAATGGGGACTGAGCAAACCTGATCGGTGTCATTGTTAAAGGTGCTTTCTCAACAACTCCCCAAATTGACAGGCGGGAACAGAATGCCCCCGAAACAGCCCCTCTTGTGCAAGAGCTTTCCATCACGTGCACCGGCCTGCAAAGCGTACGACACCGAAAGCCAAGATGAAGCTGGACTCGCCACGGCCGAGTTCCCAGGAAGGGACGGCCCGTCTCCCAGGCGCGAACACTGGGCCCCTGTCCCTCTGCTCAGACTGAAATCGCACCTATCCAACAGACCAAGATCTGTCGACAATTCTCCAATTGATTTTTTTTTTTTAGTTTTATTTATTTATTTATTTATTTTGACCAGAGAGGGACAGAGTGAGAGAGAGGAAAGTGAGAAAGCAAGCCACCAGGTCTGAGACTCAAACCATGGTCGGCCATGTGGAAGTCCAGCACCCCTAACCACCACACCACCTGCCAGCCCCTCTCCAAGTGATTTCTCTACAGTTTTCTTGTAAAATGCTTGTGTATTCTGGAAAGTTTTAGAAAGCACCCTCCATCACATTCACGAGCAAAGCACAAAACCAAGAGGAAGCTGCTCAGAGCAGAGAGCTGGGTGAACCCCTCCGCCCTCTGCCGATGCACCTTTCCTCTTGTCTTACGGGAAACAGGAGCATGCCACACTGGCTAATAAACTCGGATTCCTGGGTCAACAGGTGACATAGTGGTTAAGATGCTAGACTCCCACATGACAGACTGGTTTAGGTCCCCAGCTTGGTGGCTTGCTTTCTCCTTTTCTCTCTGTCTCTGCCTCTCTCTGGTAAGAATGATATTGAGCATCTTTCCATTTTTTTCTTGAAAAAGATTTATTCAAATTCTTTGCCCATTTTAATAGTTGTAATTGTTCTTAATATGGTGTAGATATAAATCCCCTATTACATATATGATTTACAATGTTTTCTCTCAATCTATACTTTGGCTATTTTTTCTTAAATCTTTGAAACACAAAAGATTTTTGATTTAATGAAGTACAGTTTATTAATTTGTTTAATAATTCATGGTTTTGGTGACATATCTTAGATCTCTTTGACTAACCCAAGATTTTCTCCTATGTTTGATTGTAAAAGTTTTATAATTTTAGCTCTTTGATTTAGACCTATTAACATTCTGAGTTGGTTTTGTATATTTTGTAGAGTTGGGGACTGAATTATTTTTTGTCGAATGTGTATTAATGTTGAATTATCCTGATGTTATTTGTTGAAAGGTTACTTTTCCATTTAATAATCTTACAGCTCTGTTGAAAAGCATCTGTCTATAAATTAAATGGTTTATTTTAGAACTCACAATCCTATACTATTCATCTGTATCTTTTTCCTTATAATAATACAACATTATCTTAATTACTATATCTTTCTTTAAAGAATTATTCATTTAATTTTATTTATTTATTACAATTATTCAACTTAACCAGAGAGCAACATAGAGAAAGAATAAGAGGGAGAGTGACAAAGCAAGCCACCAGGTCTGAGACTCAAACCATGGTCGGCCGTGTGGAAGTCCAGCACCCCTAACCACCACACCACCTGCCAGCCCCTCTCCAAGTGATTTCTCTACAGTTTTCTTGTAAAATGCTTGTGTATTCTGGAAAGTTTTAGAAAGCACCCTCCATCACATTCACGAGCAAAGCACAAAACCAAGAGGAAGCTGCTCAGAGCAGAGAGCTGGGTGAACCCCTCCGCCCTCTGCCGATGCACCTTTCCTCTTGTCTTACGGGAAACAGGAGCATGCCACACTGGCTAATAAACTCGGATTCCTGGGTCAACAGGTGACATAGTGGTTAAGATGCTAGACTCCCACATGACAGACTGGTTTAGGTCCCCAGCTTGGTGGCTTGCTTTCTCCTTTTCTCTCTGTCTCTGCCTCTCTCTGGTAAGTACAAGTGGCCTATAGCAAAGTTAAAAACAATAATAATAAATAAAATTCAATACATAATTCTTTCAAATAAATTAATAAAGAAATGTGGATTCCAAATGTACTCATGTGAAACAATGTTTACAAATACTAGAGGCGCTCTGAGGCAGAGTAAGAACACTGCACCATGAGATCAGCTCTATTGTTTTAATCACTCCTTAGCAACTCCCCAAACACAGCTGGGGAGAAGGAGGGGGCCTTACTCTGATTAATTAATAAGGTGTTTGGGTCCTCAAAAGAGGGAAGCAACTTCCGATACCATGGCATGGAAAATAGGGAGGGAGGGGGTCATCTTGCCCAATAAAGCCCGCGTTTGGTAACTGCCATCTGGTGGGGTAACATGGCCTGTCACGCCCAGAACCCTGACAAGCCTTCACACCACCACTCCCTATTCGCTATGATAAATAGGTCAGGTCCTGGGTGAAGCCTCCAGGTGACTGGCACTGCGTGCCTTTGGCTGAAGTGGAGTATTAAGGTTGCATCAGCCTGTCAACCCTGACGTCTACCGACCAAGCAAAGGTGTCCGTGCTCCTGGGCGGCTGACCGAGTTGCCTGGATCCCCATCTGCATCTGGAGGAGAGGAGGAGGCATTTGGGGCACATGAGTTGCAGAGCCGGTGTAATACAGGATTAGAGAAGTCACAAAAATGTCAACTTGCCCCGTTTTATTTTATAACTCAGATTATCCCTTCAAGCACCAGGGTATTCTCAGAACAGCTACTAGTTAATAAATGCGAGCAGTCTTTAAAATATCTGTGCATTTGATCGAGAGCATAGTATTTACAGTTTCTAGGTTATTCTTTACAAATTTAAAAACATGAGTGGAAAATGTGTATTAAGCTACTTAAAACGTAGCGAATAAGTTTACATAACTGCCTTCGATCTAGCAATTAGATCAATTCCACGACGAATGCAATTAGCTTAGAAAGCAGCCAGGGCTGGCAGAAGCTGCCGCGGCCGAAATGCTTGGACACAAGTCTCCCTGGTCTATAAAGGAACCTGCTTTAACACTGAGAGATCTGAGTATTTTTGGACCTCAAAGTTTTTGTTTCCAATTGATTTATAAATACTAACAGTGGAATTTCTATGGCACTTTTAAAAGAAATAAGAGACCCTTGAATAGATCATCACTTTAAAATGGCATGTGATAGCCTAAAAAATAAAAATCAAGCTGTTTTTGTGAACAAGTCATTAAGACTAGGCCTAACCTATGTTTAGATCTTGGGTCCAGCACTTGGCATGGAGGTTTAGGCAGCTCAATTGCACTTAGCTGAATGCAGTTCAAGTTCCAGCCCTGCAGCTTGAACTCACACCAGACACATGTGCTTGAGTGCCCAAAATCCCAAGAGGACAATGGAGGAGAAGGAACGGCAGTGTGGACAGCACCCTTGGGGGGTGATTTCTCACTTTCTCTCTCTCTCTCTCTTGCACATGTGCTCTATGGCAAAGCTGGGGAAAAAAAGGGCGTCTAAACAGAATCTCTTACATGACCTAGGAATTGTCTACAACAAATCACTTAATCTCCCTGACAGCACCAGAAAGGTATTACACCCCCAAATCACAGATGGGAAAACAGGCTCACAGAGTTTGTGGGATTTGCCAAAGGTCAAAGCACTGAAGGCCAAAACCCAGACCTGGAAAAGCTCTTCCATATGGGCATCTTTCAAATGCCCAAATCGATACGACAGGGGTTTTACTGAAGCTGCAGAAGAATATCTCCCTGAATTTTTTTTTTCCCCCATAAATGACAGGACCTAATCGTGTCATGGTCCTCCTGCCTCAGCCTCCTGCTGGGACAGCAGTCATGTGCCACTGCACACTTTCAGGGCAGCCAGGAGTCAAACCAGCGCGTCCCGCATGGCCTCGGCCTCCCAGCTTCACCGGCCGCCATGCGTAGCCACAACGGAAGAGCAGTACCGGCCTCTGATCCTTTCCACGTCTTAAGATACCTCTTTTTTCATCTTCTTAACCTGCCAAAGGGCATGTGTGCTTACCACAAGGAGGAAAGGAGACGCACCCCCACAGAACACAGTCAGGCTGCAATCCCTCCTCCGCTTCTCCATCCTGTCAGGTTTGGGGTGCACAAGCCCGGCCTGTTCCAGTCTCCGGGTCCAGGACTTGAATCTCAATTGGCCCTGCGGGCTCCAGCTGCCTTAGCCAGCAGGCCATGGGCTGGCCCCCTTCAATACCTTTTCACAGTCCCTGGGAACGCTGGTAGCAATCCTGTAAGGGCTGTGGTGCTTGAATCAAGGACCCTGGGCTCCCCAGGCCACTGCTCTGCTCTCGGACCCACGGACGACGGAACCAGCTCACCAAGCCCAGCTCACAGCGCCTCACTCTCAGGTGCGTCCAGCAGGAAGTCACCCACCACCCAGCACTGCACATTCAGCTCATCAAGTTTTCACAAACTTCTGTGTTTTAGGGTCCAGCAGGTGGCATGGTGATTAAGGCGCTGAACACTCCCACATGGCCGAAGAGAGTTCAAGTCCCAGACCTGGTGGCTTGCTTTTTCGCATTCCCCTCTCTCTGTGTGCCTCTTTCGGGTCAAATTCAAAAAAGGGAATAAAAAAATGAATGAATAAACAAAGTTGGAATAAATTATTCTTTTTTTTTCTTTTAATTATTTATTTAATTTTATTTATTCATTCATTTATTTTATTTTGGCCAGAGACAAAGACACATACAGAGAGAGGGAAAGTGAGAAAGTAAGCCACCAGGTCAGGACTTGAACCGTGCCATGTGGAAGTGCCCAGTGCCTTAACTACCGCACCACCCACTAGTCCCTGGAATAAATGATTCTTTAAAGAAAAAAAAAAAAAAAAAAAACTTACCTCTTTTAAATACTGGGTCAGAAAACAAGAAACCTGACACCATCTTAGAAAGTTCAAAGGCTTATCAGCATTTCAGGTTTCCTTGAAAATATATTTGTGACAAGGTGTGCCTTCCTAAGTTAGCACATACACGCATTCCACATCCCTCAACAGAACAAATGCTAAAGACCCACCGTCTGCCAGTCTCCCAGACGTACTCCTTCAATAGTTCTCACCCACATGCTGCACTTTCACTTGCAGATCCCTCTGCTGAATTCAAAGCCCCCACCCCCACATCTCTCACAAAGCAGGAAAGGTACCAAATCCTAGGGCGAGTAGGTGGTGTGGTGGTGAAGCCGCTCAATGCCCACATTGCCAATCCTGGTTCAAGTCCCAGATCTGGCAGCTTGCTTTCTGACTTTCCCTCTCCCTCTGTCTCTGTCTCTCTCTGGGGAGCACCCCCTGCTCTAGAGCAAATTAAATATTTTTTAAAAAGGTATCAAATTCTACATTCACCTTTAATGAATTTGTGAACAGTCATGGCCTGTGTGGTGGAACATCAGAAATATATATCCTGGGGCCAGCAGGTGGTATGGTGGTTAAGGTGCTGGACTGCCACAAGGCTGACTACAGTTCAAGTACCGGACCTGGCAGCTTGCAAAATTATCATTTTCCCTCTGTCCCTCTGGTCAAATAAATAATAATAATAATGAATGCAATTAAATAAATAAACCATTTTTAAAAAGAAAGAAAAGAAACCATTATCCTGCACATGTCACCCTCTCCCTGCAGGCGCTGTGGCTGCATGCAGGGCGTCCCAGTGCAGGGCCCACCATGCTGTACAGACCCCGCCCCGTCCCGCACATACCACTCCGCATTCGGGTTTCGGAATGTGAATTATACATCCTCTAGTCCTCTGTGGGGTAAGAAAACGTGTTCCCCAAAACAGTTCTTTCTGGTTTTGGTTTTTTATTTGGGATTTAGAAAGAAAAACTGAAACACGGACATGACAAGAATTTCCCATTTTGACTTAAACATTAAAAAAACAAAAGAACAGAAAACCCATTCTCACATCAACCATCCACACAGACAGGGTACTTTCTTCCTTGTGTCCCTACTTGAATTACTCAGCAATTCCAGATGTTTGAGACATGTTTTTAAAGTGTGCGATAGCACAGGCTCTCTCTGAAAAGCCTCTTCAAAAATATGGTCCCTATAGCAGATCTCAATCAGAGAGAAGCAGTAGACGTAACAAGAATGGGGGTGGGGGGGTAGAAAAGTAACATCTAGGTCCCCAACATTTAAGTCTCCAGTGGACACCGACAGTGGGGAAATACTGATGGCCTGTCATCTCTAAACACACTTGAAATTACACAGCAGAAAAACAGCCCATGAGCATGCACGTGTGTGTGCGTGTACACGTGTCATATGCTCAGTACCATGCAGTAGCAACATTTATTTACACTTCATGAGCAGGGGAACAGTCCCAGGGAGTCACTGTGCACGTGGGCCATGGAAGAAGACAGGTGAGGCGGCAGGGACAGAGGATGCCCTCGGTGAGGCTGACCCTGCTCCACACATGAGCTGGAGCGAGCAGCAAGCCCCATCATTTCAAAGTACGGGAAGCCAGCATCCTAGCAGGGAGTCTGCGCCCCGGGGAACCGAGGGCGATCACGCAGGCCAGGAGCCCGGCCCAGCACCTACGCACGCCAGGACACGCAGACCACAGGAAGGACCGGCGCTCACGGGGCTGCTGAGAGGGCCAAAGCACAGGGCTACGGACACCCGGACCAAAAGGCCTTTCCACTGTGGACACGGTGGGGCGTCCAAACCAACCTTCACACAGCAGGGGCGCCTGGTGAGTTGGGCAGGGAGGAGTCCCTGGCCGAGAGGGCTGGTGAACAGCTTAGGAAGCCAGTAACCAGGGGAGGGAATACAAGGGAGAGACGGGGCTCCGCACTGAGGGGCCTTCAGATAGTAACGGGCGGACTCTGCAGTCTCGTTCGGCCACAGGAAGGAACCTCCGACGGGCAGCCCGACAGCACTGACGGGTGTGCGCACCTCTGACACACCAACACGTATTTTATGGAACTCTCAGAACTATAAAATCTCTAAAAATGGAACAGTGCTCATTGTAGCTATGCAATCTATTTTTTAACCTATTTATTGAGGTATCATCTCATCCCATAAAATGTGCCCATTTAAAGAACACAACCCAAAGATTTTTTTAATAGCATATCCAGAGGGTTGGTTCAACCATCACCAGTAGCTACATTTAGAACATTTTCATCACCCCCAAAAGGAAACCATTCCCATCTCGGCTCTGCATGATCCGCAACACCCAGGATGAGGCAGACACCATGCCAGTTATGTCACACAAACACAACCACACAGGAGCTGGGCTCCCGTAGCTGGCTCCTCCCCAAGGCACATCCATGCTGTGGCAGGCATCGCTACACCCCACCTCTGTAAGGCTGAATGGAAGCCAGCGAATGTACCTACCACGTTACGGCTACACATTCGTCAGCTGCTGACCCTCTGGAGTGCCGGCCCCGTTGTGAATAACGCCCTGAACAGCCACGGGCAGGTTTAGATGCAGTGCTTTCATTTCTCTTGTATGTATGCACGAGGGGGTCTTCAAAAGGTTTATGGGAAGTGCATATTACCCCCCCAAAAAAAACGTATGCATGGATTTCCATTCTTTTGTGCCAAAATAAACTTCATAATTTAATTCCATTTTCCACAAACTTTTTGAAGTTCTCCACTGTGTAATCTACCCGTAAGAGTAAAAAAAAAAAATGAAATAATTGACCGTTTAAGTCATTTGGATATGGAGTAGAAAATTTTATTTATAAAGACCAACATCAATGGCTAGAGAAAAAGGAAAAAGTGAAAGTAGTACTTGACGGCATAAACCAGCCAAAGAGGGCAGGCCAACGAGGTCCAGACCTAGAGGACAGCCGCTTCCCATCGTCCTTCCCAGTGGAAAGTTTAAATAACGTAACACTGGTCTCTTATTAATATAGGAGGCTGTCAGAAAATTCAGGGCAGATTTTTCTGTTTTTCTATACAAAAATGTATCCTGACTTTTCCAAGAACCCAATAATTAAGAAGAAGCCAAAATTAGTCACCTTTCTACTTTGTTCACTAAATTCTGCCATTTCTTTTATAAGGATTTATTTTTCTCTTTGCTAAGTAAAAACAGACAGTTACAAAAAATGACAAAAATCTTTCTACGTGCTGAACCCCTGTTTTATCACCACTGACCTCGTCCCGGCTCAGAATGGTGTGTAAGCCCAACAAGACCTCTCCACCTGGTGGGAACGACCTCTGGGGAGCACCTTCTGTCCCAATTTCACGTTTTTCTTACCATCCTTGAAAAAATATAGAGGGCTCCGGGTCTCTACTGAGTGTCTGCTATCGCCTGTTTGCACCCAACACTATAGGGAGGTTAAAAAACACACGCACAAGGCAGGTGGGAGATCTGTCTGTGGTCGGGGTGCGACTTAAACAACTCCACGCCAATTCATTCATGTTCTCGGGAAGCCAGGAAGCACGTCCCGTTACCCAGATTCGCTCTGAACCTCAGATCCTAAACACTTCCTCACTCCTGGCACTTACCCAAGGGTTCCCAGCTGAGAGAACTGGAGGCACCTGACCAAGCTCAGGTGTGCGTGGGGGCCAGATGCCCACACTGCCCTGGTGCCGGCCTTGAACCAAGCCCAGTGCAAACTCCAGGTCTCTCCTCTGCTTGGTCTGAAAAATAGGCAAAATGCCTTCAAAATAGCCAGCACAGAAGAATACCCTCTAGATACTCCAAGTCTCACTAAGTCCTGGTTCCAATCACAAGCTGTTGGCATCAGTGTGCCAGACACACACCAAACCTCAAACCCCTGCACTTCAGCAAGTGCTGACTGTGGTCTTCCAAGCAGAGGTGTGGTTTTCCTATGAGAATATGCGCAATGTTTTTATTCTCGACTTTCTATTAATTCTGCCTTCACAACTACTATGTGACAAGACACTTGCTCGACCAGCAACACTGAGGCAGGGCCAGGCCTTGAGTCCTGTCAGGAAGTCGGAGGTACCTTGCAGACACGCATATCTGAGCACCCACACCAGGAGCACAATAGCACAGCTGGGAACACAGAGCCAGCCTCCCAGAAAAGGCTGGAGGGAGCTGAGGCCCAAAGGTCTGCGTGCAAAGAGGGAGCAAGCATTCCAGGCAGGAGAAGCAGAAAATGCCAAAGCTGAGGCAGCACAGTGGACGCTGGATCAAGTGGGAGGACTGTGGGGTGTGCAGTCTGCTAAGGGAGGAGAACAGAGGGCAGGGGGTCCATCCCAGGGACAGCTGTGCTGAGGCAGGACTCCGCCCCCAAGGAAGGAGACAGAGGCACTTAGGCAGAGGGACAGTGAGATTTAAACTGTAGAAAGATCAGCCTTTCAAGTACTTGGTCCTTTGGTTTCTTTCTTTCTTTTTGAGAGGGAAGAGGGACAATGTTAATAACAAAATTTCTTTCACTGCTTTCACATTTGCCTCTATTTCCTCTTAACCTCTGCAACAATGTAACTGTTCTCCAGTTGCAATAAGTTGTAAACATGTAACCACATGCCCTCATCCTTGTAGCACAGAAAAATTCCACACCAACCAGGAGATTTTCAATACAAAATGCATTGCCTGATTTTCATAATCAAGGGTTCCCACCTCCCAGAAGGAAAACATATTTTCAAAAGTTACTGTCCATAAACTCAAATTATTATTATTGATATGTTAATTGCCAGTGGCCATGTGCACGCACCAGAGAGAGGAAAAGCATCCCCTAACAGGGCATGACCACGCCACCATCCTTTCTCCTCCATTTCTCCATCCCATAAGGACTTTGTGCAAACATGCACACGCACATGGGCCCAGGGCATTCCTCAAGCCTCCAGGTCCAGGATTTGAACAGTGCTCTGCCATATGGGATGCAACTCTTCAATAGGAAGTAACCCCTACAGGGCTAGCCCTCAATGGGTTATTTGAAAAAGAACAAGATTGCTATAAAATCATTCTGAAGGGACATGCCTGGGGGACAGATGGAAGTAGTGGCCCAAAACACAGAGACCCAGATAATTCATCAGCTTTCCCCTGCCCTGCCTCTCTCACACACACGCACACACAATTCGTCCTCCTATGGGCCGCGTGGGCAAATGTTAACACTCCCACTTACGTGTCACCTAAACCACAAACTGCCCTCCAAAGCAATGAGGAAAAATCCAGCATAGATGGGGGACACTTGGGAGAGTTCCCAGTAAGTAGAACTGGTGGGGAGAGAAAACACATTGGAGACACAGCCCCCCTTCACTGAGCAGCTTCTCAGGGTCAGCCCCAGCCCTGAGGCTGTCCCTGCCATCACGGTGCACACGCGTGCACCCCGCTCGGGAATGGCCCATTCAGAGAGGATGAAACTGAGGCTCCTTTGGGTTGGCCTGCCCAAGGCTAAATAGCTAGTAAGCCTAAGTCCCCCAACCAGATCCGAGTGCATGGGGGATGCAGTGAGAGAGCCGGGCAGCCCCCCACCCCACTTCTGTCGGGTCCCAGCCAGTTAGAAGCATCTCTCAATGAAAGGGTCTCATGTGCGCTGCTGCGCAAGCCATCTTCCTACCTGCTCGTCGCCCTGCCCAGGTACCCAATCCTTCCTGTCCCAGCAATCCTGCCCTGGCACTCAGGGTCCTGGGGACTTGACACTGACCCCCAGTGGTACGTGAACTCCATGGAGCCGAGCCAGCCGGAGCGCCTGAATCACTTACTTTGCTCAGACGGCGCCCTTCTGGAAGGCCTTCCTTCCCCCTCCTGGAACTGGGCAGAGGCTCTCCAGGCACTGCCCACCGACAGTGCCAGACCCTCCTGGCTCCACCAGGCAGGTGCTCTTCATGGTCCATGGTCAGTCCACGACCCAGTTAGGGCGCACTGCTCTAAATCGAGTCCAGTCTATGCACTCCACCCAATGCAAACCACAGCGAGTCAATGACTTCCTCTCCCTACAGCGCAGTCCGGGCTCCCACCTCCGAAATCCAGAAGCAATTAGTGCTACCACAACTGCCACTGAGTTTTCTATACTCTTCCTGTCTCACAGAGCATAGGCTCTCGGAGTGCAAGAATAGTCGTGTATTTCTTCACAGCCGTCAACTTCACATGCAGCAACCTTTCAGCCAAAAGCCAGACGACAGCTGCTCTGTGACCTGTGGCCATTGGGCACCATGGCGTCCAGCCTCAGGCACAGGGTGGAGGGATACAGAGGTGGATACCGTGGGTCAGTTGGCACACTAAGGACCCGGGAGGTACCACAGCACTCTCCCCGAGACGGTCGGGATGAAGAAACATTTCCGTCCATCAGCATAACCACAGACAAATTTTCACTAGAGAACAAGAAATATTGCATATGACTAAGCATAAGCTTCAAATGTCTGCCTATCAAGGACATCTCTGATTGTGTCATGCCACTCTGCTGTCCAGAAAAACTGATCTGTTTAACCTGTAAGCAGCTCATATGGAATGACCAAGAATTAGACTCACCACACCACAAAATCCTTACTGCAGAGAAAGCCTGGTGAGATGTGATCTGTTTTTTTTTTTTATACAAAGCCACAAATGTGATCTACCCACATCTCGCCCCACCAGATGGGAGCTCACCACACCACATATCACCCAGCAACCTGAACGCCGGGCTACAGCTCCTCAGCTGCCCAGCTCTTCTGACAGATGTGTTTTTGTTCTATGAAGCAACAAGGGTAAGGTAAGATAAGGGTTTAAAAGTTAAGACAGGGACTAGCAGTTCGCATAATGGCTATGTTGCTGGACTCCCATGTAGCTGACTGCAGTTCAAGTCCCGGACCCGGTGGCGTGTATGTGCATGCCCAAGATTCTGAGAGGAGAATGGAGGAGAAGGGATTGTGTAGCATGGCCATCCCCCCTGGGCTGTGTTTTCTCGCTTTCTGGTGAGTGCAAGCGCCCTTAGCAAAAAAAAAAAAAAAAAAAGTTAGACAGGGCTAATGTGTTTGCTTCAGAATCACTTTACATAAAACCGGAGATAAGGAAAGAGAGACTGAAGATTCACCCTAATTGTTACCTAACAATTTAAGAGGAAAAAACACCAATGGACCCAGGACACACTCAGGCTCTTGCAACCTCTGAGCCAACAGTCTGGTGAGCCAATGACTAGACCACATACACTGCAAAGCCCATCCTTAACTTTGCCCACTGACGCTACATTTAATTCAATCATTCTGGAAACCCCTGAGCCACCGCTGACTCTTCCTCTCATTCATCTCCAACTGCAATGCCACTATGGCCCTTCCCTTCCCCGGCCTCCGGGCCCTCTGAGGTGGCCTCATCTTTACATGCCTCCTTTAGCTGTGAGAAGCCTTCCAGACCCCCAACCTTGCACTTCCTTCTCTGTGTGCCCAGCTCTCTACAAAACCACCACTGCTGGTATTAAAGAACGAGGTCCAGATCTATAACCAAGGCCTCCCGAACTGCCCTCACCCCACTTCTCCCACAGCCCACAGCTCTCCCTCCCTGGAGGCCCAGGCAAGCTCTAATGGGACACTCCCAGTGCACTGTCCACAGAGCAGCGGGGGACTCGCCATGGCCAGCACCCAGCACAGTGCCTTGGACACTGTCAATGCCTAAAACTTCCTGTGCAATGAGTTCGTGACCCAGGCAAAGAAGGCCGTGTGCATCTCCCACACAGGCGGGTGGCCCGTCAGGTACTGGGTGCCACCTGCCTGATTTCAAGCGCCAAGATGAATGAAGTCAAAGGCCATGCCCATCGGTCTCCCGGCCAGGAGCGCCCACGCTGCAGGGCGTGCTCTCCCACTTTGCCGTGCTTTGCTGGTTTCCAGAGTACATGGACAACTCCATTCTGCACTTAGAACGCAGAGATCATAAACTGCCATTCATAAATGACCCTTAAACAGGCCCAATGCAAACCTAGAGGGTATTTCCGCTGTCAGCACTGCAGGATAAATGGGGCCCAACTTCCACTAATTTTATCCGATTTTCACTAAGAGTTTCGCCAACTGCAAGGAACATTTTTACCCTGCTAAATTAAGCCAACACCTTCCATCCTGAATTTTCTCTACGGAGCCAAATACACGCCTGGTTTTCCCAGTGTATACTAAAAGCAAAACAATGGTGTGAAAAGTGTTTTCCTCTCGATTTCGTAGAATATTGAAGGACGCCCCCCTAGAAAGCGCTGCCCAAAGCCCACAGGAGCCAGGCCACTCCACCATCCGGGAACTCGGAGATACCCGAGCGAATCTGCTCTGCCCCCAGACATGAGCACAAAGGATCACCCCCAGGTGCTTGGGGGAGACTTCCGCGTGGCCCGTTGTCACACAGACACCAACGACAAAACACTCCAACAAAATGCCTTTCCACTTCTGACACACTGTGGAGGAATGCGGCCGAATGGGGACCACGTTATCACTCCGTGAGGAAAGGGGAAATGTACCCACTCCGAAATCCGGCCCTGGCCGGCCGCCCCAGCACCACATGGAAGTAGTTCCAGATGGGAAGGGCTGAGGTTTTCGCGAGAAAACTTTGCATTCGCTGCTGATCGCAGGGCTGCGCCCGCTGAAGGGGACCTGCACGGGGCTCTGCACACCGAGGTCTCGGCTCAGCCAATGCTCGCAAGAAGCGGACGCGGGAGTCCCTCTCCCGGTCGCCTCCGGACCCCAGCTCGGCCCCTCTCCCCAGTCCGCAGCCCCCAGGGCGCGCCGGCCGCCCCTGCCCGAAGCCGGAGGGAGGGAGCGCAGAGGGCAGGAACGAGGCACCCTCCGCGTGTGCGGAATCATTAAACTCTCTCGCACCAAAAGTTCCCTGGCCTCCGCCTCTGCCGCGGGGCCTGGGAGCCGGGAGAGGCCTGGGGCTGGGTTTCGAGCGCC
>NW_006160094.1:4194757-4200548 GCF_000334495.1 Tupaia belangeri chinensis
TGCTGACCCCGTGGTGACCCACCCGCTTAAACATGTAGAATGTAAACCTCGGCCCTTCCGAGACCTGTGTGCTTTACGGCTCTGCAACGCGGGCAGCCCCGTGCCAGCTGTGACCGGCCACTGGAGACCGTGGGAGACCCACGCTGCGGGCACAGCCCAGGACGAGACCCGCACCCTGAGGACTTCCAGGCAGGGCGGGAGGCGTCTGCCAAAGAACGCCATCGACCGAGTTAAAAAAGTCACTGAAGCTCTGTTCTTAGTTCCGAGCGGTGATTTCTCAGTAACTGCATGTTATCGCGTTTCAAGAATAGCCCATGTCCGCAGAGTGGTGGCCAACCAGACCGCGTAGTCAACTCCTTTTCGCCAGCTGTTTCTGTAGGTAAAGGTGATAGGGTCCCCGCCGGCTGGGCGACCACCGCCCACCCCCTCCACCTTCCATGTTAAGCTAAGGAAGGGAGACAAAGAGGCTGACTAATCCCCCTACTGCAGGTATCCACGGCCCAGGCACCATTTGTCAGAGGAAACGGGGACTTCCTCCATGGCACAGCCAGGCTAACCCCATCACCGGTCCTCACAGATGAGTGCAGTGAGGAGGTGCTGCGTGTCATTATCCCGCCTCCCGGGATGCCCACCAAGGGCCCAAGTTCCTTGCCCAAGGCGGCAGAGAAAACTGGAGACAGAGCAAGGAGCAGGGTCAGGCTTCCCTCCCCCGGCCCTGGGAAACACCGGCTCTCCCTCGTGCAGCTGCAACATTCACTATTTCTACCCAGTAATTACGTGTGTGACAACTGTGACAACTCTCGCTGAGGTCGCCCGGCTGCTGGCGACCTTGGATCTACAACAACAATTACAGGTAATTGCAGGTGTTGTTTCTGTTTTCCTGCGTGGACCGGGAGCGGATACTGGTTTAGAGTGGGCTTTCTCCACGTAATCCTAACTGCAAGTCAGGTTTCAGCCAGGACCCAGTGAGGCAGCCCTTTCACCGCTCACACTGGAGTTCCCATCTGACCATTGTCTAGAGCCTCAGACACGGTGGCCACGGTCCCGCCTCAGTTTTACCAGCTAAAAACTGGGCTTGGCGATGCCCGTTCCATAAATTGAGGATTAAGTGGCACATTAAAACCCGTAGTAAACACTGCCACCGGGGGTGTTGTGGCCTACAAGGTGAGATTCTGCAGGGTTGGCTGAGGGTGGTAAAGCCCAAGACAGCAGTAAACGGAAGTGGGGGGGTGGGGGGCTGGAGACCAAAACACAGGAGAGGAGCCCCCGGTTCAGAAAGTACTGGAGCCAACAGGTGATACGGAGGTTAGGCAGCTGGAGCCCATGTGGCCACCTCCATGATCTGAGTCCTCGAAAACGCCAGTCAGGTGTGCGTGCCCAAATCCCAAGAGGAGAATGGAGGAGAAGGGATTGTGGCCTGACCATCTCCCTGAGGGGTGAGTTCTCACTTTCCCTCCCTCTCTCTCTCTCTCTCTCTCTCTCTCTCTCTCTCTCTCGTGAGCAGACCAGAAAGAAAGGTGTGCCCTATGGCAAAATCCTTCTGAAAATAATTGTTGAAAAGCTAATGTTACATCATTTTAAGTGCCAGACCTTTTGGTGTCTTGAGGTAAATTATAAAATTTCATGACCCATACTGAATATCCTTTCACTGATGTATTCCTCAGCTAGCATCTAACCATAAACTGCATTAGGCCAGGCTACCTCCGTGCCTTATATGTCAAACCTCGCACAAGTTTCATCTCATAGAATTGGACCGTTCATCTGCCAGCTATGGTCCGCCTCTTTTATAACAAGTGCTGCACTTTACACTCGGTCTGTATCTTCCTCCTCCAAGAGGTTCCAGCAGATGACATAAGAGCTAAGTCGCTGGACTCCTGCGTGGTTGACCACCGTCCACGTCTCAGACCCAGCAGCTTAAAACTCACGCAGGATGCCTGTGCGTGGCCAGAATCCCAAGAGAAGAATGAGGAGGGACTGTGGTATGGCCATACCCTGGGGCAGGAGGCAGGATTTCTCACTTTCTGTCTCTTTGCCTCTGGTGAGCTCGTGTCCCCTAAGGCAAAAACCTCTCAAAAAATTTTTTTATATTTTTTTTTTACTTGCACACACTCACAGAGAAAGACAAAGGGAAAGAAAGAAAGTCTCCCCTACACAATGGGGTATGGTCACCACAATCCCTTCTCCTTCACTTTTCTATTATGTTGAGATTTAAAACACACAAGCACCCAGAGTTTCTCAAGCACCCAGAGCCAGGACCGGAATCTCAGTGGACTATATGGGATCTGGCTCCCTTAATCACTAGGGTACAAGGCCAGCCTTGAAATTATTCTTAATGATGGGAACCAGCAGTTAGTGTAATGGCTATGTCGCTGGACTCCCACGTAGTCGACCGCGGTTCGTGTCCCAGACCCGGTGGCTTAAAACTCACGCCGGGCGCGTGTGCGTGCATGCCCAAGATCCCGAGAGGAGAATGGAGAAGGGATTGCGGCGTGACTATCCCCCCTGGGGGGTGATTTCTCGCTTTCTGTCTCTATGTCTCTCTCTGTCTGTCTGGCGAGCGCACGCGCCCTACAGTGAAAATCTCTCCAAAAAAAAAAAAAGCAGAAGGAGGTTGAAGACAGGGTGGGCCCTGCCAGGCCTCCTCCGGTGCGTCCTTTCCTCCTTCTGGTCAATGTGTGCCCGCGAGGCTAGTGTCATCTGAACAGCACCAGACTCACCCCGACAATTACAGGATGGGGTCGCGTGTACCCCTACGCCCTGATTGTATGTATCCAACCCCGACTTGCCAAAATAGCCCCCCTCAAGCAGTCCATTGCCTATGGTCCTCGAAGTGTCCACCACACTCTCGCTCTGTGTCCAGCTCCAGAAGCCACTGGCAGGTGTTTCCACTGCCCTGCTGACAAGGCCCATCTTGGAAAAGCTACAGTCCAGGCTGAGCTCACTCAGAAAAGGCCTGGACTCCGTGCAGAGAACTCCCACCTCTGCTGGGATCCCCCACAGTCAGATGTCACCCTCCCTCCCCCTCCCAGGCCTCAAAGCCGGAGAACAGGGAGCTCGTTGACGAGCTCTGGTGGCCAGAGCTCTGGTGGCCAGCCTTCGTGGCTGGGTCAGGGGCAGCACGGCTGCTGGGAGTGAAACTCAGCCCCACTGGAGACACGTCTGCAGCCGGTCAACGCACCTGTCACTCAGCTCCTGGTAGTGCAGCTCCACCTGAGGCAGGATTTGGAGAATCCGGTGGCACGGAGCAGTGGCCCCCGTGACGCTCTGTATATGCCAGTTATCGCAGCCTTGTCTTTGAGAGCAAAGTTCAGAATCAAGTTGTCTGGGGAGAGCTGAACTGCTCACCTTGAGAGGCTGGAGGGAGACCCCGGAGATGGACGTAGAGCCATCGCTACTGTCTGCGGAATGTCAGTGTTCGAACCGGATTCTCACCTGGGTAGAAGTTTATGCCTTCTAGGAGGAGAAGGTCTTCCTAGGAACATAAAATCCTGAAAGTCTTTTCTTATTCATATGATTTATGCTCAAAATAATACCCTGAGAAAATGAGATAACCAGGTCGGCCCTGTGGCCTATGGTTACAGGAGTCAGGTCCCTCACAGTTGACCATGGTTTCAGTCCCAGACCAGCAGCTTAGAACACACACCAGGCATATGTGTGTGGCTTCCTTGAATCTTGACGAGATGGAGACGTGAAGAAGGGACTGGTGTGAGCATTCCCCCATGGAGGGTGCTTTTTCCCTTCCGTCGATTTTTCTGCCTCTCTCTCTCTAGTGAGTGCATATGCCCTCTGGCAAATTGTTCAAACGAGGGAAAATGAGGTAGGAGTAGAGGAGGATGAGGAAGTTGAGTTTGGTGAGAAGTGAAGGTGGCCCAGCCGCAGTGGCCCAGATGGCGGTGAGGCACTGCTGAAGACACTGGAGCCACGCAGAGGCCCAGGTTTGAGTCTTGAGACAGCCGCAGTCACACCGTGGTCCTGGCTGGCTGAGAGGCAGGGGATGGATCACAGCATGGCAGGACCCCGACGAGGATACCACTGTCTCTCATGAAAGAAAGAAATAGATAAACGTTGTTGTTTTAAATAAGGGAACTTCTCCTCACCCAGAGGACATTTAACATCAGATGATTCAAAAAAAAAGAAAATAGAGGCTAGCAGGCGTTGTGGTGGCTGAGGCTCTGAACTCCCACGTGGCCGACCATGGTCAGAGTTCTGGACCTGGTGGCTTGCTTTCTCACTTTCCATCTCTCTCTGTCTCTGTCTCTGTCTGGTGAATTAAAATAATAATAATAACAATTCAGTAATTCTTTAAGGAAAAAAAGAAAAGGAATTTACTTCAGGACCTCCACCAATGCCTAGGTAAATCTCGGGCCTGAAAGACGTCTGGTAAGCGGATACGCACCGCCATTGAAGGCCTTTAACATAGCGGTTTCATTCAGTAAAGAGGAAAGGCCCTGAGGCTGGTAACTGGGACCACACGCTTTTTGGCCTGACCTGGTCAATATGGCCAAAGTTCCTGAGTCAGGAGAGCTTTCGTGGAGTCGAAGAGGAGGGACCGACTTAGTCAGCGGGTAACCCACCCGGGTACCAGCCTGCGGGCCTCCGCAGCGCCACCCCAGCCCACCTGAAGTACGAATGACCTTGCATCCTGTGCAGGGGCTGCCCCCACTGAGCAGCGCACACCCAGCCCCCGCCAGCCTCCCTACATTGGGGAGGCTACTCTGTGACGCTAGAGCTCGGATTTCAGATGGTCTCCTGCTTCAGAATACCACGCAGCTTCCAGGGGGAAGTGTCCTGGGGTGCAGGACACAATGGCCCTCAGCCCCGGGTCCAGAACCCACAGAAGCAAGATCTCTGGGCTGATCAGACCATAGCAGATGGCCTGCCCTGGGGTGGGGCAAGCAGGGGAGCCAGACTCTATCTTCTCCCTGCTTGGAGCCCTGAGCTCTGTCTTATTCGGAGGCAAAACCAGAGTCCTGTTTGTGACTTCCAGGGACCCACCCAGGATGGCTTCCCCTCCCACACGCTTCCTGCGGGGGGGGGGGGGGGGGCAGCACTCTCCCCAGCAGCCCTGGTCTCTGTTAACCCTGATCCAGGTGTCCCTGGGGCTGTGGGTCCCTCTGGCTGAAATGTTCGTCCCCTTGCGTCTACTTGGCTCCCTCCCTCTCTCCCTACAGGCCTCCGTCCAACCTCACCTCTGCACTCCTGACGCCCAGCAGAGAACAGCGATTTCGCGTCCTTCTCTGTGCTTTTTCCTTTACTTTTGTCCCCAACACTTAGCGCCATCTGATATGTCACGTAGTTATTTATTAATAAGTTGCTGTCTCTCATAAAAGACCAGCATCTCCGTGGAGCAGAGGCCTCGCCCCTCGGTCTGCCCCATGCCCTCAGGGTCTGTGGCAGTGCGGGTCCCCCAGGAGCTCGGTAGGCATCTGCAGGCAGGTAACCCGCAGTCACTGAGGACTACAACACCCCTCACTTGGGATGTTTGTTTTAACCTAGTGCATCTGTGGCCTCATCCTCGCCTCAGACTGCGGTCTAGCAGGTGATGCCATTGTGATTCCTAAGGTATTATGTTTACAGCAGTAACAGCTGGGCCAGCCAGCCAAGGCCCTGGGTCCCATATGGCTGACTATGCAGTTTAAGCCCCGCACCCAGCAGCTAGGAGACCTGGTGGACATGTGTGTGTGTGTGTGTGTGTGTGTGTGTGTGTGTGCGCGTGTATGCCCAGAACCCCGAGAGGAAGGGGCAGGAGCCAAGGCTGTCTGGCCCTGTTCATTGGCCAGGCCCCGGGGGA
>NW_006160094.1:4202801-4207700 GCF_000334495.1 Tupaia belangeri chinensis
TGCCCGCAGGGTCTGTGGCAGTGCGGGTCCCCCAGGAGCTCGGTAGGCATCTGCAGGCAGGTAACCCGCAGTCACTGAGGACTACAACACCCCTCACTTGGGATGTTTGTTTTAACCTAGTGCATCTGTGGCCTCATCCTCGCCTCAGACTGCGGTCTAGCAGGTGATGCCATTGTGATTCCTAAGGTATTATGTTTACAGCAGTAACAGCTGGGCCAGCCAGCCAAGGCCCTGGGTCCCATATGGCTGACTATGCAGTTTAAGCCCCGCACCCAGCAGCTAGGAGACCTGGTGGACATGTGTGTGTGTGTGTGTGTGTGTGTGTGTGTGCGTGTGCATGTGCACACGTGTGTGCGCGCACATGCCCAGAACCCCGAGAGGATTGTGGAGAAGGGACTGCAACGTGGCCATCCCTCCTGGAGAATGCTTTCTCACTTTCTCTCTGTGTGTCTCTGGCGAATGCATGTTCCCTATAGCAAAATTTGAAAAACATGCAAATAAGCAAAAAAGGTTAACGCGGTCAGGCCCTGCAGAGTAGTGTACGCTGGGAGATGGATCCCACATCGCCAGCCATGATTCTGATCCCAGCCCAGTGGCTTTGAAAACATGCCAGCTAGGTGGGTGTGACTGAAATCTTGAGAAGAGGAAATGGAGGAAAAGGGATTCGACCCGGCCCTGTTGTGGGGGGGCCTTTCTCCCTCCTTCCCTCCCTCCCTCTCTCTCTCTCTCTCTCTCTCTCTCTCTCTCTCTCTCTCTCTCTCTGGCAAGTATGAGGCCCCAGTAATAAGAAAAAAAATCAGTGAGCACCAGCCGTGTGCAGAGCCTGTGCTGGGCGTGACCCAGGCAGGTACTCACATGCTGTGTAGTCCTGCCTTCTCATGACAGACAGGCTCCTGCTCCAGAAAACAGGGCTATCTGGTTAGGGCAGGAGCAGCAACCACGGCCCCCAGGTTGAACCTGCCCCCTACCTGGTTTTGTAGGGCCCGTGAGCCAAGAGAATAGTTAACACTACTTTTTAAAGATTTTTTTTTTTTTTGCCGTAGGGTATATGCACTCACCAGAAAGAGAGACAGAGAGAGACGAGAAATCACCCCTCAGGGAGATGGCCACACTGCAATCCTTTCGCCTCCATTCTCCTCTTCAGAATTTGGGCATGCATGCACACATACCCAGCATGGTTTTTAAGCTGCTGGGTCTAGGACTCAAACCACAGTTGACTACAGGGAGTCCAGCGCCTTAACCAACACACCAAATGCTGGCCCCAGTTAATGTATTTTTAAAAGGTTGAGCAAAAAATCAAAACAAGAAAACAGTTAGTGACATAAAAAAAAAAAAAAATCACTGAAATTCAAACTTCGGTATCTTTGAAGCTGTGCTGGAGCCCGGCAGGCTGGGCTGTTCTACAGTCTCTGGCCGCTGTTAGGCTTGGTCAGCTCAGCCTTGCAGCAGAACCCACCTGGCCCACAAACGCTGGAGCACTTCCTACGAGGTCCAGCCACAGCGCGGCCAGTAGTGCTGTGCATTGGAAGCCGGATCCCACATGGCCCACGGCAGTTCTCATCATGGCACTAGAAGCTTGAAAATCACCGCAGGCAGGGGCCGGCCGGTGGCGTGGTGGTTACAGTGCTGGAATCCCGCTTGAACTGACCATGGTTCAAGTCCTGGACCTAGCAGCTTGAAACTCAACCTGGGTGCATGTGCTTGCATGCCCAAAATCCCGAGAGGAGAACAGAGGAGGAGTGATTGTGGCAAGGCCGTCCTCCCAGGGACTGATTTCTCACTCTCTTTCTCATCTCTCTCTGTCTCTGGAGAGTTTCTTATCACAAAGATCTCTCTTAAAGAGGAAAGAAGAAAGAAAAACACGGCAGGCACATGTGCACATGTGCCCAAGATCCTGACAGGATGGAGAAATGGAGTCAAAAAGGTGGTCATGTGAGGGAGGAGGGGAGCTTCCTCTCTTCCTTTTCTTCTCGTGTGCACACGGCAATTAAAACCATTTAAACATAGTGATATATATGTAATATTTGACTCTTTACGTCCAGAATCTGCTGACTCCTGGATTACGGCAATATACATACGATGATTACAAGATGAGGATGGGGCCAGCAGGTGGCATGGTGGTTAGGGCTCAGGACTCCTACATGGCCAACCATGGTTCCAGTCCTGGATCTGGCAGCTTATTTTCTCACTTTCCCTCTCTACCTCTGTCTCTCTGGCCAAATTATTAAAGTAAGTAAATAAATAAATTAAATTAAAGAAATAATTCTTCAAAAAGTATTTTTAGGGACCAGCAATTGGCATAATGACTATGTCGCTGGAATTCTATGTAGCTGACTGCAGTTCAAGTCCTGGACCTGGTGGCTTAAACTCACATCGTGTGTGTGCATGTGTGCCCACGATCCTGCGAGGAGAATGGAGAAGGGATTGCGGTGTGGCCATCCCCCCTGGGGGTGATTTCTCGCTTTCTGTCTCTCTGTCTGGTGAGCGCACACACCCTATAGCAAAAACCTCTCCAAAAGTAAAATAAAATAAAATTTTAAAAGTATTTTTTAAAGAATTTTTAATTTCATTTTATTAGCATTATTTTTTAAATTTGACCAGAGAAAGGGGAAGTGAGAAAGCAAGTTGTCAGGTCCAGGACTCGAACCATGGTTAGCCATGTGAGAGCCCAGTGCTTTAACCACCATGCTACCTGCTGGTCCTAAAGTATTTTTAAAAAGGAAGATGAGGGACAGGGTAGAAAAGAAGGAATGTTTCTTTCCATTAGCACCTCAGACCTTTCCTTTTCTCACCCACTATGGAAGAAGACCCTAAAGCCAGCCCCAGGGAATTACAAGTGCGCAAACCTCTTCCTCTGAGTGTGGGCAGAACCTGGAACTTGCCCTGAATCACCGATATATGGCAGCGGTGACGGAGGTAAGTCCTGTGTCTGCATCGCGTTGAAGGAGCCTCTACGTACGAGCAGAGCTCTCTGCTGGGCTGGAAAAGCAAACTCTGGTGTCGGGACCTGCCTCCGGAGAAGGCCACACTCAGGAATGAGGCGGGTGTCCCTGGGGCCTAGAGGCTGAGGCAGGAGGAGGGAAGCCCAAATCTGTAACTCCAGGTTTGTTTGTTTTTTGATTTGTTTTTTGTTTTTTGTTTTTTTAAGAATTATTTTATTTAACTTTATTATTATTGCTTTTTAATTTGACCAGAAAATGAGAAAGCAAGCCACCAGGTCCAAGACCCGAACCGTGGTGGGTCAGGCAGAGTCCAATGCCTTTACCGACCATGCCACCTGCCAGCCCCTCAGGAAGCAAATTTGGCACACACCAAATGGGTGTGTGGCTCCGTCCCTCACTGAGCCTCCAGGTGAGTGAGACCACAGCCTGCAGACACTTGCACAGCGGCCTGGGTGGCCCTGAGCAGGGGACCCTAGGCTGTGCCCAGACTCCTGACTCCTGAAACCGCCATAATACATGTATGTTGCGTAAGCCACCGTGTGTGGACATTTGTCACAGAGTAACAGAAAATGAATACATCTATATAAAATAAAGCCTTTGGACTGTATTTATTTAATTTATTTATCTTAGAAGCTTTTGCCTGAGGGCACATACAATCACTGGAGAGAAAAAGATAAAAACAGTGAGAGGGAAAGTGAGAAATCACCCCACAGGAGGGATGGCTACACCACAATCCCTTCTCCGTTCTCCTCCCAGGATCTTAGACATGCACACACACACACCCAGCGTGAGTTTCAAGCCCCTGGGTCTGGGACTCGAACCACAGCCAGCCCTGTGAGAGTCCAGCGACATAACCGCTACTCCATCTGCTGGTCCCCAGACTGAAGTTCCTCTCCAGGTTCCCGGGCCCTCCTTCTGCAATTCTGACCAGCAGACACAGCCAGGGACCCGACGGCTGCATTTTAGCCAGCATCCTGGGTCATCTCATCCCCGGCATGTTTAGGAAACAGGGCAACGGGCAGTGGGGGGAGGGTCACCGTGCACTCGGTGGTTGGAGGAGAAGCAGCCAGAGAATGGGACCGGGTAGGAGATACTTTGTGACAAGCACACCCTGGCACGCCACATGCCATGTGCTCTGGCCAGAACACTCTTCTCTGATTACAAATTCCTACTCGCCCTCCAGCATTCTCTTCTCCATGACGCTGGCACCCTAGTCCCTCAGCATGGGCAGGGGTCCTTTGCCCCGTCCTGGGCTCCTGTTATATACACGATGCGGGTCTCATCCTCATGGAACTGATGTTTTCGGAGTGTCTACCACGTGCCAGGGGCTGCTCTAGGACCTAGGGAAGAAGCTGTGGTCAGGTGGTTAGAAATCCTTCCCTCTACTCTGCCTGTGGGTTGGAATCTTCAGTTATGCTCCTGTTGTGTGGACTTAGAATACTGGTTCTCTCTCCTCTCTGTTTTTTAAAAATTGCCAGAGGGCACATGTTCTCACCAAAGAGAAATGGGGAGAGAGACAGACAGAGAGAGAGGAAGGGAAGAAGGGAAGGAGAGAGGGAGGGAGGGAGGGAGGAAAGAAGGAAGGAAGAAAAAGAGAAAGAAAGGTCACTGTGACGGAGTATTGTCACCTCTTCCACCTCTCCACCCTGTTAGGATTTGGGGCAGGCATGCACACATGCCTGGTGTGTTTCAAGCGCCAGGGCTGGGATTCAAACTGCCGTGGGCCATGTGGGCTGTGACTCCCTTACCCACTGGGCTTTGTGGCCAGCCCCCCAGCAGTGGTTCTCAAAGTATGGCCCCTGGCCCAGCAACACTGACATTACCCAGGAACTCAGTAGCAAGTCAGATTTTGGGGCCTCACCCTAGACCTACAGGATCAGAAACTCTGAGGACAGGACCCAGCCACCCAGGGACGCCACGCACGCTGCAGTCTGAGAACCACTGCTTACAGGCCTGG
>NW_006160094.1:4207731-4236335 GCF_000334495.1 Tupaia belangeri chinensis
GGAACCAAGAACCACAGTCTCCTGCTCAGTACCGGCCCCTGGAAGTCGGCACATAAAAGGTTCTCAATTCACATGTTGAACAAATTATGCAAGAGTGACCGAGCTGAGGGTCATCCTAGCGTGATGCTGGGCCCAGAGTCCTGGAGAATGAACCCCGAATAGATCACATGACTCCCTCTGGTTTCATGTCATTGAAATCAGGTAGAAATGATGTCAAGAGAACACTTATGTGAGGAAAAGGGTCTCGAAAGCGTCAAAGCAAGCACTGAGTGCAGCGTGGTGTGGCTGTGGGAAGCCGGGGTGGGGACATGTGGACCTCCTTGGCTTGGACCTCTAGGGCCTGTTACCATGTGTGTGCACACGTGTGTGTGTGTGTGCATCCATGCCTACACAGCCTCCCCTTCTGCGCCGGATCCTGCCGAGTCCAGCGATGGTGTGGAGCGGTGGGTAGTAGCCCCATTTCCCTGGGTCCGCAGGGTGGTTCTGAGGACCAGTCAGGGCCACTCAGGCAGTGTCTCCAAGCACGAGCAGGAGAGACAGGGATGTGAAGCCTTTCTGTGAAGCAGTGACAGAATCTGACAGCCAGAGCCTTGACAACCCACATCCTTGTGGGCGTGGAAGATTTTTTTTTTAATTGCTATAGGTCGTGTTTAATTTGCTCACTTGCCAGAAAGAGACAGAGAGAGAGAGAGAAAAGTGAGAAAGTTTCCCTGGGAGATGGCCACACTGCAATTGTTTCTCCTCCATTCTTGGGATTTTCAGGCACGCATGCACACACTCACCCCGGGTGTGTTTTTCTAGCCATTGGGTCAGCATAGTCGGCCACGTGAGATCCAGCTACCTTAATGGCCACATCATTGGCTGGCATAAAAGTGGAGGATTCTTAGAAGTAAGTGGCTGGGGCCAGCCGGTGACATGGAGGTTAAGGCACTGGATCCCCGGGCCAGCAGATGGCGTAGCAAGTACAACACTGGACTCACATGGTTGACTGCGGTTGGAGTCCCAGACTCACTGGCTTGAAACTCATGCCAAGTACATATGCATGCATGCCCAAGATCCCAGGAGGAGAAGAGAGAAGAAGGATTGTGGTATGGCCATCCCGGGCGGTATTTCTCACTTTCCTTCTCACTGTCTCTCTCTCTCCAGTGAGTGCATGTGCCCTATGGCAAAAACCTCTGGGGGGAAAAAAAGGCACTGCATCTCACATGACCAGCTCAGCGGTTCAAGTCCCAGACCTAGAGGCTTGAGAATCACTCCGGGTGTGTGTGTGCATGCCTGCCCAAAATTTCAAGAAGGAGAGTGGAGGATTGCATGGCCATCCTTATCGTGGGTGGTTTCTCTCTCTCTCTCTCTCTCTCTCTCTCTCTCTCTCTCTCTCTTCCCTACAGTGTCTGCCTGCCTTGACATCCAGGCAAGACAGCACCAAGCAGGGCCAGCCCCATAGCATGGCAGGTAGACGAGCCAGGTCCCAAACAGGGCTGAGTCCCAGCCCCATCAGCCATGAAACGGCCAGGATTCTGAAGGAATAGAGAATTGGAGGAGAGATTTGGTGTGAACAGGCTGAGAGATGGTGTTCTTTCTCTGTCTCTTCTTAGCATTTAAGAGAAAAGGTACCAGGCAGAGAGATTCTGGGAGTGCCCTGCCCCTGAAGCTAGGGCTTGGGGTGCCAGGGCTCCACCCTGAATGGATAGCCTCTCCCTGGGCAGGCCCATGCCATCGTGGGCTGCTCGTCCTCTGATTACTCTGCCACCCCTCCCTGGCATGTCCCTCTAAGATGTTCTGCTAGGACTTCCTGCACCTCCTCAAGCCCTGGGGCGGCCCTGAGCCTGCACCCACCGTGCTCACCACAGCTAGGGCCGGGCTCCCATGCTTCCTCCAAGTCCTCAGGACCTTTCCTGTGGGCCAAAAGGTGCCAGAGACAGGAGTGTGATGGGTGTGCTGTGGCTGCGGCCTTGACGCCAGCTCTTTCCCAGGGCCCGCGCTCAGCAGGCAGGCACCTGCCCTCCCCTTCCACCCGGCATCCTGCACCAGTGCCCGACCACCTCCCAGCACCACCTCCCGCTTCTACAGATCAGATTTCGTACGCCTCGAAGGCGGCCTTGTAGGTCTTCGAGTCTTCTGCACACACAGCACTCATTCAGGTTTTACTGAGCAGTAGTATGTTGCCAAGCACTGTGCTAAATCATGGCGATAACAGCGTGTTGATGATGTCCTCTTCTTGGGGAGGGCCCGGAACGCGATGTAAATACGCCGTGATGTGCCGTGTACCGTGTAGTGTGCCATGTACCATGATGTGCAGTGTGCCGTGTACCGTGAGAACGCCACAGCTGGGCTCCAAGGGCATCAGAGAAAGCTTCCAGAACAGGGTCATTTTAAAAATGGGTGACTGACAGCCAGCCGCTCGGGAAATTACAGGTCTGAACGAAGGGGGCGGGGTGGCGGTGAAATTGCATCATGGACTGATCTGTGTGCGCCTGTTACAAAGAATCAAAATGACTTAAAATGACTAGATGTGGGGTAAAATGAAGAGAAGCCAGAGATCACTGAAATGGGAGACTGACACTGGGGGAATGATGGTGTCACTGATGGGCGGAGGTCAGCAGAAGTGGCCGCTCGGAGGTGGAGGGGAGGCCTTGGGCTCAGAGAGCCCAGTGTCTCCAGGGGAACAGGAAGCACGCCTGGCGAGCACCGTCAGTGCGGGCAGCGTCCGCGGGCAGTCTTGTCATGGCCACCACGGCTCCCTGTGCTGTCCCCTGGGAGTGGGCTGGGAGAACACTTCCTGACAACGAAACATCCTTGCAGGACAGCCTTCTATGCTGTGAAATGGGAAGGATCCAGGATTTAAAGCCAGGCAACTTGAATTCGAAGCTTCTCCCTGTGGGTGCTGGTGTTGGCCAACTTCAGTAACTAACAATAATGACACTGTTTCTACATCTGCACCAAGTGAATAATGCAAAAGCTGTACTCCAGGGCTGCTGTAACAATCAAATGGGATCATTAAAATGAACACGTTTTATAAAATATAATGCATTCTACAAATGTTAGCTACAAGGATCGTTTTTCATTTTTTACCTGTGGCCTTTCTAATATTTTACCCATATCCAAAACATCAAAAGCAAGTATTTTTCCCCTAATATTTTATTTTATTTTATTTATACCCCCCATGGGTGGGCAGAGAGACAGAGACGGTGAGAAGGAAAGTAAGAAATCACCCCCAAAGGAATGGCCATGCTGTAATCCCTTCTTCTTCATTCTCTTCTTGGGATCTTGGGGACGTACCTACCCATGCCCAGTGTGAATTTCAAGTCACTGAGTCCAGGACTCAAACCATGATCATTCGTACGCCTCGAAGGCGGCCTTGTAGGTCTTCGAGTCTTCTGCACACACAGCACTCATTCAGGTTTTACTGAGCAGTAGTATGTTGCCAAGCACTGTGCTAAATCATGGCGATAACAGCGTGTTGATGATGTCCTCTTCTTGGGGAGGGCCCGGAACGCGATGTAAATACGCCGTGATGTGCCGTGTACCGTGTAGTGTGCCATGTACCATGATGTGCAGTGTGCCGTGTACCGTGAGAACGCCACAGCTGGGCTCCAAGGGCATCAGAGAAAGCTTCCAGAACAGGGTCATTTTAAAAATGGGTGACTGACAGCCAGCCGCTCGGGAAATTACAGGTCTGAACGAAGGGGGCGGGGTGGCGGTGAAATTGCATCATGGACTGATCTGTGTGCGCCTGTTACAAAGAATCAAAATGACTTAAAATGACTAGATGTGGGGTAAAATGAAGAGAAGCCAGAGATCACTGAAATGGGAGACTGACACTGGGGGAATGATGGTGTCACTGATGGGCGGAGGTCAGCAGAAGTGGCCGCTCGGAGGTGGAGGGGAGGCCTTGGGCTCAGAGAGCCCAGTGTCTCCAGGGGAACAGGAAGCACGCCTGGCGAGCACCGTCAGTGCGGGCAGCGTCCGCGGGCAGTCTTGTCATGGCCACCACGGCTCCCTGTGCTGTCCCCTGGGAGTGGGCTGGGAGAACACTTCCTGACAACGAAACATCCTTGCAGGACAGCCTTCTATGCTGTGAAATGGGAAGGATCCAGGATTTAAAGCCAGGCAACTTGAATTCGAAGCTTCTCCCTGTGGGTGCTGGTGTTGGCCAACTTCAGTAACTAACAATAATGACACTGTTTCTACATCTGCACCAAGTGAATAATGCAAAAGCTGTACTCCAGGGCTGCTGTAACAATCAAATGGGATCATTAAAATGAACACGTTTTATAAAATATAATGCATTCTACAAATGTTAGCTACAAGGATCGTTTTTCATTTTTTACCTGTGGCCTTTCTAATATTTTACCCATATCCAAAACATCAAAAGCAAGTATTTTTCCCCTAATATTTTATTTTATTTTATTTATACCCCCCATGGGTGGGCAGAGAGACAGAGACGGTGAGAAGGAAAGTAAGAAATCACCCCCAAAGGAATGGCCATGCTGTAATCCCTTCTTCTTCATTCTCTTCTTGGGATCTTGGGGACGTACCTACCCATGCCCAGTGTGAATTTCAAGTCACTGAGTCCAGGACTCAAACCATGATCAATCATGTGGGAGTCCAGTGACTTAACCACTAAGCCATCTGCTGGTCTCTTATTTTATTTTATTTTATTTTATTTTTGAGAAAAAACGTTTGTTATATGGTACATGCACTAGCCGGAGAGACAGAAAAATAGAAAGTGAGAAACCATCCTTCCCCCACACACAGGGGCTGGTCATGTCACAACCCCTTTTCCTCCATTCTCCCCTTGGGATTTTGGTCACATATGCACAGGTGCCTAGCGTGAGTTTCAAGTCGCCAGGTCTGGGACTCAAACCATAGTTGACTATGTGGGAGTCCAGTTTCTAAACCACTACACTACCTGCTGGCCCTAATATTTTAGATGGCATATTTACCCTCATGAGTTTTTTTAATTACAAAGTAGCCATACTCTGTTTATGTAATTCAAACATAATGGAATAACACGAGCGAGGCAGTGAAGTACACACATACTCCCCCCAAGAGGCCAGTTCGGTGTACCCTCTTTCTGGGCATCTCACCTTGTTGTGAACTTCATGTTTCCATGAAGCACAAAAGAAACGTAATCAAAACTCTATTTTTGTTTCCTTCTACCCCTTTAAAGTGTATTCAGTGGGGAAATTCTCCCCTACCACTGGCTGAAAACTTGGCAGGTCCCTCAGTTTTCTGGCTCAGCAGACTGTCCTGCAAGCATAGATACAAAGTCAAATCAGAGAGTTGGTCCAAGATCTTATTCATCAAGCCAGCCTTCAAAGACTTTTCCTTTCCTGAAGGTAGCGAGATCTCATTTTCTTTCTTTAATCCTTTTCCCTCCTTGCTCACTCAAAAAATCAAAGAAAGGGAGAAGAGAAGTGAGGGGATGGAGACTAACTTAGCTGGCTGCTGACTGGCACTCTTGGAGTGTGATAAATGCTTGGAGCCAGCACTTCCTCTTCAGGTTGTTTCTGAGGCTTCTGCAGTCCCCGGCTCAGCCCTCAGGCCTGGATGATGCCTCTTCTTCAGTTGGCTACATCCTGCTTCAACCTTTCAGTCCCTGAGGACTCTCCTCACTAAGCTGTCACTGACGGAGGCCCCAGGCCCTCCCTAGCACTACTTTCAGACTTAAAATGGACTTACAGTGACTGCAGGCTGGCTCTTGCTTCCTGTAGGCTAGGATCTTTAAGAAGCTGTATGTACTCCTTATCCATGAACATGGTCATTACTGGGATGACAGCTGCTTCTTAAAGGCAGTCCCCCACTCACTCTATTTTTCCCCCTCTGCAAGCTCATTAGCTTTCTCAGATGTCAGTCAGCTGTCAGTCCATGGGGTCTCCCAACTCCAAGGAACATAAACCAAGCTCTCTAAGTGTCCACAGAAGTCCATCATCTTTTGGCTTCAGATGAAGGGCTCTGTACTTTACTCCTCATCCTTCATGGCAGAACACTTCATATGCATTTCCTCACAAAATCATCCATCTCCTTTTTTTGTTTGTTTTCTTTTTCCTGACAGGGTTTCACTATGTCACAATCCTCCTGTCTCAGCCTCCTGAGTAGCTGGGATTACAGGTCTCAGCTGTAGTCCACCACACCTGGTTTTTTAGGGTAGCTGGGAATAGAATGTGGGCCTCCCACATGACCTCAGCCTGCCAAGCAGCAGCATCAGTCTCTGTGCACTGCAATAGCTGGACCTATTCCACTTTCTCCTAGACTTAAAATGTGTGAGAGGAATCAGGGACCCCAGACCAGCTTTCAATATTTTCTCTGAAGAATCCTCTATTGGTGTCTGATACCAATAGATACCAATTGACATCTGACACCTTGATGACATGGTTGATATTTAAATGGTAATGACCAGGTCCATGCATTTATGTGTGTTCGTAAATATAATTTTAAACAAAGTAGTATAAGTACAGTTCTATATATTTTTTCACTTACTGTATCTTGAACATCTTTTTAAAATTATTATTATTTCATTTGTCATATGGCACGTACATTCACCAGAGAGAGAGAGAGAGAGAAAGAGAGCAAGCATTCAGGTCCAGGACCTGAACTGTGGTCGGCCATATGGGAGTCCAGCATTCCAACCACTTTGCCACCTACTGGCCTACTTGGACATTTTTTCTTGTCAATACAAATAGATCCATCCAATTAACACAGATTGTTATCGTTGGTCTAGATAGTATGTAACCTACAGATGTAAAGGAATTCTGCTGTGGCTTAAGATAGCTCCCGGAGTGGGTGGTCACCTAACCCAGTTGTTGGCCTTGCAGCAGCAGCGCTGATGGCTACAGGCCTGGGCTGGGCCACAGTGATTTGGTGGGCAGGGAGTGGTGCGTGGTGGGTGGTGGAGAGGGAGATGGGAGGTGGCGGGACAGCATGCTCTGAAGGGCTGTGATTAGAGTAGCTGCCTCACAGAGCTCCGCCCCGGGCCCTGGCGCACAGAGAATTTAAGTGAGAGTCTGAGGACTGAAGGTGCAGTCGATCTACCTTTTCTCAGGCTCCAAATCCATCCATCAGCGCTTAATGGTGCAGATGCATCTTGGAAAAGCACTTTTAGTCTTCAGGCCCTTCTAGTTTTCCTTTCATTTTTCCATCAGTGTTCAGGGTTGACAAGGAGGTGGGCAGAATGGAAATGTTAGTAATCAGGGTTCCTGTTGAAGGAAGAGGGAGGGCGTTATTTAAAAAAAAAAATGCAGGACAGCAAGCCATCTGAATAGGATGAAGTGGAAAGGAGTTAAGAGCAAATGCCTTCCTTCTAGATCATTCCTATTCTTTCCTCTCTTTCGTCCTCTGCTTCTACTCCACTCCTTCCAACATGGGTGAGCAAACGTTATCATCTTAGCTCCAAAACCACACAGCTTAAGGAAGCAGGGTGTTAAGGGAAAAGAAAAGGCTCGCAATGAACCACCATTTGTGACATTTTAAGGACACTCCCTACCAGGCTTGCACGTCTCTATGCCAGGGCACCTTGTCATTGTCACCGTAATTCACTAACTCTAACTCCTCTGTCAAAGACTGGAAGCACACAGCTCAAATATGCACCACGGGAAGTCACAATCTCATGAAGTGGGTGGGTTTTCATGGAAACCATGTTGGAGAACTGCTTTTGACACAGGCAGAGTGGGAGACAGAGAGGGTCTGTCAGAGTCAAGCTGTTTAAAATCGAGAAGAAAATCTGCAAGGGTGATATGAGGTGGTGCTTCAAAGGAGAATGATGTGCACATCAAAGGATTAAGAAAGACCCTTGGGAAAACTGATCCAGCCCGGGGATATTTTTGTAAAAACCATTCTTTTTATGATCAGGCTGTAAAAACCAACCATGAAGCAGCAACGGTATGATACAGTTGTGTCAGAAAAGTTCACCCCCTCCCCCAAATAAATAATTCATACATTCTTGGTTTAGTCACAGATTTAGTTCTTATTTAGAAAATGATAGAACCTAAATCTACTTATATATAAAATTTAGAGAGTTTTAAAGTTTTTCACAGTTTTTGGTTTCACTTTTCCAGACACGTTCCAAACATTAAAACATTTAATTATTTAAGATGTTGTTCCCTATTAGAAGTGGATTCAAGGAAAAGTAGCTTTTTAGCCTCAGAGAACAAGGATCTCGTCGGTGGCATCCATGCACAGGGAAACAGAACATTTTTACAGTTTAGCAGTTGATCATTCCCCGGGTTGATGTTAAAAATGGAAGGAAGGTTTTTCAATCAAGGGTCCAAGCCAATAAAATTCACATTCCCTGGAGCTGTTCATGACCTAGATCGGTGGAAACTCTGCAAAAGTCTTAACTCCATCAACCACATTGCAGTCCCACTGTGGAGCATCTTTTCTGCAAACCAAGCTCTCAGAGAATACAAATTAAATATAGAAAGTAGTGAAAAACACAATTTTGGTGCTCCCTTAGATTACAACATAAACACACACATAGTCATTTATGAACTCCGAATAAAGAGCCTTTAGAAAACATAAATAACCTTCGACACGGCTTGCTAGGACTTGTCCGGAACAGATCCCATTTATTCCACGGGACTTTTTGTTTCAGGCATTGGCTGGTACATGAAAACAGCACTCACAGTAACAACGGTAACTATTTTAGTCATGGAGAAAACATTCATAGTTTCAAATGGGAAAAAAATGAAGCACTTTCTCAATAGAACAGTGTGATTCCTATTATCCTGGCTCCCATCTCTGCAGCTCTGCCAGGTGTCCTTGCTGGGAGACCGGCCTGGGGCAGCAGGAGAAGCGTGGAGACATGGGCTTGGCGAGCCCGAGTCGGACCATCTCCGGGCAATCAGAGCATGCTGACCGACCCACTCGGGGTCCGGGTTCTAGATCTGCCATCTATTCATCTGAACTAATGAATCTCATTTGTAAAAATAATCATCTTTTCATCTGGGTGTTGTCCGGGTGATAAAACAAGTAAAACAGCGGAGTGCCTGACTTACAGAGAGTGCTCACTAAAAATGCTGATTTTCTCACCCCTGCCACAATCATTATTATGAATATTTATCTGTAGTCCGGAGCTACGGAGTGACCTTGACTTTTTTTTTTTCAAAATGATTATTTAGTAACGCTCGATTGACATAACTCAAAACTCTGTGTTTTGTATCTGCTCTTACCCCAAGAATTTCGGTCCCCAGATTTTTTATGAATAGTCTCCTCTCTAACGAGTCATTTTATTAGCATGTAAATGAGTTCCAGATCTCATATCTTGAGCAACAGAAAAAGACCAACCACGTTTTATCGCTACATCTTCCTCCAGAAACTCTTCCTCCCATTTCTCTGCTACTTTTTTATACTGATAGCCAGGGGGCACGTGTGCTCACTGGAGAAAGCACCCCCGGGAGGGCGTGGTCAGGTACAATCCTCTGGCTCCTTCTCCATCCTGTCAGGATCTTAGGCGTGCATACAACATGCCTGATGGATTTTTCTTTTCTTTTTTTAAAGTCCCCCCCCTCCCATAGGGCATATGTACTTGCCAGAGAGAGACAGAGTCAGAAGGAAAGTGAGAAACCACCCTCCAAGGGGGGATGTCCATGCCACAATCCCTTCTCTTCCAGTCTTCTCTTGGGATTTTGAGCATGCATGCACTCACACGCCTGGTGTGATTTTCATGCCGCCGGATCTGGGACCCCAACCGTGGTCAGCCCTGTAGGCGTCCAGCACCATCACCACTACGCCACCTGCTGGCCCTGGCTGGCATGTTTCTCAGGCTGCCAGGGTCAGGATTCAAACCGCGGTCCACTGTGAGGGATCTGGCTCCTTATGCATGTGTGTTCAGTGGCTGCGCTACACGTAATCCTTCCCGACTCATGCTCCCATCTCCCCAAGCTGACACTAACTTCCTCATTGCCCACCAATGGCTGTCTCTGCTCTTTGCCCACGTGGCTCTTCAGTAAATCTTTGCAATATTCCTCCCGCCTGAAGTCTTTCTTCTCTTGGCTTCCATGACACCACATGCCCCTCTTCCTCCTCCCTCCCAGCTCCTCCTTTCTCACTCCATCGGCTGACTATCTCTAATCTGAACAGTCACTGAAGTGTGGGAGTTCCACAAGGATCAGCCCCTGGCTGCCCCGATAATCCCTCGAGTCACTTGGGATCAGGTAGAATGGATGCCTGTCTGCTGGAGAGACAGGTAGACGGGGAAGTACAGGGAGGGCACCGTTACCCAGCCCCGCCTGTGCCCTGCACCCCAGCTCCTCTTTCTATCTGCTCACAAGACATGGCCTCCTGGGTGCTGAAAAGGCGTGTGAGATCCAATGCGGGCTGGTTCGAACCCTGGGGGTGAAAGGAGCCAGATCTCACGTGGTCAGCTGGGGGTCCTGGCACCAGGACTTGGGTACCATGCTGAGTGCTACCAAATCTCAGCAGGATGCAGAGGTGGGGAGAGGAGACTGCAGCGTGACCATGCCCCAGGGAGCGTGCTTTCTCCCTCTCCCTCTCTCTATCTCTCTGGCATGTGCAAGTACCCTCTGGCAGTGAAGACAAAAAAGAAGACATCTAACATGCCTAAAGTGAACCCTGACCCCCACGTCGGCCTTACCTCGTATCTGCCCGGCCCCCAGGCGCCTGCTCTCAGTGAAAAGCATTGCTATCTACCTGACTACTCAAGCCGTCACCCCGAAAACTGCCGCATCTTCCCTTCCCTTCACCCTTGCTGTTTGTAGGCTCCATGAGCAAAATTTGCCCTCCTCTGCCCAGGGCTTCCCAGGTCCTGTGCAAGGCTCTCCATCAGACCGTGCCCCTGCTCTATATGAAGCCCTCTGATGGTGCACACCACACTTCCGGGCCCTGTGAAACCCAGGATGTTCCGGTCCCTGCCGCCCAGGTTCACTCCCCACCGCTCCTCTACCCTCCCCGCTACACGCTGCCATACTGGCCTCTGCCTTCCCTGGGACCCCCCTCTGCCTTCCCTGGGACCCCGCACTTCCTGCCCCTCCACCTGGAAGGGTCTTCCCCGGTGTTCACATGTCTGCTGCTCGTCGTCGGATCCCACTCCATGTTCCTGCTCAGACAGGGCTTCCCTGGCCTGTCCATCTGGACGACCCCAGGACTGTCCATCCAGAGGCGATGGTAACTGTCTGCCTTGCACAGCTGTGTTGCCGTCTGACACTTCAAGGTCACTGTCTCCTCTCACAGGCATGGGGGCCTCCCAGCAGATCTCTGGTTCACTGTCCCCAGTGGCCAGCACAGGGTGAGCCCTCAGCAGCGATTTGACCAGTGGAGGAGTCATGGAACACTCAGTTGCCAAATCTTTGTGTAAGGATACTCCCTTTATACGGGGCCGGCAAGTGGCGTGGTGGTTAAAGGCGCTGGACTCCCACATGGGCGACCACGGTTCGAGCCTCGGACCTGGTGGCTTGCTTTCTCACTTCCTCTCTGTCTCTCTGTCTCTCTCTGATCAAACTGAAAAATAATAATGATAATAATGAATAAAGTTAAATAAAATAATTCTTAAAAAAAAAAAAAGGATACTCCCTTTATAAATGAGGACCAGCACTTGGCATAATGGCTGTGTCACTAAACTCCCATGTAGTCCACTGCAGTTCGAGTCCCAGACCCAGTGGCTTAAATTCACGCTGGGCGCATGTGCATGCGTGCCCAAGATCCTGAGAGGAGAATGGAGGAGAAGAGATTATAGCCTGGCCATCCCCCGGGTGGTGATTTCTTGCTTTCTATCTCTCTGTCTCTCTCTGTTGTTCTGGCAAGTGCACATGCCCTATAGCAGAAACCTCTCCAAAAAAAAAAAAATGGCGTATTGGTTACGTCACTGGACTCCCACATAGCTGACAATAGTTCGAGCCCCAGATCCGGCAGCCTGAAACTCACACTGGGTGCATGTGCGTGTGTGCCCAAAATCCCAAGAGGAGAAAGGGGGAGAAGAGATTGTGGTGTGGCCATTGATTTTTTTGCTTTCTGTCTGTCTCTCCGGCAAGCACACACACACGATAACAAAAAATCTCTCTTACAGAAAAAAAAAAAATCTTGTTTTTTTGGGAGAGAGGGATGTGAAATAGGGGTTATTGGTAGCAATGTTTATTTATTTCAAGGGAAAATGAACTAAAACAACAAGTAATTTTTGTATTAGATATCCCCCTCTTGGCTGCTCAGAATTCATATGCAACTTCAAGGCTAAATAAAATAAGTAGGTGTAAAATGAGTAACACAGGAGCTCAGTGCTTTGGATGACCTGCCAGCGTTCCCAAAAGTGCCTTCTCTGGGCGAGGTTTGTGTCATTCTGCACGCGCGCTCTCAGCAACCTCCGAGCTCCAACGCATCAGGACACAAACTACGGAGGGGGCAAAGCAGACCATCCCTCAACCCCAAAGAGCTGACAGTCTAGAGAACCCAGAGACAAAAACAGACAGCAGCAATCCTCAGGAGTTTTTGACCTGCTAGAAACAGCAGGTAACTTCGCAGTCCTGGGCAGGGGCACCTGCGCTGAGCAAGCCTTCCTAGAGGCACAACGGGCTGACCCTGACGGCACGAGCAGGGGAGGACTGCAGGGGAGAGGGCGAGCACTCGAGACCAAGTCCGGGACAGGCAAGCACGTCGAGCGACTCAGGCTTGTGTGTGAGTCGGCCAGGCCTGCCACGACGAAGCCAGAGGTGAGTGGTGGAGAGCACAGACGCTGGTGGCCGTCCTCCTGCTGTGTCCTCACACGGTTGTTCTTCTCTCATAAGGACTTTGCCAATCACACTGGGTTACCACGCACGTGACCAACCCCATTTTAACGTAATGACCTCTTTAAAGATGGTCTCTAAATACAGCCACATTCTGAGATAAGGCTTTAGGACGCCAACCTGGATTTCAGAAGAACACAATTCTTCCAAAGCACATAGCATTAGAAAATAGAGAAGGGAATTTTAGTGTAAAAACACAGGTTATCACGTGACAGGAATGCACCCGAACATGTAAAACATTTCTCGTTCTCCCTACCCACCCCTCCTGCTTACTTCATTTGCCAGAGGATACATGCTCTTATCAGAGGAGACAGAGGCACAGACAGAGCAAAAGGACCTCCCTGTGAGGTGTGGCCATCCTGTTGGGATTTGGGGCACGCCTACACACACAGCGTGTTTCCCCAGCTGCTGGGGCCAGGATTCAAGTGCAGTTAGCCGCAGATGCTAACAGCACGACAGGGGTGGCACATTACCCCCACCCCTTTTTCACTTTTTTTGTTATAGGGCACGTGTGCTCACCAGAGAGAGACAGAGAGATAGGGAGACAGAAAGTGAGAAGTCATCCCTCGTGGGGATGACCACATAGCAATCCCTTCAACTCCATTCTCCTCCTGAGATTTTGGGCACCCACACACAAGCACCTAGAATGATTTTCAAGCTGCCAGGTTGGCCATGTGGGAGTCTAGCACCACTTTTTATCTCTGCTTCTCTCTCTTTTATATAATTGTATGTGCAGTTTAAAGAGTCGTAATAATAACCATCTGTGTGACTCCTCCCTAAGAAACAGGCCCTCCTATTACTCTCAGGACTTCGGGCAGGCGCGCGTGCCTTCATGAACTGCTGTCCTTTTTCACCAGCAGGTACGACCCGCGGAGTCGTGAACGGGTGCCCGCGTTTGCGTCAGTCTGCTGCTGGGTCTCTATACCTTCTGCTGCTCTGTCTGCCCTCTGCCATTATGGGGCGCCTGCATCACTGTGGCTCTCCAGCAAGCTTTGGTAACTAACCAATGCGCTCCTTCAGGAGTCTCTAGGCTGTTGTCACCCTTTGTCCTTTGTACATCTTACAACGATTTTGTCAAATTCTGGGCAACAAGGGACAGGGGAGCTCCTTTGGGATCTTGAGTTTAAGTGACCAGATTAGAAACAATTGATAATGGGGCCAGCAGTTGGCATAATAGTTACATTGCTGGACTCCCATGTAGTCGATTGTGGTTCAAGTCCTGGACCCAGTGGCCTAAATCTCACACTGGGCGCATGGGTCCATGCCCAAAATCCTGATAAGGGAATGGAAGAGAAGGGATTCTGGTGTGTCCATCCCCTCCCTACCCTGGGGAGTGTGTGTGTGTGTGTTTGTGTGTGATTTCTCACTTTCTATCTCTCTGTCTCTCTCTGTGTCTGGTGTGTGCACGTGCCCTATAGCAAAAAGCTCTCTAAAAAAGAAACAATTGATACTGAGTCATTCCACTTAGAAACAATACAACTTCCCATTTACTTAGCCTTCTTTTGAATGTCAATCCACAAACTTCTAAAAGGTTTTCAAAAAGAGCTTGCTCATTCTGGAAGATTCTTCCAGTTACTGCTATAAATGATATCTTTTCAAAATTACATTTTCTAACTACCTCTGCTGATACAGTCAGTGCAATTCGCATTTGTGCATTGATTTTGTATTCAGCAACCTAGCCAAATTCTCTTATTGATTTTCATAATTTTTCCATAGATTCTTTTGGGTTTTCTATGTACATAATCATATCATCAATAAATAATGAGATGTTCCTTCCTTCCTTTTTAATTCTCATACCTTTTATTTCCCCTCCCTGGGTAGGCTCTTCAGGAGAATGTCGAACAGAAGGAGCGATTGTGGACGTGTTTGTGTGGATCTTGGAGGAACGTTGTTTTGTTTTGTTTCGTTTTAACTTTGCCAGAGGTACTTGCCCTCACCAGAGAGAGGGAGAGGAGAAAAGCACCCACAATGGGGCATGGTCATACTTTAAGCCCTTCTCCTGGAGAAACGTTTACACTTTTTACCATTAGGAATTAATTTTGCTCTAGAAGAAGATCCTTTCTAGGCCTGGTTTACAAAGTACTTTTTATTATGAATAGATATTGAATTTTACAAATATATTTTCTTTTTCTTTCTTTTCTTTTCTTTTTTTTGGGGGGGAAAGGTTTTCACTATAGGGCGCGTGCGCTCGCCAGACAGAGAGAGACATAGAGACAGAAAGCGAGAAATCACCCCCCAGGGGGGATGGTCACGCCGCACTCCCTTCTCCTCCATTCTCCTCTTGGGATCTTGGGCACACACGCACACGCGCCCGGCGTGAGTTTTAAGCCACCAGGTCTGGGACGCGAACCGCGGTCGACTACCTGGGAGCCCAGCAACATAGCCATCATGCTAACTGCTGGTTCCCTATATTTTCTTTCTTTCTTTTTACAATCTGCTACAGGGCACGTGTGCTCACCAGAAAGAGACAGAGAGATGGCAAGCGAGAAAGTACCTCCCATGGTGAATGGCCATGCCTCAGTGGCTTCTTTCATGTCTTTCTCCTCTTGGGATTTTGGGCTCTCACACATGTGTGCCCGGCATGCTTTTCAAGCTGTTGGGTCTAGGACTCAAATGATGTAGTTGGCCATGTGGGATCCAGCTCGTTAACCACGGGCGGGCCCCACCAATGTATTTCTTGGTCTATGCTGTTTGATTATTACTGATTATGCTTTAATCAGTTAATGTGGTAAATACATCCATCCCCTTTCCAACGTGAAGCGCACCGAAGGGTACCCTCGTTTAGACTTCTGCACCCAGTTCACGTTTTTTCTGTGTCATACATCCTTCCCGGTTTTGATGTGGAGATCATGCTGACCCAGTGAACAAATTACAGGGAGTTTCTGCTTCTCCTTTCTATGGAGGTGTCTGTGTGCTTTGGGAATCCCCTGCTCTTCGGGCGTGGTGACAGGAGCAGCGGGTAGGCCCCAGTGCACTGGCTGCTGGGAGGGGCTTGGACCTCCTCGCGCTGACACGGGACTTGACACCTGCAGCAGCTGTGTGCCGTGGCCGTGCTGTGACTTTACGCAGAGCGATACGTAGGTGGCCTCGTGGGAGGCTGATCCAGGGAAGTAACGGTGGAAAAGTGGCCATGGCAGAGGTTGTTGCCCACCCGGAAGCCCAGTAACCTGAGATGACCTGAGATGAAGGGTGGGCGTGCTGGGGACACAGCTGAGTGCGGTGTGGGGGATAGCCAGAGACTGGGTGGGAAGGCGAAGTGTACTTGGTCTCTAGCCCCAGGTCCTTACACGGACCTCCCCCAACCCTTGGAATTTCTTGAGTAGTAGGAGTGATAAGAGCATCTTAAGTTAAAACGTAGTTGATCTTAGTCCCCAATTCCCCTCCTACAGAATCTTCAGGGTGATAAAAGTATCTTTTTCTTCCTTCCTTCCTTCCTTCCTTCCTTCCTTCCTTTTCTTTTCTTTTCTTTTCTTTTCTTTTCTTTTCTTTTCTTTTCTTTTTCCTTTCTTCTTTCTTTCTTTTTTTCCTTCCTCCCTCCCTCTCTCCTTTCTTTCTTTCTCTTCCTGCCTTTCTTCCTTCCTCTCCCTCTCTTCTTTCTTTCTCTCCTCTCTCTCTCTCTCTCTCTCTCCCTCCTTCCTTCCTTTCTCTCTCTCTTTTTTATCCCCAGAGGTCTGGGACTTGAACTGTGATCTGTCATGTGGGACTCCAATGCCTTAACCACCACGCCATCTGCTGGCCCACACTGTCTATTAAACGTGACTGTGAAGATTCATTTTCCCAGGAGTTTTAGAAAATAAATGACCAGTTTTATCATCAGCACATTACCTTGGGCCTCCTTTTAGAATTTTATTAAATTGCTTAAGTCCGCTTGAAATTTGTGAATTACGGTGTTGAGGTTTTACATAATTTGGAGGTATTTAAATCTTCAATGATCAAAAATGACTTCCAGCCAAAGAAAAGCTGAAAGGTCAGTAGGGGTTAGGGAGCAAGGGCCAGCCTTAGGTCCTAGAGAATATGCTGTCGGGAGAGGGGGGCTTCACTGTGGGCAAGCCACACAAACTCGGCCATCGGGGACAGCAGCATATGAAGGCACGGGGTCTGGGGCCGGATGGTGGCTCCGTGTCATATACATGCTCTGCGAGGCTGATCCACATGGGAAGGTTCTAGGTTTGTGTCCCGAGACATCCATGATTCCAGGATGGCTGCATCTGGGGGCGGATTGCAGCATCGAAACCCTGTCGGGGATGCTGTCTGTGTCTGTATCTCTATCTCTCATTCATGGAAGAAATAAGTAAATAAACTTTAAAAAATTTAGTTCAAAAAAAGGGGGCTGTTAGCAGATACTTGGAAATATTCCGTAACACGGGCTGATTTGGTGAGCTAATTGGGGAAAGGCAGAAGAACCTGGTCTCCCCCTAAGCATCTGGCCGAGAAAATCCAGGGGTTCCTGGACTTGGACAGGACGGCTTCAAACACGTTGGAGGCAGAAGTAAAGGGTAACTTCATCTGGTGCAAGCATATCTTGAAATACATTTGCAGTGTTTTCATAATTCACATTTTCCGTGAACTTTTGAAGGTGTCTCGTATAACATTAGACACAAAAGAAACATAAATCAAGCATAAAAATCCAGTTCTTTCCCCCAGGTTTTTGCCATTAGGTACATGCCCTCACCAGAGAGAGTCAGAGGGAAAGTCAGAGGTTGCCCCTGGGGCGATGGTCATGCGGCAATCCCTTTTCCTCCGTTCTCCTCTTGGTATTCTGGCCATGCATGTACAGCCCCCACCCCTATGATTCTCAAGCTGAGAGATCTGAGACTCTAACCATACAGCCAGTGATGTGGAATCCAGCACCTCAACTCCATGCTGCATGCTGGTGCTCAAAATCCAGTTTTTCTTTTTTTTCGAGAGAGAGAATTTTGCTATAGGGCACGTGCACTCACCAAAGAGATAGAGAGATAGAAAGTGAGAAATCACCGCCCCCCCCCCAGGTTGGATAGCCATGCTGCAATCCCTTCTCCATGCTACTCTTGGGATCGTGGGCATGCACACATATGCACCCGGCATGAGTTTAAGCTGCTGTGTCCAGAACTCAAACCACGGTCGACTCTGTGGAAGTCCAGTGATGTAACTGTTGGGCCATTTGCTGGTCCCCTAGATCTAATTTTTTTATTTTTGGAGAGGTTTTTGCTATAGGGTGCATGTGCTCACCAGAAAGACAGAGAGACAGAGACAGAAAGTGAGAAATCACCCCCCAGGGGGATAGCCACACCGCAATCCCTTCTCCTCCATTTTCCTCCAGGGATCTTGGGCACACACACACATGCGCCCAGCATGAGTTTAAGCCATCGGGTCCAGGACTCAAGCCGCGGTTTACTACATGGGTGTCCAGCGACATAGCCATTACGTCAACTGCAGGTCCTGATCTAATGTTTTTAACAAGAAAAATTCATAGAATTGAATCTTACAATAACTGGTAAGAAAATGTTTTTGTTTTTCTTATTTTTTCAGAAGTTTCTAATATTGAGTTGTCTGAAGAGTCATGCTTTTCTATACAAAAATGCATCTTGACTTTTCTGAGGACCCTATACATTTACAAGAGGAAAACTTTCTTAAAAATAAATATCTGACATAGGGTGTCTGTGTGTGCTTGTTGGGGAGAGAGACAGGGAGAGTGAGAGAAGGAAAATAAGAAAACACTCCCCATGAAGGAGGTTCACGCCATCTTCCTCATTCCTCCCTCCTATTGGGATTTCGGGCACCCACCCAATGTGTTTTTCAGGCTGCTGGATCTGAGACTTGAACCGTGCAGCTGGTTATGTAGAATCCAGCTGCCTTAACCACCACACCATTGGCTGGAACAAGAGGAGAACTCCCCATGACTGCAGGTAGGAAACTGCTGCAGAGCCTCCTCCTGAAATTACACATTCCATCAGGGTTCATACGCATTGTTTGAAAAGTTAAAATGGGAGATGAACTTCTTTCTCCTGGGAGAGAGTCTTCTAAATTTGTGTGTAGGGTAGCAGTGGGGCTTTGGGATATGCCAATTTTATGGTGAACTTTTCCAGACATTCAAATCAGATTCAGGTTTCACATTTGCATTGTCTGAGAGGCCATATTAAGTGGAGGGATTTTCTGCAAGAAAAGAGGCTTCATCTAGTTTCATCAAGATTGTTTCCACTAACACCACTGAATTTGAGATAGGCACAAATTATATAGCCATATTTTCCCATGTTAATCATCAAACATTTTCCCAATAGGAAAAACAATATTTTCAAAAGAAGAAAGCGATCATAACTTGGGTTTCCTACTAATATAATTCAGCAATGAGTTAGCAAATACACAATTTCTAAATTACCCAGGAGGTTGTCTGAGGTGATTTTTAAGGTCTCTTCCAAGAGTCTGTCGCTCTAACATTGTGAGCTGTTTGTGAGGAATTGGTGTAACCTACAAATCACACTCTACGGGGCTCAGTTTAACGCTGCGCCCGCTTTCACATCCAAGTGTCATTAGATTGTCATCGAAAGACTGAAGACACATAAAAATGGTCACACATTCGTCAAAGCGCTTCTGTCTCCTATTACCATCCTCTTTTTTTTCTTTTAATTTCTTCAGAGCGAGAGGGAGAGGCACTTCTAACAGGTCTCCACCCCGACCCTCTCCAGTCTCTGTGGGCCCAGATGACAGGCACACATGCCCCGTGTGCTCAGGGAGGTTCAGGGACGTCAACCCAAGACCTTTCTCATGTGGGTGCTGTTGGGCCACCACTGTACCACCACCCGGCCCCTCCCACTTTCTTCTTAAATACAAAAGGAATAACCGAGGTGTGGCTCTGTCGGTTCTGGCTGGACAACAATTTTTTTGTTTTATTTTATTTTTGAGGTTTTTACCTTAGGGCGTGTGTACTCCCTGGCTGGACAACAATTTTTTTGTTTTATTTTGTTTTTGAGGTTTTTACCTTAGGGTGTGTATACTCTCCAGGGAGAGAGATACAGAGACAATGAGGGGAAAAGTAAGAAATCACTGCGGGGAGAGGTGGCCACGCCACAATCCCTTCTCCTTTATTCTCCTCCTGGGATCTTGGGCACTCAAGCACATGTGCTCACCATGATTTTACAGCCACCAGGTCCAGGACTCGAACTACGGTTGGCCATGTAGGAGTCCAGCGATGTAAACTCTACGTCCCTGATGATCCCTGGACCACAATTTTTATGAACTAGGATTAGCATCTGGGTGAGGAGGCGACAGGATACTGCGTGGAGCAGGTGGAGGAAGGAACTTTTAATGCTGGAATATTACAGCGGAACTTCACAGAGGAACATTTAGTGCTGTAAATTAGCTGCAAGCTTAAAATTGAACTGAGAAACATCCTGTAACTCGGGAAAGTGTCGACAGGCAAACTCAACAGCATACAGTGGTAAAACAGAAGTGGGCCTTGATTTTCCTTTGTCTGAGCAAGTAAACTTAAGTATGTGTAATTTATAAAGAGCGTCTGGAAAACGGGATGGCACAGGCTGAAATATATCGTAAATAATATGCTTTTATCCAGCTCTTCACCCTTCCATCTGGATTTCTCTAAACACAGTATCGCTTACATACATCAGAATCTTTTAAAGAGGTAAAATTGCCCTGAAGAATTATGAAGGCTATATAAAAAGTAAGCACTAAAAACTTTTAGCTATAAATTTGTAGCCTGGGAAATCTTCCTCATATTAACCGACTTCTTAAAAATAATGTTTTATATTGTAGCATGGAGAAAATGAACATAAATACAATTTTTATTCAAGCTATCATAATGGTTTCTATCTTCTCTGAAAAGAAAATGTTAATTTAAGGTTCTCCTTAAGATATATTCCAATTCTCCAGTCGTAGCTTTTTCCTACATCGGAACGAATTCGAGTGCCTTTGACACAGCCATAAGAATATTGAAGAGCGTATGTTGTAAATAGAGCAGAACGGGCCCAGCCGCCGTGACACGGTGGTGGTAGGGCACAGCCGCATGAGTCTGGGGTGGCGTGGGGACCCAAACACTCCAGGCACCCTCATGCACACCTGTGATCCCGGCAGGCTGGGAAGCGTGTGGCGACGGGTCAACACCTGCTCAGGGTACATCTCTCGTCTTTCTAGAAAGAAAAGAAAGAAGAGAGAAAGAGAGAAAGGAAGGAGGAAGGAAGGGAGGGGAGGAAAAAAGGAAGACATAGAAAATAAAAAAGAAAAGGAGAAAGAGAAAAAACAAAGAGAAAATAGGAAAGAAAAAGAAAAAAGAAAATAAACTTTTTTAAAGAGAGATTTTTGCTATAGGGCGCATGTGTTCGCCAGAGAGACAGAGAGACAGAAAGCAAAAAATCACCACCTGGGAGATGGCCACATCACAGTCCCTTCCTTTTCCTCTCTGGATTTTGGGCATACACGCATATGCACCTGGCATGAGTTTGAAGCTGCCCGGCCTGGCCCAGGACTCAAACCGTGGTCGACTACATGGGAGTCTAGCAACGTAACCATTATGCCCTCTACTGGTCCCAAGAAAGAAACTTTTTTTTTTTTTCTGAGAGGTTTTTGCTAGAGGGCATGTGCACTCACCAGAGACAGAGACAGAGAGACAGAAAGTGAGAAATCATCCTCAGGGGAGATGGCCACGCCCAATCCCTTCTCCTCCATTCTCTTTTCGGGATCTTGGGCATGCACGCACACAACCCTGGCGTGAGTTTAAGCCACCAGGGCCAGGACTCAAACCACGATCAACTACATGGGAGTCCAGCGACATAGCTATTATGCCAGCTGCTGTCCCCGGTGTCCCCTATTATTATCAGAATTGTTGGTGAGGAAAAGACTGTGGAGCACATGGACACAATGGTGCCGAGAGATTTGAACTGATGAAGTCACTCCAACGAAGCTCAGGGCTGTGAGGAAACCCTGTCTCCCATTCCTGCGGAGACCTGCACTCAGGAGCCAGAACTGACAGCTTGATCAAATGCGGGAGGGCCCCCAGCCCCAGGCTCAGACCCTGCAGGCTTGCACAGCCTCCCACCCCCTGCCCCTGTTATCAGTCTCTTCCCGGCTCCCTTCACCGTGTCACTTGAGGTCACCTCCAGCCACTTGACTGTTTCTGTGTTTGGTTGTTTTTCTGCCGCTTCCCAGATTTCTGTCAGCAAGCCAGCTTTACAGATCGCTTGGCTGCGATTAGTATCTGTCGTCTTCCTTTGAAACTGTGATTCACAGTGTACACCCTCTAACCAGAGCCTCGCAGCCCACAAGACTGAAAGCCGGCTTTGAAAACAAACTGCAGAACAGGCCGTCAGCCGGCTCACGCAGCAGCTCAGATGGGCACGTGTAATTAGTGGACACGCTCTTAGCCCAAGTGCTTTCAGGTGCTGATCAGATGGAGATGTCACCTCACACCTCCAGGGAGCCCACGACAAACCCAGCAGGCTGAGGAAACATAACTGTGAAGGAAAGCCGTGCCAGCCCCCCTCAGAGTAGCCTTACGAAGTGTGCAAGGTGTTGCCCTTCCCTTCCTGTCTTCTCTCTCCTCTCACTGCCAGAGCGCATGTGCACTCACCAAAGAGAGAGACACAGAGACAGAGACAGACGGAGGGGGGAAGTATCCTGCCCTGGGGTGAGATTAATCCTTTCTGCACCTCTCCATCTCTGGGGGACTTTAGACGCCCAGGCACACCATGCCCAGCGTGCTTGTTAAGCTGCCAGGGCCAGGATTCAAACTGTGGTCAGCCATGTGGATCCAGTCCCTTAACCACTAGGCCACGAGGCCAGCCCTGATCTTTCCCACTTCTAAGGCAAAGTGGATTATGTCCAGCTCACAGGGTCATTGGCTCACACATCTTTAACTCTACACAGAGCTTACCTCTTTTCGTCCCGCTCTTCTGTGGGCAGGATGGAACCATAGCATTTGTTCTTGGTATTTCTTGCTGGTTAAATAAGGTACCGTGTGCCAGGCCAGCAGGTGGCATGGTGGTTAAGGCACTGGATTCCCACAGTGTCAATCCCACGGTTTGAGTCCTGGACCAAGTGACTTGAAAATCACACTGGGTGCATGTGTGTGTGCGCCAAACCCAAGGGGAGCATGGTGGAGAAGGGACTGCAGTGTGGCCATCCCCCCCGGGGGTGATTTCTCACTTTCCTCTCTCGCTCTGTCTCTCTGGTGAGTACATGCGGCCTATGGCAAAAGTCTGAAGAAAAGAAAAGGTAATATATGTCAACACCTAGTGCCACACTAGGGACAGAGAGACCATCCAGGAGACATTGGCTGTTGTTCACAGCATGACCCGCACCATGCGACTTGCCTGAGGGGTTACAGTACCAATGTGCCATGTCTACCACCTGTCCACGACAGTGTTGTGACAACCCTGGCCTCTTGTGAATTATCCCCAGTGGTTCAGAGACCCTCCTGGGGTGTCATGGGTCAGTTGGAGGAGTTTCTTGGCAGCTGCAAGGGAGACATCGTTTCCCTCCATGTGGTCCCAAAGCCCCCTCAGTGACTCCTGAATGTCTAGACGCTCTGACAACAGCTACACAGCCCCACGTGTCTACCCTGGATGGGGCCATCGGCTTGCTCCCAGGGCCTGCAGGCCCTCTGGGGCCACCACTGTGTCCTCCCCTTCATCCACACATCACATGATGTCTTGAGGGGACCCCCATGAAACAGGTCTCTTACCACCTGCTCCATCCAGGACTCCAGCCCGAGCCCCTGGACAGAGAGCGGGGTGCACTCTCTCCACGGCTCATCTGGGGCCCCTTTCTCTCACCCAGCATGTCCCCTACAATGAATGATTTCCTGAGGTTTCTCATTCCTCAAGCAGACAGGCCCAGTGGCTCTTACAAGCTGTCCTCCAAAATTCCGGGACAGTCACATTTTCAGACTGGGATTCTACCAGGATATTCTGGAAGGCAGCAGACATACATGGGGGGCAGAGCAAGGGGAGCACTCCCAGTCCCACCTACTGCTGGGTCAGCTTGGGTAGCCACTCACCGTTCTGTGCCTCAGCTTCCCCTGTGTAAATGGAGATCATCCGACCCCCTCCCAGGGTGCAAGAAAGACGGGCTGAAATGACCCACGTGAAGTGCTCTGCACGGGTCAAGTGCATTTGGCTCTCGCGATGACTGTGGTCAGCCAGTCCTGGTTCCACACCCAGATCCTTGCCCCAGGCCGACTCCAGCCAGACTTCCCCCCACCCCCACCTTCTGCAGAACTGTCCCCCCTCCTCTCCTAAACCATCACAAGATCCTGCCATTTCTTTTTTTTTTTTGGAGAGATTTTCGCTATAGGGCGTGTGCGCTCACCAGGCAGACAGAGACATAGAGGCAGAAAGTGAGAAATCACCCCCCAGGGGAGATGGTCACGCCACAATCCCTTCTCCTCCATTCTCCCCTCGGGATCTTGGGCATGCATGCACACACGCCCGGCGTGAGTTTTAATCCACCGGGTCCGGGACACAAACCGCGGTTGACTACATGGGAGTCCAGCGACATAGCCATTACACTAACTGCTGGTTCCCAAGATCCTGCCATTTCTAGCCCAGACACAGCTCCAGAGTCCACCTGCCCTCCTCTCTGCCCTGCTCCTGTGGTCCTGCAGGCCTTCGCAGGGCCCGGGTCTGTCCCAGATCCTACCTAGGCATAAGCCCCTGCTCAGAGCTGCAAGGAGTCTACCAGCTCCCTCTCGCCTGCAGGAAACGGCCATGCTTGGCCCCTTGGATAGACACACAGGCCTGCACTGCCAGACCCACGGTGCAGCTCTCGTTCCAAGGGCTCCTTGCTTACACCTGTGTGTGTGTGCTCACATGCATGTGACACCTGTGGTATTTTAGACAGGGCTTCGCTAGGTCCTGATCCTCCTTCTTCAGCCCCCCAAGTGGTGGGACTGCAGGCACACGGCATCACCCCTGGCTTTTCAGGGTGTACTGGGAACCGATCCAGGCCACCCATGTGGTCTCAGCTTGCTGAGTACCAGCGTCGACCAGTGTACGCCACCGCAACTGGACCCATTCGAGGCTCTTTGAATGAACTTCATCAACTCGGGCAAACATCTCCCACTGTCTCACCAGACCCCTGGCTGTGCAGGGCTTATCCCATGCCTCTTCCTTCGTGAGTCATCTCAAGCTTCTGGGGCCTGACCTATGGCTCTCTCTCTTGGAAATGAGTCAGCGGCCCTCTGAGTCTGAGCAGCAGAGCGGTGAGTAATTGCTGTCCTTGCTGGTCAGCTCAGCCCCACGGGTGTGGCATGGCGTGGGAGTTTCTCTTCCCATCAGAGAAGGAATACCAGGCATCTGTCATCCCCAGCTCCTCGCCCATCTAGTTAGTAAGTTAGGGTCGTCGTTGACTGTTGACCCTTTGACATTCTGTCCCTTGTCCTTCTCTCCTGTTTGAATCTTGGCAAACTCCTACCCATCCCTCGAGGAATATCACCTACCCAATGAAGCTTTTTCAGCCTCCCAGGATGACCTCCAGTTCACTTTCCACATGTTTGACATTCATGTAGCTTCTTCCCTAGCTTCCGCTGATTTTTTTTTTTTTTAGAGGGTTTTGCCTTAGGACATATGAGCTCTCTGGAGAGAGAGAGACAGAAACAGTGAGAGGGAAAGTGAGAATTACACCCCAGGAGGGATGGTCATGCTGTAATTCCTTCTCCTCCATTTCTCCTCCTAGGATCTTGAGCGTGCACACACATGTGCCCAGCATGATTTTGAAGCCACTGGGTCCAGGACTCGAACTTTGGTCAGCTGTGTGGGAGTCCAGTGACATAACCACTATGCCATCTGCTGGTCCCTGTCTACTGATCCAATTTCATTCAACCCCTAGAAAAATGACATAGTAAATTAATCAATATTTGATGAATGGATGAATGAATTAAAGTTCTTGGTTTTGTTTTTCTTTCTCTTGTGTTTAAGTCACAGTGCCAAAACATATTATTCTGAGAAAGTAGGGAAAAGCACGTTTCTGAAAGGTTGATTCTCAGAGATTTGAAACAAGTTCCCTGATAAATCTAAAATGAGTGACCTGAACTATCAGAACGCTTCCCTAATTCTCTTTTTCGCTTTGTGTGTGGAAACCAGGGCCTTACGCACCAACAGAAAGAACCAGCGATATCAGAGCCTGTGACGGTCATTGTATAAGGGGGATTTAAGCCATCTCGCTAAAATGCAAGATTCCTGTTATTTTATAGCTTTAGTGAAACAAAGGCCTTGAAAACAAATTCCTTTTTTTAAAGAATTTTTTAAATTTAACTTTATTTATTCATTTGTTTATTTCAATTAGAATAGAGAGGGACAGGGAGAGAGAGAGAAAGAGAAAGCCGCCAAGCCCAGGACTCCAACTGCGATCAGTCATGTGGGAATCCAGCAAACCACGCCACCTGCCAGCACCCCCTGAAAACAAATTCGTGCTTCTGAGGAAACACAGAATCTTTTCTAGCTGCAGCCCTTCTTCAACAGAGTAAGATAGTCCAAGACAAGAGGGCTTGAAGCTCATGACAAAAGAACAATGCTGTGGGAACAGTACCATTAAATGCAGCTGGTGCCCTGGGACGCAAGCCCTGTGCTAAGGACTTTCTAAGCGCGAACACACGCAGTCCTCGCCACGCTCGTGCCACAGGGTGTCCAGTCAGGGCTCTGGAGCCCGAGTCACCCTTCGCTGTGGTGTGAGTGTGTGCCCCAAAGTTCACATGTTGGAAGTGAGTCCCTAAGGTGACCGTGCAGGGGTGAGGCCTCTAGGAGGCGATGAGGTCACGGGGACCTGCCCTCACAGGAGGGTTAATGACTCACACAAGGGGCTCCTCACTGAAGGGTGAGCTTAACTCTCTCTCACCTTCCTTCCCCTTCTCTCCCTCTTGACCTTGGATTTCCCAACCTCCAGACTATAAAAAATAAACATCGGGGAACCAGCAGTTAGCGTAATGGCTATGTCATTGGACTCCCGCGTAGTCAACCGCGGTTCGCATCCCGGACCCGGTGGCTTAAAACCCACACCGGGCGTGTGTGCGTGTGTGCCCAAGATCCCGAGAGGAGAATGGAGGAGAAGGGATTGCGGCGTGGCCATCCCCTCTGGGGGGTGATTTCTTGCTTTCTGTCTCTCTGTCTCTCTCTGTCTATCTGGCGAGTGCACGCGTCCTATAGTGAAAAACCTCTCAAAAAATAAATAAATAAATAAAAATAAGCATCGATTTTTTATAAGTTACATTGTCTCAGGTATTCTGTTATAGCAGCCCAAAATGGATGAAGACAACCTCCTAAAAAGCAAAGAAAAACAAAAAACCGCACAGTGGTGCAGTGGTATAGCATCCCGCTTTGCCAGGCTGACCTGCATGGGAGGGTTCCAGGTTCGAGCTCAGTGCCCTGAGCGCACTGCATACACATGCGCCCATGATCTGGGGCTGGCTGACTCGGAGGTGGGTCGTGGCCGTGGTGTGGTCCTGTTGGAGGTGCCACGGAGGTGGGTCATGGTGGTGGTGTGGTCCTGTTGGAGCTGGTGTCTCTCTGTCTCTTTTTCTCTCTTTCACTCTCTTGGTCCTGGAAGAAATAAACAAGTAAAAGAAAATGTCAGAAAAAGAAAAAAAATTTTTTTGGAGAGGTTTTTGCTATAGGGCGCATGCGCTCCCAGACAGACAGAGAGATAGAAAGCCAGAAATCACCCCCCAGGGGGGATGGCCACACCACAATCCCTTCTCCTCCATTCTCCTCTCGGGATCTTGGGCACGCACGCACATGCATCCGGCGTGGGTTTAAGCTACCAGGTCCGGGACTCGAACCGCCATTGACTACGTGGGAGTCCAGCGACATAGCCATTATGCTAACTGCTGGTCCCCATCCACCATTCTTCACAAAAACGAACAAATAAAATCTGGGAAACAACAACAAAAGAACGAGCAAAGTAAACCTTTCCTGCGATGATTCAGGGTAGGTAGAGTCAAGTTTGGGTGTTTTTCCCCCGCAAATGTCACTGCTGCAGAAGGAGTTCTCGCAAAGGACAGGGACTTTGCCAACGAGTCTCTCACAACAAGGATGAAGACAAAGCTTCAGAGACCTCCGCTGTGGGAGAGGGGCCGGAGCCACTAGCGGGCACAGGAGCTGAAGCAACACCAGCAGCAAGATCTCCTGGTTTATCTTAAATGACAGGTATTTACCACAATCTGAATAGCTCTTAGGGTTCTCCAAGATCAAACTGGAGTAAACTGAAATAAGATATAAATGCACGCAAGTGCTTAGGAGAGGACCTCCTGTCGTATTTCAAAACAGAAAGGCCAGCCCGTGACTGGTTCTGGAGAGCAGCCTGACTCTTGGACCTGACTCAGGAGCGAGTTCCCTTCTCACGGGTGTGGCGCCCTGCCCTCTGCACCTACATGTCCCGAGAGGCATCAACCTGCTCCCGAAATCCAAAGCCACACCGTGTCGGCGCAGGACTCCTGTGTCAATATTTGTTCCAGAGACTGTGTCTGAACAGCAGGTACGACCCATTTTCTAGCAGGCGGTAAGATGAGAAGGAGAATTAATTGCATGCGTTGAGAGAACTTGTCACAGGAGCCCAGACAATTCGGGCGGCTGGTCACAGCACTCACTCAATGGCTTTCCCTGCTCCCACTAGCAGTCTTCCTCCCCTCCCCCAGCCCTGGGAGTTAAAGGCTGTGCCACCTGGGGTTGTCTTACTCAACGTGTTTCCAGATTGCTCTGAAGCCTCCTTTTGCAACGCTGAGCTTGAATAGTGGAAAGAAGGAAAGGGAATAAGAAGAGTAGGAAAATGCACATAATTTCCCGATGCTGTAATCTGGCTGTAATCTTTTTTTCCTTCTTTGTCTTCTATTCTTTATCTCATTCATCTTTATTTATTTATTTTTGGAAAGGTTTTTTTTTTTTTTTTTTTTTT
>NW_006160094.1:4237811-4258396 GCF_000334495.1 Tupaia belangeri chinensis
CACGCGTCATATAGTGAAAAACCTCTCAAAAAATAAATAAATAAATAAAAATAAGCATCGATTTTTTATAAGTTACATTGTCTCAGGTATTCTGTTATAGCAGCCCAAAATGGATGAAGACAACCTCCTAAAAAGCAAAGAAAAACAAAAAACCGCACAGTGGTGCAGTGGTATAGCATCCCGCTTTGCCAGGCTGACCTGCATGGGAGGGTTCCAGGTTCGAGCTCAGTGCCCTGAGCGCACTGCATACACATGCGCCCATGATCTGGGCCTGGCTGACTCGGAGGTGGGTCGTGGCCGTGGTGTGGTCCTGTTGGAGGTGCCACGGAGGTGGGTCATGGTGGTGGTGTGGTCCTGTTGGAGCTGGTGTCTCTCTGTCTCTTTTTCTCTCTTTCACTCTCTTGGTCCTGGAAGAAATAAACAAGTAAAAGAAAATGTCAGAAAAAGAAAAAAAATTTTTTTGGAGAGGTTTTTGCTATAGGGCGCATGCGCTCCCAGACAGACAGAGAGATAGAAAGCCAGAAATCACCCCCCAGGGGGGATGGCCACACCACAATCCCTTCTCCTCCATTCTCCTCTCGGGATCTTGGGCACGCACGCACATGCATCCGGCGTGGGTTTAAGCTACCAGGTCCGGGACTCGAACCGCCATTGACTACGTGGGAGTCCAGCGACATAGCCATTATGCTAACTGCTGGTCCCCATCCACCATTCTTCACAAAAACGAACAAATAAAATCTGGGAAACAACAACAAAAGAACGAGCAAAGTAAACCTTTCCTGCGATGATTCAGGGTAGGTAGAGTCAAGTTTGGGTGTTTTTCCCCCGCAAATGTCACTGCTGCAGAAGGAGTTCTCGCAAAGGACAGGGACTTTGCCAACGAGTCTCTCACAACAAGGATGAAGACAAAGCTTCAGAGACCTCCGCTGTGGGAGAGGGGCCGGAGCCACTAGCGGGCACAGGAGCTGAAGCAACACCAGCAGCAAGATCTCCTGGTTTATCTTAAATGACAGGTATTTACCACAATCTGAATAGCTCTTAGGGTTCTCCAAGATCAAACTGGAGTAAACTGAAATAAGATATAAATGCACGCAAGTGCTTAGGAGAGGACCTCCTGTCGTATTTCAAAACAGAAAGGCCAGCCCGTGACTGGTTCTGGAGAGCAGCCTGACTCTTGGACCTGACTCAGGAGCGAGTTCCCTTCTCACGGGTGTGGCGCCCTGCCCTCTGCACCTACATGTCCCGAGAGGCATCAACCTGCTCCCGAAATCCAAAGCCACACCGTGTCGGCGCAGGACTCCTGTGTCAATATTTGTTCCAGAGACTGTGTCTGAACAGCAGGTACGACCCATTTTCTAGCAGGCGGTAAGATGAGAAGGAGAATTAATTGCATGCGTTGAGAGAACTTGTCACAGGAGCCCAGACAATTCGGGCGGCTGGTCACAGCACTCACTCAATGGCTTTCCCTGCTCCCACTAGCAGTCTTCCTCCCCTCCCCCAGCCCTGGGAGTTAAAGGCTGTGCCACCTGGGGTTGTCTTACTCAACGTGTTTCCAGATTGCTCTGAAGCCTCCTTTTGCAACGCTGAGCTTGAATAGTGGAAAGAAGGAAAGGGAATAAGAAGAGTAGGAAAATGCACATAATTTCCCGATGCTGTAATCTGGCTGTAATCTTTTTTTCCTTCTTTGTCTTCTATTCTTTATCTCATTCATCTTTATTTATTTATTTTTGGAAAGGTTTTTTTTTTTTTTTTTTTTTTGCTATAGGGTGCGTGCACTCGCCAGACAGACAGAGAGAGACAGAGAGACAGAAAGCGAGAAATCACCCCCCTGGGGGATGGTCACGTCGCAATCTCTTCTCCTCCATTCTCCTCTCGGGATCTTGGGCACACACGCACACATGCCCGGTGTGAGTTTTAAGTCACCGGGTCTGGGACGCGAACCGCGATCAACTATGTGGGAGTCCAGCGACATAGCCATTACGCTAACGGCTGGTTCCCCTTTATTTATTTTTTAAATAATTATTTTATTTAACTTTATTTATTTTTAAATCTATTTTTAATTTTTTAAAAGAAATTTGACCAGATAGGGACAAAATGAGAGAGAGAGAAAAAAAAGAGATGGAAAGTGAGAAAGCAAACTACCAGGTCCGGGACTCGAACCACGGTTGGCCATGTGGGAGTCCAGCACCCTTAACCACCACACCACTTGCCGGCCCCTCTCATTCAGCTTTCAAAATTCATCTTCATTTTTTCTTTTTTCTTATTTATTTATTTCCTCCACGAGAAAGAGAGAGCACCTCCATCAGGGTCTTGCCACGGTGACCCACCCGCAGCCCGGCCAGCCCCAGGACACATGCTTGCTAGGGGCACTCAGGGGGTCATTGCACGAGAACTTGGGGCCTTCCCGCATGGGTAGCCTCACACAGCCGTCCCATTTCACCACTTTCCCACTGTCTGGCCTTTAGCTTTTTCTTTTCATCTCCCAGAATTTAAAGAAGAAAATGTTTCTTCCCCTTGACAAAATCATAGTCATGCTGCAAAGGGGGTGGTCAGAATGTTTTTCATGGAATTCGATCCCCACAGCGCTGAGGTCCTGCCCAGTCTAAGCCTAGTTTTAAGTTTTCAGGGTTTCGTTTTTACTTCTCAGTTGTTTGTTTAGCAGACACTTGTTGAGAATATATTCTTGCTGCTCCTGGCCTCTCTTTTTCCCACCGTTTCCTCACTTACTTTCCTTTTAGCTCGCTTACCAATTACCACATGTGATTAAGATAAAATTCAAGGACTCCCTCGATTAGACAAATGTCCAGTCTTTTCAACTGTAGGACGTTCTCTCTTCAGCAGCTTTTGGTAGTAAAGTGAGGAGTTATAATTCGTGAACAATTCTGTAAGACTACCAAATAGCAAATACTTTAATTTCTACTCTAAATGAGCTATTTTAATGATCAAGATGGAGTCACCTTTCAACAACCATTGAAAATGGTGTTTTTTGATTCTAAATAGGGCTCAGAGACACTTTGCAAGCTATATTTCACTCATTATAACACACTTTGCTAAAGCCTTAAATAAAAAACAAGCAAGGGACCAGTAGCCGGTGTAATGGTTATGTTACTGGTTTCCTACGTAGTCAAGCGCGGTTCAAGTCCCAGACCCAGTGGCTTAAAACTAATGCCGGAAGCATCTGTGTGCATCCCAGAGGAGAAGGAATTGTGGTGTGATCATCCCTCCGGGGGGTGATTTCTCACTTTCTATCTCTCTGTCTCCCAGGAGAGAGGACACATCCAATAGCAAAAATCTCTCTTCAAAAAAAAAAAAAAAAAAAAAAGGCAGCAGCAGCAGCAGCAGCAGTAGCATGGGAAAATACTGAACCTGCTCTGTGGGGCAGCAGTAAGATACTTGCTGCTCACGAGAAGCCAGAGCCCACACGGTGACGAGGGTTTGAATCCCTGATCTGGCCAGCTGGAAACAAACCAGGCACACATGTTAGTGTGCATGACCTAAGGGGCTGGAGGACAGGAGGACGGGGGTCACAGCAAGACTTGGCCTATGCGGAGTGTTCCTCTCTCTGTCTCCCTCTCTCTCGGTCCCTCCTGTGTGTGTTCACATGTGCTCTATCACAAATAAAAAGAATTTTAAAAAAGATAAATGGAAAAAATTAGTTAACAAACCAGTATTAATTGCAGAGGCCATTTTCTGATCCCTTAGAGAGTTTACAGTCTGAGGAAAATGATAATACCATAGAAACCACAAATGAAAAGAAGCTACGAGAAAGCACTTTGCTGACAAAACACGTTACTGATGGATTGCTTCGTGATGAGAGGGAGCCAGCCGCGGACATCAGGGAGGGAGACGGAGAACTGGACAGAGCCAGGCGGAGGGATCTCTGACATGTTTACACTCATCCGGTTTAAGAGAGGTTAAAGATGTTTGGAGTTCAGAGTATGGTATTCGTCTCAGTGGGAGAAGGTCCTCGTGAGTTGGGACTGAGAGCAGACAGAAGCAATGTCATTCCGGTCCTCTCCCCGCAGGGCAGATGGGTGGCCCTCCAGCCAGAGCCGCAGTAGCTGGGAGAGAAGTCCTGGGTTTTGCTGCTGTGGAACCTGGAACCAGAGAAAAGGCTTGGGTGCTGGGAAACTCGGAGCTGCTTGGGGGCATGTGAGGCCCTAAGCCCAAGCAGGGGGTGCTACCAGGTAATTAACACCTGTATTCTAAACAGCAGCAGGAGTACAGGTTAGAACAGATGGCTTCGGAAACCGTAAACCGTAAAATAACCGGGATGGTGGGATGGTCGTAGGTGGAGGAAAGCAATCCCTCCGTCAGTAGCTCAGCAGCGTTTTCTTCCCTTACCCTTGCTCTCGCCAGGTAGCTCAGGCATTAACAAGGAGGTTGCTAGGCAGTGTGGGATCAGGGGGTGCTGCTTCTGAGTGGCTGGGGCTGCATGGAAGGCCAGGTTCAATTCCTGGCCCACCCTAAATGCCGGTGCACTTGTGCGTGCAGGTCCAGCTACTCGGGCAGCGGAGGCGGGAGGGTCTCAGGATGTGGGACCCTGTCTAGAGTAACACACACACACACTACACACACTACACACACTACACACATACACACACTCTATACACAGAATACACACGCTTTTTTTATTTTAAGTTCTTGGCCGTATGGAGCACATGCTTGCCAGAGAGGAGAGAAGTAGAGGGAGACTGAGAGAGGAGAAGTGAGACATCACCTCCAGGGGGGATGGCCATCCCGCAATCCCTTCTCCTCCATTTTCCTCTCGGGATCTTGGCATGCCTGGCATGATTTTCAAGCCACTGGGCCCAGGACTTGAACTGTAGTAGTCCCTGGAGAAGTCCAGGTACTTTAACGACCACACCACCTGCTGGCCCCCACACACATTTTATAAAAAAAAAATTTGTGGGGACCAGAAGATGGCATAATGGTTACATTTCTGGACTCCCACATAGTCGACCGTGGTTCGAGTCTTAGACACAGTGGCTTAAAACTCATGCCAGGCACATGTGTGTGCGTGCCCAAGATCCCAAGAGGAGAATGGAGGAGAAGGGATTATGGTGTGGCCATCCCCCCTGGGGGGTGATTTCTCGCTTTCTGTCTCTATGTCTCTCTAGTGAGTGTGTGCGCCCTATAGCAAAAATCTCTCTCTAAAATTTTTTTTTCTAAAGGAGATGGCTTGCATATTGTTAACTAAATAAATAATTTGTTTGAAAATATAAAGCTTGCAAATGCAGTGAGTGGTGTATCCATGCACATCTGTTCTCTACACCTGGAAGCAAATCTAGAATCTGTCGGGAGCTATCAGTAAAATAGTGGAGCCACCAGCCAAAGAGCCGTAGAGAGGAACCTGCATGAAGGGCATCATGGTGAGACCCTCACCCCACCGGGATGGCGCTTGTAAATGTAGAGGACAGGGCCAGCTCAGCTAAACTGTCAGGAAGACGCGACAGGAAAAGTCTGGATGAGTTAGAGCCACAGCGAGCTCGTGTGGAAGCCTGGCTTTCAAAAGATTCAATTCCAAGCAGCAGAGAACTCACTGGCTGTGTGGACATCCCTCGTAATGAATGTTCTAGGCTTCAGAAGCACCTTGAGTTTTGAGAGATCAAGAAGGGAAAGGGTGGGTGCTATGATTTGCTGTGTGTTCCCTGAAAATCCACGTGCTACAAAGTGGTGAGCCTTTGTGAAGGCAGTGAGAGGGCAGAGACTTAATCTGACTACGGATTAAGAGATGGAGCCTGGAGCCAGCAAGTGGCATGGTGATTAGGGTGCTGGACTCCCATGTGGCCGACCACGGTTTGAGTCCTGGACCTATTTCTGTGTTTTCCCCCCGCCTCTCTCTCTCTGTCTCTGTCTGGTGAGCACATGCGCCCTATAGCAAATAAAATAATAATAAATAAAAAAGTAAATATAATTCTAGAAAAAAAAGAAGCTGGGAGAACCAGCAGTTAGCGTAATGGCTATGTCGCTGGACTCCCATGTAGTCGACTGCAGTTCACGTCCCGGGCCCGGTGGCTTAAAACTCATGCTGGGCGTGTGCGTGCGTGCCCAAGATCCTGAGGGGAGAATGGAGGAGAAGGGATTGCAGCGTGACCATCCCCCCTGGGGGGTGATTTCTCGCTTTCTGTCTCTCTGTCTCTCTCTGTCTGTCTGGCGAGCGCACGCACCCTATAGCGAAAACCTCTCCAAAAAAAAAAAAAAAAAGAGCTGGAACCTTGGGAGTTTGTGGTTAGGACAGGGCGAGTTACTGGGTTCGGCCTCCACCACTGGGGTACTGGTGAGTTACAAGGAGAGAGAGAATGGGACCGGAGAGAGACCCAGGGTCAGACGCACTCACTGCTGCCTCTGCCCTGCTGTGCTGTGGCCAGAAGACCCTCACCAGATGCCAGCACCGCGCTCAGGGACTGCTCACCTTCCAAACCATGGTCTAAATAAACTCCGTTCTCTTCAATTACTGTCGCTCAGGTACTTCTGTTACTGGCCACGCAACGGCCTCGAACAGCAGAGTGCTGGAAGGGGAGCGCTGACGCAGGTCCCTTCTTGTCTTCCTGGTGAGTGGAAGCGTTCCACAGAGGGGTTCATCTCCAGGAGGACAGCACGCCATTAAAGAAGTCTTCACAGTTACTTACGCTCTGTGGGTGTCTAATCCCCACTCGAGTTAATGCTTGAAGCTGGTTATTTTTCTATAGAAGTACGTATGTTGTCCTGAGCACTTTCCCTCCCCATATTCTTTATTTATAGACAATGGAATTTATAAAATAGTTAACCATAAGACATGGACTGATGAATTTGAAAACCAGGAGATTTACGCCTAGAAAATTCCTTAGGATTATAGTTACTAGGGTACAATTAGAATAGAGAAAGTTCCCCAGCATTCATTTGTAGGACTTTTATCCCTTTTCAAACTTGCCAAACCATATGACAATGTACAGGTGCTGTTTTCTTTACATCTTGGTTATTCTACAGGTTATTACATTTTATTTGCAATGCAGACGTGGTAGGTAAAAGTCCTGTTGTTCGGTTTTAAGAGGAAGAAGATCCCACAGTAAGTGAGTAGCAAGTAGAAGTGCCCTGCCAGGAATATGGAACACTTCTGTAAGCTTTGCAAGACTGAAACAGATAACATTGAAAATGTAATATAATTCAGGAAAGAATGAAGAGCCCATGGTACGTTAGCTACTCTTGACACTACTATTTCTCTTTGTAGCTTGCACAGATCTTCACAAGCAGGTGGTATTTCTTACTTTATTTATTTTATTATTTCTGCCAAGTGACATTTGAACTCACCCAAGAGGGAACGCCCCACAATGGGGCATGCTCACACTGCAATCCTTTCCCTCTGTTTCTCCTTCCCATCAGGGTTTTGGACACACATGTATTTGCTCCCAGCATGTTTTTCAAGCTTCCAGGGCCAGGACTCAAACCACAGTCAGTCATGTAGGACCTGGCTCCCTAAGCACTGTACTTAACTGCTGTGCTACAGGGCCAGCCCAGTGATATCTCTTAAACGGTGAATAAGGCTTTGGCTACTGAAAGCAAGATGAGAGGATGCTCTGGTCAGGGGTACAGCGTAGGGAGAGACATGACTGCAGGGACCAGCGTGGGGCTTTAGGAGAGGGGCTCCAGTGAGGGGGCATGGGTTCTCTCTGTCTCTGCTGAGGCTGCCAGGGAGACCTGGCTCAAAGTCCCCTAGCAAAAGAGGGAGGAGTGATACATTAGAAACAGGCTCGGAGAGTTCATGCGACTTGGTCAAGGTCAAAAGTTATCAAGTTTGCAAGCTTTATGGATGGATTTAGGTCGGAAGAACCACCCAGGGGCATCCCCTCCCCACTTCACAATGATCAGGGTTAACCATCTGTGGGCTGTGGGTGGTTGTCTTCTCTCTTTTTGTCATTCCTCTTGTAGTGTATGTTTGCCAGAAGCAAAAACAACAAAAGTATATGAAGAGTGTAAAGCAAAACCGAGAAGAAGGAAGACTTATTGTTTCTTCTCTCCTCTGTTTCAGGCTATTAAACATTGGAGAGGCTTGGGGACCAGCAGATGGCATAATGGCTATATCGCTGGACTCGCACATGGCTGAACATGGTTTGAGTCCCAGACCCGACGACTTCAAATTCACGCTAGGCACTTGTGCATGCATGCCCCAAACCCGGAGAGGAGACTGAAAGTGAAGGGATTGTGGTATGGCCATCCCTCAAGGGGTGATTTCTCACGTTTTGTCTCTCTGTCTCTCTGGTGAGCACACACACCCTAGAGCAAAACTCTCTCTCAATAAATAAATAAATAAATAAATAAAAATAGAGACTTGGAACCAGCCAGTGGTCTGATGGTTAATGAAGCTGGATCCCATGTGGCCAACTACACAGTTCGAGACCCAGATCTGGTGACTTGAAAAACACACTGAGCATATGGGCATGCATGCCCACAATCCTAAGAGGAGAATGGAGAAGGGATTGCAGTGTGGTCATCCCCTTCAGGGGGATGCTTCCTCACTCCTCCGTCTCTCTCCGGGCAAGCACATGTACCCTATAGCAAAAACAAACAAACAAACAAACAAACAAAACTCCAGACCCAAAGAACCCATACAGACTATGTGGCAGCCTGATTGTATACTCTGCAGAAAGGGGAAAGCAGGAAAAATGAGTGTTGTTTCATCTGGATTTTTAAACATCCTGCTTCTATTTGAGGAACATGCAGAGAAGCAGGGACTACCAGCAAATCCACGACATGCAGTGATGTGGCAGCAACTCCATAACCTGTGGGAGCAGTGTGACCCAGGCTCGGGAGGACAGACAGCTCCGTAGCTTGGATTCAGTCTGCAGAGCTCTTCGTTCTTTTTCTAGGTATTTAAAGAATGACACGGAGCACAGCAAGACATAACGCATGCACTGTAAGAAACAGAGCCGTGAGATGAGGCCTGTGTGCACTGCTAGGAAGGGAAAGCTCTCCTGCTACTGAGGACCAGAGAAGAAAGCAGGGAGCAGTCCCGAGGGAGAGGCGGAGGCACTCACTGCGGGCGGTCACAGCTGCTGAGAACTCAGCGCCAGGTGGTGTCCTGAGGGGCGTCTCGGGAGAGGCGGCTGGGTGACATTATACCCTTCGGGCTTGCTTTCTTCCAGTGTCACCCGACCTCCACTGAATGGAGAGAGGGCCATTTAGGTGACATGCTTTGCTCAATGCCTCATTTTGGTTGTTGTTCGTTTGTTATAAGGCACGTGCACTTGCCAGAGACAGACAGATAAAGAGAAAGGGAAAGTGAGAAGTCATCCCCCGGGACATGGCCACACCATAACTCTTCTCTCCAGTCTTCTCTCAGGACTTTGGGCTCTCACGCACGTGCCCTGTGTGTTTGCTAAGCCTCCAGGTTTGGGACTCCAACCACACTCAGGCAAGTGGGATCCAGCTGCCTTAACCACCATGCCACCTGGCTGGCCCGGTCAACAACTTTTCAAAATACCATTTTCAAACTTGACCAAGCTTAACAAGTTGAACTTTTGGAGAGAAACTGAAGACTATTTTTGAATCATTGCAAGTCAGAGAGTATGCATCGGCAATGGGAAAGAGGTCCAGAAGGCAGTGAGCCAGGGCCTGGCAGGAGGAAGAGCATCTTCGGAAGGCAGGCTTCTGCCCGGGCCAGCACGCAGGGTGAGGTGTCCCAGAGGACCTGGGCCTGTGTGCTCGGGAAGGGGAATCGATAGGACGCATACATGAGACAGGGACTTGGTGGGATATGTGCGTAGCATCTGGGATAAGATGTCAGAGGGAGGATCTGCGGGGAAGAGTAGCCTTCTGGGTCCTGTGGAATGAAAAGGAGTTATTTAAAGCTGATCGCTATCACACTAATGAAGCCACTTTATTCCAGTCTACATATCTGACAGCCGAGTAATGCGAATCCACCACCTCTCCCACTCGGGCTTCTGCCTGCCTGGTCCAGGCCGCCGCTGGGCCTCTCCCTGGATGGTGGCCATTATATCCTGACGGGCTCCTGTGCAGCACTCTTGCCTCCCTGACCCAAGGCATCGTAACGATGTGCAGGAGCCCAGCCCCACTGGGTCCAGTGCCCGTGTGGGAAGAACGACTGTGCCACTCTTCTCACTAGGATCCCTTCTCTTTCACTCAGAGCAAGCTGGTCTTGGCAGTGGCCCCAGGCCCTGCCTGTGCCCGCCCACACCCGTACCGCCTACGACACCCCTGTTGCTGTTTGGATCGTGGTCTCCCCAGAGTTTCATGTTTGGAAATTGATCATAGAGAGTGGTGATTGGATATCTCCCCAGAAATGCGTGTGCTGGGACTTGATCGTATCGATTGTATGGTGAAGACATCAGTCAAAAATGTAGTTCCTTTGTGGTGTCCCAGGTGAGGCCTGGGTGTTATGGTGTCATGGAGGCAGGATCTCCGTGACTGAGCTCCAAGCAGAAAGCACGTGACCAGAGGAAGAGCAAGCCACGCTACTGCTCTGATGGGAGGTCCGCCTTCGGCCGTTTCTGTAATTGCTGAGCTCGGCTATTTCTGAGCTCGATGCAATGGAGCCTTCTGCTGTAAGACACCAAAACTGTCCCCTAGTTTCTTGTCTTTACAGAAATGTCACCTGCTCAGGGAGAGAGGCAGAGCCGGCAATGGTCCTGCCTGGCCAGGCCCGAAGAGCCCGGCTTGGGAGAGCACAAGAGTTTGTGCGGAGGAGGCCGGGATGGGCGCGTGCCTGTAGGCCCGGCTGGGGCGGTGCGGAGACTGTGGTGCAGGCCTGTTTGTGGCACTTTATACTCTCTCTGTTCGCAGTCTTCCTCTTGATCCTCAGAGAAACCCTGTGAGAGTATAAAAACCTGCTCTTCAGAGACAAAAACTGACCTGTCGCACCGACCAGCATCCGGCACCAGCCTGCCCCTCCAGTCTGGGCCTCCTGCCTAACCCTCCCTGCTCTACCCTGCAGGAGGGCCCCTCCCTCCCTTCCCTAAGCATTCAAGGCTTGGGGTGCTGGATCCCTTTCCTGCCCCTGCCAATCAGAAGGATTCAGAAAGCTCATGGGAAAAGGTCATGAAAGCACAAGTTTATTTTGGTGCGAAAATAATTTTTAAATCCGTGCATGGTTTTTGCATAATATACATGTTCCATGGACTCGAAGACTCTGTTGTGTCTGCACAATCATTGCAGCTGCTGTTCACAGGGCACCTTTGCTCATTTCCAGGAATTTGCTGAACAGTTTACCCAGGACTCCACTCAGCCCGCCTGACAGACCTCTGCAACCCACGGGTACTGTTATGGCCACCACGTAACAGAGCAGGACCTCGGGGATCAGAGAGGCGCGCTTGGCCCGTGGGTGGAACTGGGAGACACGAGAGACAGCAGCACCAGGCCTTTTCTCTCGCGTTAAAACGCATGCGCCCCTGACTCTTTCTGCGGATACTTACTAAGTGCTCCTTGTTGCTGTTAGCTGCCAGAGTGCCACGGGGTGCACACACTTGCCAGAGGGGAGAGAGAGAGAGCCGCCCGATGGGACATGGCCACGCTGCATCCGTCTCTGCTGCTTCGCCATCCTGCTGGGATTTGGGACACACACACACACCACACACACCACACACACACACACACACGAATACACAAACACACACATACAAACACACCAACACACAGATACACACAGATACACACACACGCACACACCTAGTGTGCTTTTCAAGCTTCAGAAGCTGGGATTCTCACCATAGTTGGCCATGCGAGACCTGGCTCCCAGCACACAGCCCTTACCCATTGGGTAGGGGGCCTGCCCTCTACTGAGCACTTCTATTGTTCTATTTTTTTTTTTAAGAATGATTTTATTTATTTATTTCAATTTGATCAGAGAGGGACAGAGCGAGAGAGAAAGAGAGGGGGAAAGCGAGAAAGCAAGCCCCCAGGTCCAGGACTGGAATGCAGTTAGCCATGGGGGAATCCAGTAACCACCAAGCCACCTGCCGCCCCTCCTTTCAAGAATGAGTTTATTCAACTTTATTTATTTGTTTGTTTGTTTGTTTTAATGGGCACCGTGTATTGTTCCAGGCACTATAGCTGCAGCAGAATGAAACCCACGTCCCTGCTCCCACAGAGCTGCGTTCTAACAAGGGGCGAGGGGCGGGGACTAGCCCAACAAAGAGGAGTAGGAATAGGAGAGAGGAATGCTGAGAAGAAGACTAGAGCAGAATAAGGGGTTGAACATGATGGCGGGGTTGTTACTTCAGGTGAGGTGGTTGGGGAAGACCCCCACGACCACGATGGAGGCCTGTAGGCAGAGACCCACGTGAAGCCAGGGAGCCAGGTGCTCAGGGCGACCGGGAGGGCCAGGGTAACCGGGAGGTCTCAGTGCAAAGGCCCCAGCAGTGGACACAGCAAGGACCAGCCCTACGGGGGGCCTGGGAGGGGTGTGGACCTGGGAGATGAGGTCGGACAGGTGGGGAGAAGTCTGACACGGCAGCCTCGCAAGCTGGTGAGGACTGTGGCGAGATGGAAACTATAGGCGGACAGTGGAGGTCCCTGGAGAGCCCCTGGGATCTGGCAGCGCTGGGCGGGGAGGGAGACCTGGGGAAGGCAGAGCCCACGCGGGCCTCGCTCTGGGATGGACATGGGTGGGGTAAAGGGTAGAGGGCCCGGGAGGTCTCGATTGAGCATCCGGCGAGTGCTCAGAGCAGCCTTAGCTGCCGTCGCTGTCACCTGGGAGCCTCCTGGGCCTCCACTGTCCTGGCCACCCCACACACCACTACGGAGGGGCTCCGGGGGACCCGGCGCCAGGGCTCTGAACTCTGCTGAGGACTGCCAAGGTCAGCGGGGTGGACATGTGCGGGGTGGGCGCAGGGTGCGGATCCAGCGCACTGCGTAGAGCTGCGGTTCTGCAGGGCTCTCAGCTGCATGAGATCCCGCCGCCGCCCAGCATCTCCACCTCTCCCTCCATGAACACCACCATTTCTCTTACAGAGTGTGACACTCGTGACCTTGAATCCTGTGTACTGGCCTTCACACACACACACACACACACACACACACACACACACACCCCGCCTGTAGATGCCAGAGGCCCAGAAGGGCCTGAGCTGGGAGAATGGATGAGGCAGTCTGGGTCACCTATTGCTGACCCACTGGGATCACCTGGCCAGAGAGATGAGGCTCAAGTCCTCCCAGGGAAGAGAACGGTATAGGAACACCCAGGGGGCTTTGGGAGCCCGGAAAACCCCCAACTTGTGCCTGTTATGGGGTGGAGGATGCTAACTAACCCAGGCATAAATTACAGGACACACCTGGTTTTGTTGTTGTTTTTGTTTATCTTATTTTTAGGTTTTTGCAATAGGTCACACGCTCTCTCCAGAGAGAGATAGAGAGGGAAAGCGCGAAATCACCCCCCACGGGGATGACCACACCACAATCCTTCCTCCTCCATTCTCCTGTGGGCATTTTGGGCATGCATGCACATGCGCCCAGTGTGATTCTCAGGCCGCCGGATCTGGGACTCGAACTGTGATGGGCCATGTGGAAATCCACTGCCTCAACCAGCAGGCCACCTGCCGGCCCCAGAAACACATTTTGACACTGGAAAAAAATGTACTTGGAGGAGAAGCACTAGAGCTGGACACGGCTCTACAGCCACAGGCAGACAGGGAAGCTCAGTGTCAGAGTGTCTTGCCAGGGCTGGAGGACAGTGCGGCTGTGCGGGGGAGCCACAGGGGAGACTCCTGGTCTGGGTCGGGGCCTCCTCGACTTGCTGGACAGGCAGGTGCCCTGACCTAGGGCTGGCTGTGGCCAGGGTTGGTGGCAGCATCAAGGCACTGGCGGGTGCTTCTCTCTGTCTTTCTTGCTCATGGAAACATTAAGAAATAAAACAAAGTCAGCTGTGAACACCTAGCCAAAGACCGTGTAATGCCAACAGCTGGAAGGCCACCAAGGGACACAGTAGTGCGGTTTCTACTTTGGCTGCAGGTAAGGTGACCGAGTCCTGGTTTGCCTGGACTGAGGTGGCTCCCGGACACAAGACTCCCAGTGCCGAAAGTGGGGCATGCTGGCAAACCAGGCCCCTGGTCATCGTAGCTGGAAGGTTGGGCCCGTGGTGTGCACAAGCCTGGTTTACAGTCAGTGCTCAATAAATACGCCACTGGACGAGAGAATTCAGTTCTACGCTTCCAGGAACATCGTCCACTTGTAATTAGTGAATACGATTTCTTTCTTTGTGTGGTGAAAGTTTATCTTGAGAATAATTAAGCTAGCAGTGGTAGAACTCGCCCAGACTCGTTCAAGTGAAAGTGGAAATCGTGGAATGGCTGTAAAGAACTCTGCAAATCGGAAGTAGGAAAAGCAGGCGGGCTCTAGAGGGATGGAGCAGGGAGGTGGGAAACTTTTAATTCGGCCATTAAAAACCTCTCTCCTGCGACCAGCAGACGGCAATGCGGTTACGTCGCTGAACTCCCACATGGCCAATGGCGGTTCGAGTCCCAGACCCAGAGGCTTGACACTGATGTTGGGCGCGTGTGCGCGCATGCCCAAGGTCCCGAGAAGAGAATGGAGAAGCGATTGTGGCATGGCCATTCCCCCTGGGGGGGGATTTTTTGTCTTCTGTCTGTCTCTCCAGTGAGTGCATGCGCCCTATAGCAAAAATCTCTAAAGAAAATAAATGAATAAATAAACAAACAAAGAAGAAAGCTCTGTCCCTTTCTCTCCCCTTTTCCTCTCTCTCCTATCCCCTATTCCCTTCACTTTTTCTTGTGCACCTCCTCTGACCGTTTTTTCCTCTTTTTTGCCAGAGAGCGTGTGTGCTCGCCAGGGAGAGTCAGAGAAGGTAGGAAAGGGGATGGTCAGACCATGTCCTCTCTCCCATTCTCTCCCCCTTCCGGATCTGGGCATGCGTGCACAAAGAGCTGCCGAGTCTGGGACTCGTGTCTCACGTCGGCCCTGTGGGATGAAGCACACGTAGCCGCTGGACCATGGCCTGGGCCTGTGCTGCCTCTTCCCTCCTCGCGCTGTTCACAGACTGCCCAGGGTGGACGGTGGCTGCACGCCGACTGAGGCTGAGCCCTGAGCTGAGCATGACCTGCCCGTTCTGCTCATCACCTCACGGGGGCTCAGGCTCTCACCTCTCAGTTCCTGGGAAGAAGGAACAGGTCGGCACAGGTGAGTCAGGTGTCCTCCCTCATGTAATCGCCTGGTGCCGGGAAGGGGCACGACTATGCAGGACATTGGGCCATCCCTGCCAGGACTGTGGGAATTTCTTTAAATTTTCTTTAAATTCAGGACAATGGTTACCTCTGGTGGGAAGGGAAGGAGCAAAGGTACCTAGGATATCTCAACTACTTTTTTTTTTCTTTTTTCTTTTTTTTTTTTTTCTGAGAGGTTACGCTACAGGTTGTGTGCACTCACCAGAAAGACAGAGAGACAGAAAGCGAGAAATCCCCCCCCAGGAGGGATGGCCACGCTGCAATCCCTTCTCCTCCATTCTCCTCTCGGGATTCTGGGCACGCATGCATACGTGCCCTATGTGAGTTTAAGCCACAGGGTCCGGGACTTGAACCGTGGTCGACTATGTGGGGGTCCAGTGACATAGCCATTACGCTAACTGCTGGTCCCGACCTCAACTACTTTAGCTTTGTGGGGTTTTTTTGGAGAGTTTTTTCCTATAGGGCACGTGCACTTGCCAGAAAGACAGAGAGAGACAGAGAGACAGAAAGCGAGAAATCATCCCTCGGGGGGATGGCCAAGCCGCAATCCCATCTCCTTCATTCTCCTCTCGGGACCTTGGGCACACATGCACACGTGCCCAGTGTGAGTTTAAGCCACCAGGCCCAGGACTCGAACCGTGGTCAGCTACATGGGAGTCTAGTGACATAGCCATTACACTAACTGCTGGTCCCAGCTTCATGTTTTTATTTCCCCTTATGCACTGAGTGTGCTGGTGTTGTTATATTATTATTATTATTTTAAATAAGTTGCTATATGGCGGTGCACTTGCCAGAGAGAGAGAGATAGTGAGAAAGCTTCCCCCAGGGGAGACAGCTACACCACAATCCCTGCTCCTCCGTTCTCTCCTCAGGATTCTGGGCATGCACTCATGTACACACACACACACACACACACACACACACACACACACACATATGCGCAAACACACAGCATGTCTTCTAGCTGCCAGGTCTAGGATTCCAACTGCACAGTCACCTTTGGCTGCCTCAGCCACCATGCCACCGGCTGACTTTTATGCCATTTACGTGTGTGAAATCTCTCTTAAGAATTTCAAAATAAAAGGAAAGGATTCAGCTTTACAAAGAAGAAAACCTCTATAAAATTGCACATCTATAGACATATTCATATCGACCAATGATCAGCTTTTCATAAGGTTATGAAATAATCATGTTAATGGTTTTTTTTTTTTTGGAGAGGTTTTCACTATAGGGCGCGTGCGCTCGCCAGACAGACAAAGAGAAACAGAGAGACAGAAAGTGAGAAATCACCCCCCAGGGGGGATGGTCACGCCGCAATCCCTTCTCTCAATTCTCCTCTCGGGATCTTGGGCATGCACGCACATGCGCCCGGCGTGAGTTTAAGCCACCAGGTCCAGGACTCGAACTGTGGTCAACTACATGGGAGTCCAGTGACATAGCCATTACTCTAACTGCTGGCCCCCATCATGTTAATCTTTTGATTCTCAATTTCTTGTCCTCTGTTTACTGAGAGGCAGTTTCATTCAGAAGTTGTGATTCATTCATTCATTCATTCATTTAGCAAAGATTCGCCGATGTCCGCCATATGCCAGGAGTGGGGAGAAGCCCTGGATTCCTTGAGGCCTACACCAGGCAGACAGATGCGAAGTGGGCGAACACTTAGCAGATGGAATCCTTTTTTAGAAATCTGAAATGTGTTTCCATTGAAAAGTTTCTTACGGTTTCTGAATAGGAAATCTCCAGCATTTAATATTACCCAGCATTATTTTCAGTTACCTGAGAGCAAATTGTCTATGTCTTGGGGAGAGTCTGAGAGGCCTGCGGTGTTAATGGGAGCACGTGGCCGCCCAATACTCCGGGCAAAGAGACGCAGATGTATCTGTGTGTATGTGGCTGGGCAGAAGCACCTTCTCCTGATTCCTCGTGGCAGCCTGCCAGGGAGGAGGTGGGACAACTGGATGGGGTCAAAGGGCCCTTAAATGTGGACATGGTGTGTTTTGGTTTTGAATTTGCTTTAGGGCACATGGGTTCACCAGAGGTGGGTCAGGATGGGGGTGAGTGAGAAGTCACCCCAACCCCCAAAGCCACACTGCAATCCCTTCTCCCCCATTTTCCTCTGGGGATTTGGGGCAGGCATGCAACGTGCTCAGAGTGTTTTTCAAGCAGCAGGTCCAGCATTTGGACCGCATAGTTGGCCATGTGGAATCCAGCTGTTTTAATCACCATGCTACTGACTGGCCTTAAACAGTTTTAGAATCTTTAACATTGAGGTGGTGTGGCCAGTAGGTGGCATAGTGGTTACAACGCTGGACTCCCACATGGCCAGCCATGAATCGAGTCCCAGACCTGGTAACTTGAAAATCATGCCAGATGCACATGTGTGCGTGCTCAAAAATCCCAGCAGGAGGGTGGAGAAGAAGGGATTGTGGCATGGCCGTCCCCCAAGGGGTAATTTCTCACTTCCCCTTTCACTGTCTCTCTCCGCGAGCACCCACACTCAATGGCAAAAACCTTAATAAATAAATTCATAAATAAATAAAATCGAGGTGATTTCAAGAGATCTGCTGGCCTTGAGTGCACCAAAGGTCCTGAAGGAAGAGGCTGACCCTGAGAAGGTCAGACTTCCCCGGTAGGGGCTCACTGACGAGGCAGACCAGGGGAGACAGGCAGGTGCAGAGGCAAAACCCGACTGTCCGCGAGGCTGCCAGGCTACCCTGCATCAGAAGTGTCCATCTGCATCTGGAGGCCTCCCTGGGTACCCTGGACAGGCGAGCCGGGGCTGCCGAGGCTGAGGGTGGGTTGCGGCCCCAGGACCCTGTTGGGGTGCTACCACTCTCTCTCACTCTTGGAAAAATTAAAAAAAAAAAGAGAGAGAGAGAGAGAGAGAGAGAAAGGATGCCTTAATGAATCTCGGCAGAACCCTGTCCTCACCTGCTGCTAAGTCCTGGTGGAACGGTGAGTCAAGCGCAGGGAGGGCCTATGTGGTCCCCGGGCCGGGGTCAGAGTCGGGTCTGGGAGCTAATCCTAGTCCACCGGGGGCGAGACCACCCTTGACCCACCCACCCTGATGCCATGGCAGGTGTGTTCTACCAAAGTAGAGCTGGAACTCCCATGTGAGCTCTGGCCCAAAGATGGTGCCAGAGGGCACTGACGCCCAACCGCCATGCGCAGGGCCAGTTTCCAGCAACGGGACGCAGTCACGATTAAACACCAGGGTGAGACCAGCAGTTAGCGTAATGGCTATGTTGCTGGACTCCCACGTATTTGACCGCGGTTCGCGTCCCGGACCCAGTGGCTTAAATTCACGCCAGGCGCGTGTGCGTGCGTGCCCAAGATCCCGAGAGGAGAATGGAGGAGAAGGGATTGCGGCATGGCCATCCTCCCTGGGAGGTGATTTCTTGTTTTCTGTCTCTCTGTCTCTCTCTGTCTCTCTGGTGAGTGCACGTGACCTATAGTAAAAACCTCTCCAAAAAAAAAAAAACAGGGTTAGAAAATGCAAAAAAAAAAAAAAAAACCCGAAATTAAATAAAAGACAAAACAGAGTAATCTTCTGTTTGGCTACAGGCTCCCTCCTGCTCCTGTCGGAGCGTGGGGACCAGCAGGCTCCTGAGAGCTGAGTAACCCTGAAGCTCTTGGGCAACCAGATGGAAGGAGAAAAACCAGAAGAGGCAAGCTTCCTGAAAACCTGCCGGTGGAGACGAGGGCCGGTTCTGACTTGAAGACGAGAGCGTTATGAGCTCATTCTCACCCCGAGCTGGTGAAGCAGGTCATGCCAGTTACACAGAAATAGGAAGATAATTCCAAATTGCAGGAAGTACAAACGCTGGGAACATGGTTTAAAATGAGAGAGGATAGGGAGGTCTGTTTGGATTTGGAAAAGAGGGACAGGGAAGCCTCTGAAAATGTGATGTTTCAACAGAGCTGAGGGAGCAGGGGTGTGGGGCGGAGGAGAGCACACGTGCAGAGGTGCCCAGGCAGGACGCTGCTCTGCCCTGAACAAGGCCCGTGTGGCCGTGAAGAGCGAGTGAGGAGGAAGACGCCCTGGACAGGAAAGGTGGGGGCCAGGTCACGCGGGCCTGTGAGCAGTGTCAAGGGTTTGGAACGTTTTCCCCTAAGGGTCACATGTGTCCAAAGGGGCTACAGCAGAGAAGTGACCTGATGAAATCTTCTCTTCAAAGCTAGCTTTAAAAAAATCTCAGGGCCAGCAGGTGGCATGGAGGTTAAGGCGCTGGTTCCCACGTGACTAGTAAGTGGTTTGAGTCCTGGACTTGGCAGCTTGAAAAATCACACAGGGCATGTGTGCGAGCCCCAGATACTAAAGAGACTGGAGAAGAATGGATTGTCGCATGGCCACCCCTCCACAGGGTGATTTCTCTCTCAGCTTGTGCTCGCCCTACAGCCAAAACCAAACCAAACAAAAACCCTGGGCGGGCCGCATAGCCTAGCAGTTAAGGGAAGCCGGATTCCTCAGGGCCGAGCATGCAGTTCTAGTCCAGGCCTCAGTAGCTTGAAAAACACACAGGGCTCCTGTGCGTATGTGCCCCAAATCCCGAAAGGAGGAAGAGCTGGAGGGGAACGGATGGCGGGGATCACATCCCATGGGAGATGCGTGATGTGTTCTCTCTGTCTCTCCCTGGTGAGTGCCCTCTGCCAATTAAAGTTGTTTTTTCTTTTGCTTAGATCATTGTGAGGAGACTGAACTGGAGTCAGAGGAGCACTGAAGCAGGGATGAGTCGGATCGTCTCAGGATCCAGTTACCTGGATCAAAAGCCCAGCTCCGACACCTACCAGCTCTGCAGCCACGAGCGAGTTACTTAACCTTCTTATTTCTGACATGGAAATACCGATAGTTCCCATGTTGTTAGGTTATTCTGAGAATTGAAAGTTGTAATGTTTATAATCATTTTTCGTATGCTGTGATGGTGCTCAGGGAATGAATGTAAATTAATTAAGAAAAATGTTTAATTAATTAATTATTAATTATTTAATTTATTTAATGAATTAAAATATTTTTTAAGAAAAAAAAAAGGTCATGGAAATACGTGTAATGAGAAAACTATGTATGAATTTTTTTAAAGTTTTTGTACCAAAGTAAATTCATACTCTAATTGTAAAAAAAAATTTAAATTAAAAAATAATAAAATAAACCTAACATGTAGTAAGCACCCAGTGAACGCTGGTTGATTTATGGCTTATCGTTGTTGGAAGGAGGAGAAAGCTGTTGGAGTTTTAGGAGACGACTAATGACGCCATCTTTCCCACCCGAGCTTGGAACCCAACGAGAAATACGTAATAAGCAGATGAGGAGGGCAATTATGGGTACTACAGATGGTAAGGGTAGGGGAACTGCAGGGGTGAGTAGTAGAGGGAGGGGCGGAAAGGGACTGGGGAAAATATGGTTAATTAACACAACAA